>NC_031989.1:71520518-71537430 GCF_001879085.1 Nicotiana attenuata | reverse complement strand
TAGGGTTCTGCTAATTCTGTAGACTTAACATTCGAGCAACTCCAACGATGTAAGAAGGGAACCAGTTGGGATTCAGGAAGAAGGAAATTAGGAGCGTATAGGGTGCAATTTTTTAGCTATTTGGCGGAGTTAGGGTTTTTGGGCGGCACTTCGATTTAAAATTCGAAGAGATCTAATGAGATTTGGAGGAAACCACTTGGGGAATTAGGAAGAGGGAAGTGAGGAGACCCCGGGGTGTAATTTGGGTGAGATTTGGAGGTGGCGCCGCCGTACACGGCGGAGGCGGCGGCTACTGTTTTGAAGATTCGAGAAGCTTGGATGGGAGTCGAAGAAAACTGACCCCAGACTGGGAACGAGGAGAAGGAGGAGGTGCTGTGGTGTGTTTTTGGGGTCGTTCGGAGCATCGCCGCCGGCGGCGGCGATTTCCGGCCGGCGGCGCTAGGGCGGAGGACGGCGGAGGAAGGCGGGGTTAAGGTTTGTACGAGGAGGATGGGAATTGTCGTTGATTTTTGTATAAAGGTTATTACAGTTTTATTAAGAATGGAAGATCGGATCTAGACCATCAGATTTGGGGGTATGGACGGTTACGATCGATTTGCCAAACGACGTCGTTTTTGTTATGGGGGGGACTGGACCGGGCAGGGGCGTTTGGGCTAGGTTGGGGTGGGGTGTTTTTGTTTGGGCCTGGGCAACTTGGCCCAGTTCTTGCCAGTCATTTCCTTTCTTTGTTCTTTTGTTTGTTTTCTTGTATTTTAATCACTTTGCTTTTTGTATTTTATATTTTTTGTATTTTGTATTTATTTTATAAAATGCTAAAACAAAGCAAAAGACCTTATTAAACTATCTAACTCCTAAAATTATTATTTAAAACTCTATTTAAAGATAAATGTAATAATTAACAATGCAAAGAAACTATTTTCTTGCAATTTTCTTTACATTTTATTCTAAAACTAATTACTAAAATTGTGAAACTAAATCCCTAAATGCCAATGCATATTTTTGGTATTTTCATATGGATTAAAATGCACAAATAAAAATGCAACAATTACCAAAGGATGCCACAAAATTCACAAAGATTTATAAAATACTAGAAAAAATTGTTTTGTTTGAAATTTTGGGAATTATTCATATATAGGGCAAAAATCACGTGCTCACAGTACCAGATGAGAGATGAAATAAAGCTAATTAGTTCCAACAGTTAACTACGAGCAAAGGGGACGATGAATAGTGTTTGTATTAGTTTTAAGAGTCAGGGTTCGAAAAGGGTAAAAGGAGGGCCTCAGGCCCTATTTAAAGAAAAGGACCTGGGGCCCAGTCTCACCAATCAGTGCGGACC
The DNA here is from genome assembly GCF_001879085.1 of Nicotiana attenuata. Taxonomy (NCBI): domain Eukaryota; kingdom Viridiplantae; phylum Streptophyta; class Magnoliopsida; order Solanales; family Solanaceae; genus Nicotiana; species Nicotiana attenuata. The sequence continues at coordinate 71,536,094 of NC_031989.1, read as the reverse complement.
GCACAAAATGGACCGCGGTCCGCACTGCACAACAATTACCAAGCTTGAGGAGGCAACGCACTGCGGTCCGCACAAAATGGACTGCGGCCGCAGTGGTCCACCGTAGTGCGGCCGCAGTGGCAAACTTCAAAGAGGTCACATTTCACCCTTCACCAGTGCGGTCCGTACAGAATATAGTGCGGCCGTACTGGCAACTTCAGAGACCTGAATACTTTTTTCCACTATGTCTTGCACTGCATCAACACAATCATGCAACATCTCACAACCAGTTAGCCCAAAAATAAGTCCTACACTACAATGAAAATCAAATAAAAACAAGAAGAAAAACACATGGGTTGCCTCCCAAGAAGCGCCTGATTTAACGTCGCAGCATGACGCATGTTACCATCCAATCATTTGAAATGAACAAGAGCCACCACATGGCTATCATCAAACTTTCCCAAATAGTGCTTGACCCTATGCCCATTCACTCTAAAAACTTCCCCACTTTTGTTCTTTAAATCAAGAGCACCAAACGGGGTCACACACACTACTTTAAATCGTCCGCTCCACTTTGACTTTAGCTTTCCCGTGAACAACCTTAGTCGAGAATTGAATAAGAGCACCAAATCTCCCACCTTGAACTCCTTGCCCCGAGTATATTTGTCATGAAGGTATTTCATTTTATCCTTATACAGGGACGAAATAGAGTAGGCATGGAATCTAAATCGTCAAGTTCATTGAGTTTCTCCACCCGAAGATTAGCAGTTATATCCCAATCAAGATTAAACTTCTCCAAGGCCCACATGGCTTTATGCTCTAACTCCACTGGTAAATGACATGCTTTCCCAAACACCAACCGGTACAGTGACATAACAATTGGAGTCTTGTAAGCAGTTCGGTAAGCCCATAGAGCATCATCCAACTTTTTAGACCAATCGGTCCTATTGGCATTGACGGTTTTGGACAAAATGCTCTTGATCTCCCTGTTGGACACTTCAACCTGGCCACTTGCTTGAGGATGATAAGGCGTAGACAATTTATGGTTGACATCATACTTGGAAAGCAGGGCATCAAAAGCTCTATTACAAAAATGCGATCCTCCATTACTAATAATTGCACGAGGAGTGCCAAACCTTGTGAAAATGCTCTTCTTTAGAAATGCGACCACACTCCTAGCTTCATTGTTGGGCAAGGCCACGGCTTCAACCCATTTTGAGACATAATCAACCGCTACAAGAATGTAGGTGTTTCCGCACGAGATTAGAAATGGGCCCATAAAATCGATACCCCATACATCAAAGATATCCACTTCGAGAATGGTGTTTAGAGGCATCTCATCTTTCTTAGAAATACCGCCCGCTCTATGACATTGATCACACCTTTTTATGAGATCACTTGCATCTTTGAACAAGGTTGGCCAATAAAAACCACAACTCAGAACTTTTGAAGTTGTCCTCGCCCCTCCATGATGGCCACCATAGGGGGAGGAATGACAAGCCTCTAGGATGCTAAATTGTTCCTCCCCAGGTACACACCTCCAGATAACTTCGTCGGTGCAAATCTTGAACAAGTGTGGCTCATCCCAATAGAAGTCCAGACTATCCCATTTGAGCTTCTTCCTTTGGTTAGAAGAGAGCTCACACGGGATGATGCCAGTCACAAGGAAATTAGCAATGTCCGCAAACCATGGCATGTCACTCAGCGACACAGAAAGTAGCTGCTCATCGGGAAATGCATCATTGATCTCTAGGCTATCACACGACCTTCCTTCCTTTTCCAAGCAGGACAAATGATCTGCCACTTGATTTTCACTACATTTCCGGTCCACAATCTCCAAATCAAACTCTTGAAGTAATAAGACCCATCGCATCAGTCTAGCTTTGGAGTCTTTCTTTGTCATCAAGTATCTAAGAGCTGCATGATCGGTGTGCACTATGACTTTGGCTCCCATAAGATATGGCTGAAATTTTTCCATCGCGAACACAATAGCCAACAATTCTTTCTCAGTCACCGTGTAGTTCCTTTGAGCCTCATTCATTATCCTGCTCGCATAGTACACTGGATGAAACATTTTGTTCACTCTTTGACCCAAAACTGCCCCAACTGCAACATCACTTGCATCGCACATGAGCTCGAAAGGCAAGCTCCAATTGGGTGCGGTAATGATCGGGGTGGTGGTCAACTTTTGCTTGAGAAGTTCAAAGGCTTGCATACATCCCTCATCAAACACAAACTTTGTATCCTTTTCTAGCACATTACACAAAGGACTCACTACCTTCGAAAAGTCCTTGATAAATCGCCGGTAGAACCCCGCATGCCCAAGAAAACTTCTAACCCCCTTGATAGAAGTGGGGGAGGAAGTCTTGAAATCACCTCAATTTTTGCTTTTTCAACCTCAATACCGTTCTTTGAAATTTTATGACCCAGAACTATGCCCTCCTCAACTATGAAGTGGCATTTTTCCCAATTTAGCACAAGATTGGTGTCTTCACACTGGGCCAACACTCTATCCAAATTGTTCAAACACTCATCGAATGAATCACCCACAACACTGAAGTCGTCCATGAATACCTCCAAAATATCTTCCACCATATCGATAAAAATGGCCATCATACACCGTTGGAATGTTGCCGGTGCATTGCACAACCCAAAAGGGCATCCGAGAGAAAGCAAAGGTGCCATATGGACAAGTAAAGGTTGTCTTCTCCTGATCCTCGGGAGCTATCAAAATTTGATTGTACCCTGAATAACCATAAAAAAAATAGAAGGCATGCCCAGCAAGACGATCAAGCATTTGGTCAAGGAAAGGCAATGGGAAGTGATCCTTGCGGGTCACCTTGTTCAACTTGCGGTAGTCCATGCACACCCTCCATCAAGTCACTTTCCGGGTTGGAATAAGTTCATTATTAGCATTGGTCACCACAGTCATACCACCCTTCTTCGGCACACACTACACCGGTGAAGTCCATGAGCTGTCAGAGATAGGATACATCACGGCGGCATCTAACCACTGGATCACCTCCTTTTTCACAACTTCTTGCATTGCCTCGTTCAGCCTCCTTTTATGTTCCAAGGAGGGTTTTGCATCATCTTCCAAAATAATCTTGTGCATACAGAATGCGGGGCTTATTCCTAGAATATCAGCTAAAGTCCATCCAATTGCCTTTTTCCGCTTTTTGAGCACCGCCAATATGGCATCTACACGCATGTTAGTAAGACAAGAGGAAAGAATAACTGGTAAAGTTTAATTAGGGCCTAAGAATTCATACCTGAGGTGTGGAGGCAATGGCTTCAACTGCAACACTGGAGGTTCCTCAATTGAAGGCTTTGTTGGAGGGGTCTTTCTATTTTCAAGATCCAAAGACAGTTTCCTAGACTCATAAGAATAAGAGCCCATTCCATGTAAATCATTCACGCACTCCACTCGACCCTCATCATCATTGACATCAAGATTCAACAATACGGCCTCCAAAGGGTCCTCCAAATTGATCATTGCACTGGTATTATCAATTATCACAGCCGTGACAAGATCTACAAATGAACACACTTCTGTACAATTGGGCTGCTTTATCGACATGAACACATGAAAAATGACCTTTTCGTCACCCACCCTGAAAGTGAATTCCCCTGCTTCCACATCCACTAGAGCCTTCCCCGTAGCAAGGAAAGTTCTCCCTAATATGATCAGGACCTCATAATCTACCTCACAATCCAAGATCACAAAATCAGCTGGCAAGATAAATTTGTCCACCCGGACGAGCACATCATCAACAATACCTAATGGTCACTTTATTGATCTGTCTGCCATTTGCAATCTCATGGAAGTTGGCCTCGGAGGCCCAATACCTATAGTCTTGAAAACTCAGTAGGGCATAAGTTGATGCTTGCCCCTAGATCACATAAAGCTTTAGCAAAGTCTGCACTCCCTATAGTGCAAGGGATAGTGAAAGCACCGGGGTCCTCTAACTTCAAAGCCATTGAATGTACTATAGCACTAACTTGGTGGGTCATCTTGATAGTTTCAAAGTCCATGGATCTTTTCTTTGTCACCAAATCTTTCATGAATTTAGCATAGCCAGCCATCTGCTCTAAAGCCTCTACCAAAGGAACATTAATGGATAAGCTCTTCATCATGTCAATGAACTTTCTGAATTGATTCTCATTTTTCTGCTTGGCTAGCCTCTGAGGATAAGGGGGAGGTGTCCTAGGCAAGGGTGCCTTGGCTTTTGGCAAAACCGGCTCCGGCATGTCTATTACGTGCTCCCTATACGGGTTCACGTCACTTTGCGTTTCCACCTCGGCATCTTGAATATTGATCCTCACTTCTTGATTCGCATTCTCATCAACCACATTCTCAACCACCAAAGGAACTTCATCTTCTTGCAACTCAACTTCATCACCCAAAACTTGCTTTTGTTTGGAGGCATTCACATTACCGCCTCGTCTACTCCTAGTGGTTACAGCCATAACATGATTGTTCCCGCCCTTCGGGTTCACTACCGTATCACTTGGTAGAGCACCCTTAGGGCGTGTATTTAAAGATTGAGAGATTTGGCCTAATTGCACCTCCATATTTCTAATGGAAGTATTGTGAGAAGCCAATTGAGCATCCGAATCCGCATTCTTCTTCATCATTTGTTCGAACATCATTTCAATTATACCCATATCATTGCTAGAAGAACTAGGACCCTGGAATGGAAAATGTGGTAGATTGCTCAGTTGTTGGTACATTGGGGGCCTTTGAAAACCTTGCCCCTGATTTCCCTGATTGTTGTTCCATCCACCCTGGTTGTTGTTGTTCCCACCCCAATTGTTATTGTTGCCCTAGTTTCCCTGATTGTTCCGGTTGTTATTTTGATTTCCCCGATTGTTGTTGATTGTTCCAGTTATTGTTGCTTTGTTGTTGGTTACCCCAATTGCCCTGGGATCGCCATTGTTGTTGTTGGTTGGAAGAATTGCCTCTTTGGCCTTGGTAGTTATTCACATATTGCACCTCTTCGTTCTGCCCATCATAACAATCATCTTGGAATCCACCACAATCATTGTCAAATTGATCCGAATTCCCTTGGTTCTGTTGACCTCTCTGTCTTCTATTGTTCACAAGCATGTTAACACCCTCCATAGCATTGACTTGGCGAGGATTCTGAACTTGTTGCAATTGTGCCTTTGCTAGGTTGTTCATTGTTGTTGTAAGTTCTACTATAGCCTGACCATGGGGTCACCCTGTGGTACATTGGCTCTACTTTGCCAAGCGGAGGATGTGTCAGCCATTTCATCAAGAATAGCACAAACTTCATCATAAGGCAGCTTCATGAAATTTCCCCCAGCCAATTGATTCACTATGCACTGAGTCGTTGTATTGATGCCCCGATAGAAGGTCTGTTGGATCATTTCCTCTGTCATATCATTGTTGGGGCATTCTTTCACCATAGTTCTATATCGCTCCCAAATCTCGTCTAATGGTTCAGTAGGCTTCTGCTTGAAAGCTAAGATCTCATCCCGTAGTGCTGCCATGTGTCCCGGTGAGAAAAATTTGGCAATGAACTTATCCGCCAACTCATCCCAAGTTTTGATGGAATGGTTGGGAAGTCGCTCAAGCCAATCCAATTCTTTCCCCCTAAGTGAGAATGGGAAAAGCCTCAATCGAAGTGCATCCTCAGACACATTGGTTAACTTGCTCCCCAAACAGGTATCCACGAACCCCTTGAGATGTTTGTATGCATTCTTAGTGGAGCACCCGTGAAATACCCACGCTGCTCCAATAATGTCAGCATCACGTTGGTTATTTGAAAATTGCCCGCCCGGATCCGGGGCAGAACAATTGCACTCGCATAGCCTTGGTTGGGAAGAACTCTAGGAGCCACTCTTGGAGGTGGCGGAGGAGGGTCTGGAATATTATCATTTGCATTGGCCTGGCGGCCTCGAGGTTGTCCTTGAGGTACAAGAGGCACCTCTTCATCTCCATTGTCATCTACCTCCTCCCCCGCATTCACGTTTCCAAGAGGGTCATTAGCATTTAATGCTATTTTTGTACCTGAAGTATTGACACAAACAAATTAGTAACAAAGAAGGAAAGAAGAACAAAACACAAATCTATCTAGATAGATAGCCAAAACCGTTAGCTCCCCGGCAACGGCACCAAAAAGTGATCGCGGCCTACTCCGCAATACTAATTAAGTAGCGAGAGAGGGTCGAAGCAGCTTTTACCCGATTTAGGGTCGGGATCGATATCCACAGAGAGCTAGAATTTGGAATCGAGTATCTATCTAGTGTAGAGTTGCGTATGTGTTCCAAATTGTAGTTCTAAACATTTTTGGGTTTTTATTTAATTTCTATTTTTATCAACTACGATGCTAATTTAAACTAGAATAAGCTATGAATAAGATATTACGGGTTGTTCAAATGGTTAAAAGGCACTAGGGTAGTGACTTTCGCCTAGGTGGTCAATTGACAGATTCTTGAATCTAAAGCTAGATTGACACATTTGGGGAGTATGATATACCCATTGCTCGATTCTACTCACTCTATACCTCTCGGTAGTTCGAGTGATTTTGCCCTAATTGACTTTCTCAAGACCAATTGGGTATACGAATTTGCACAAGCAATTGAGGGTCAAGTCGGGTATTACGATCTCTCGGTTTAACCCTTTAATTGGGGCTATCAATTCTCTTGAGTACGCCCCAATTCCTTGTTGGACTAATTCTAGAGACTTAGGCTCTCTTTCTCAAGAAGAGCAAAAGTCAACTAAACACAAACTAGTGTTTGCAACCACTAATTTAGCAATTAAACATGGAATTAGCCCAAATATCAAACACCTATAGTCAATCAAGCTCTAAAATACAAGACCCATCAATTACCCACACTAGGGTTGAGCCACAACCCTAGCTGATGAGTCTAGCTACTCATATTCAGAGAGAGAAACAAAGAAATAGATGAAAAACAACTCATATTAATTAATTGCTAAGATAAACTAGAAGATTAAATGTTGAAATGAAGATAAAATTGCCCAAAATAACTAAGAAAACCGAAGTCACAAGCACAGCTCCCAGCTAAATCTATCTGCTTAACCTAAAAATGGAAATGAAGCTATTTATACTAAGCTGACAAGTCTAGCCAAAAATGCCCCTGCGGGGTTAGTGCGGACCGCACAAAATGGACTGCGGTCCGCACTAGGGCGTTGGACTTGATAAAACTGCTCTCTGAACTTGGGCACCGCGGACCGCAGAGAATGGACTGCGGCCGCGGAGGCTTCTAGTGCGGTCCGCATAAAATGGACCGCGGACCGCATTGGCTTGCCACATGGAATTTGCAGCTCTCTGATTCTTCTCACTGCGGACCGCAGAGAATGCACTGCGGCCGCATTGATCTCAGTGCAGACCGCACAAAATCCTAGTGCGGCCGCACTGCCTCTTTGCCTGAAAATCAACCTCTCTGAATCTCCTTGTGAGGACCGTACAGAATGGTGTGCGGCCGCATTGGGACTGTTCTGCTTGAGCTTTGTCTTGTCTTTGTACTTGTGCAAGTTTCACTCCTTTTGAGCTGATCTTTGATATCTTGTCACTTTGTTGATCAAACCTGCAATCAAGCACAACTTGTGAGCCTTTTGGGACTATTTTGTACGAATTTCCAATCAAAACATAAGCAAGAAGGAGTATAATATGCATCAAAGTCTCTAGTTATCAGGAACAACCTAAAGGGTCTGTGGTTCCGGGACAAGAAAAGAAGGTGTGCCGACTTGTCAAATCACTTTACGGATTGAAACAAACACCCAAACAATGGCATACAAAATTTGATCAAACAATGTTGGCAAATGGATTTAAGATTAATGAGTGTGATAAATGTGTTTATATTAAAAACACTCCAAATCATATAGTCATTGTATGCTTATATGTTGATGATATGTTAATAATGAGCAAAGACATTGCGGATATAAATGCTACTAAGCGTATGCTTGCTAGCAAGTTTGATATGAAAGACCTAGGAGTTGCTTATTTAATTCTAGGAATTAAAATCCATAGGATTCCTCAAGGATTGACATTGTCTCAATCTTATTATGGTAAAATGGTACATGAAAAATTCAAGTATTTAGATTTCAAAGTCGTAAAGACCCTGATTGATGTAAATGTAACTCTTACAAAGAATCTAGGTCACAGCTAATTTCAACTGGATTATGCTCGAGTATTGGGATGCTTAATGTATATCATGAATTGTACACGACCTGATATAGCTTGTGTAGTAAGTAAATTGAGTCGTTACACAAGTAATCCCGACCAAACTCATTGGATGGCAAGGAAATAAGTTTTGGGGTATCTAAAACATACCCAAGATTATGCTTTGCACAATAATAAGTATCATGCGGCAATTGAATGATATAATGATAAAAATTGAATCACAAGGTCATCAGAAACAAATTCCACAAGTGGATACATGTTTACTATTGGTGGAGGAGTAGTATCTTGGAAATCAACCAAACAGACATGCATCGCTCACTCTACAATGGAGTCTGAGTTTATAGCTTTAGATAAGGCTGGAGAAGAAGCTGAATGACTCTGGAATTTCTTGGAAGATATTCTATTTTGGCCCAAATCAGTGGCTCCTATATACATACATTGCGATAGTCAAGCAATAATAGGAAGGGCTAGAAGCGTTATGTATAACGGAAAATATCGTCACATACGACAAAGATATCATACCGTTAGACAACTACTCTCTAGTCGAATTATCACAATTGACTACGTAAAGTCAAAAAATAATGTGTCGGATTCGCTTACAAAAGGTCTAAATAGAGAGGTAGTTGATAAATCATCGAAGGAAATGGGACTATGGCCGAGGACAAGTCACTGTGGCAGTAACTCTACCTAGAAGACTGGAAATCCCAAGATCTAGGTTCAAGGAGATCAAACAAAGTCATTAGTGACGGTTCAATATTATCAAATAAAATTTTGGTCTATTCTCGTGATGAGACAATGTTCAGTACCAAGGATAAAGCGTTAAGGATTTAAATGGTTTTTAAGTTTGATACGGAGTATATCAAATAGTATAGCTATGGGATAACACGTTTAGTGTAAGGCCCCGGGAAATTTCGCTAAGTAACCTAGGATCTCGTGGTGCCACGTAGGCTTATTATAATATTTTTATGTGCTATTAACATGGTTTACATCAATTGGATTTGGTAAATATGTGTATAAGTCTAATGGTAAGTAATTTGGGGCCCAAGGAAAGGCCTAAGTCTAAGAAAAATTGGAAAAGTTCATAATAGGCTAAAATTCGAAATGAGCTTGCACTAGTCCATACTTTGAACGAGCATATATAAATATGTATAAGGTTTTATGTGATGAATAACCTATCAAATGAAAGGACTTCGAGTCTATTTTCCAACGCATCAAACCGTTCGTCATTTGGACATTCCTACACAAAGTTATGATCAAATTACCAAAGGCTGGAAAAATGCGATCCTGTGTCAAATCTGCGACCGCAAAACCTGTCGCATTTCTGACTTTGCGGTCGCATTTCTGTAGCAAGCTAGGCCATTGTAGCCCAGTTTTGGGCGCCGATTTTGCGGTGCATTATGCGGCCAGCATTCTCGTTTTGCAGTCCGTTTTGCTATAGCAAACCCGACATCGGAGGGTTAATTTTTTAATTTTTAAACCCGACCCCCTATCGATATATTCGGTGCTATAGCTCACTTTGAGCATTTTCCTGAGCATTTCTAGAGTGAGAGAGAGGGGTTTTAGAGAGGGAAAGTTCTCCCCATCAAATTGCTCCATAAAATATTGCTAAATCCTTGAAGATAAACAAGTGAAGGCCCCTAGATCTTCATCCCAAGAGGTAAGACTCCATCACCTTAGCTCTTATTTCTATTCTTGGCTATAAGGGGTAATTAGTAAGGTGATTCATGAGTATAAGAATGGATTCCTTACATACATATCAAACCTTAGGGTATTGGGAGTTAGTGAACTAAAGAGAAAGCAATTGGGGTATAAAATGATAAAAATTTCTCCCAAAAGGTACCTAAGATCATGATGCACCTTTAGTGCTTGATAATATGCTTGAACCAAGCTAGAATCTCAATCTCATCTCTAATTCTTGATTTAATTTGTAATTCCTACTCAATAGATCGAAGTGCTAAGAGTTTCGGAATTTGTAAAGAGTAAGGAAAGCTATATTGAGGTATGTATGGCTAAAACCCCGTCTTTTAGAAATTGAGCTCTATCGATGCTTGTGTAAATGTGGTAAGGCTGAACTTTGGATTATTGCTTTGATTGATACTTTACACGAATTGGTGCTGTGACCCTATATTTGTGAAAGATGCATTCCAATGTGATCAATGTGCTATTTTTGATAACTTGAAAAGGTGCAAGGAATATGAATCATGCATTGAAATGCTTAGACAATAAATTGAGATTGAAGAATGTGAAGTATATGCTAAATGGCCTAGATTTCAAGTCAAGTTTAAATTGTGATTAATGTGCCGAATCATGAGGATTCCTCTCTATGCTTATAACTTGAATTTCTCATGTGTACTTGACATCTTGAATTGAGTAGCTTGTTGTTGAGATTGATATTGATGTGAAATATGTGGAAATGATATGAAATGTGGGAAAGAAGAGATTGAGTTATGAAATGTGGCCAAGTGCCTATGAGTTGATATATGTGAAATAAAGATTGAAATGAGATGATTAATGAGAAAGGAACAACGCCTAGGTAAGGCGGCCTAGCCGATCGGGCCGTGGTCGGACACCATGCCGCACACATGGTGGTATTGTGCTGATATTGAATTCCAGAAATTGACAATGAGATTGTGATTGAGGTACATGTCTCAAATGAGGCAACCTAGCCGATCGGGTCGTGATCGGACTCCACCCAAGAAAGCGGTGGTATTATGAATGATAATGAACAATATCAAGTGCCCCAAACTAAGTTATGGAAATTATGTGAAAGATTATATGGTTCGTTTATTTGATGATGTGGTGATTGTTAAAGCTTTTGATTGACCTTTATGATTTCTTTATTCTTGTTTGATAGTTCTTTCTAACTAGATGGTGTTTAGTTATACATACTAGTGCTATTCGATGGCACTAACGTCCCTTTTGCCGGGGGCGTTACGTCTTTAAAAGGATGTAAGTGTTCCTGTAGCAGGCGGTGTTGGTCGCAGCTAGTGCCGCATCATCCTTTCAGCTGACTTGGTGAGCCCACTTCATTTCGGGGATCTGTTTCATCTATTTGTCTTGTACGTTGTATTTGAGGTATAGCCGGAGCCTTGTTACCGGCATTTCCATTTTACATTACTCTTGAGTTATGTTTAGAGGCTCTATAGATAGGTTGTTGGTAGTGTCGGGTATTGGAAATAATGTAGAAATACTTACTAAATATGATTAATGGAGTCCATCTCCTATTTAATCATGAGGTTGGTTGGGTAGAATGAAACCTAACAGGCTTGCTCAGTCGGGTTTACTCGGTTGAGCACCGGTCGCGCTCCTCGGATCTTGGGGCGTGACAAACTTGGTATCAGAGCCTAAGGTTTTAAAGTGTCCTAGGATGTCTCGGAGCCGTGTCTAGTAGAGTCCTTCTTATCGGTGTGTAGTCGACCACATCTATAAGTTGGAGGCTATTCGGACATTTAGGAATCTCACCCTTCTTTGATACTCCAAGATCGTGTCGTAGAGCTCAAGATAGGGAGCTAATTTCCCTTCTATGTCTTAATCTTAAGATGAGTAATTCATGATGTTGGAAGCAGTAAGGAGGGAATGCCCCACCATTGAATATGAGGGAGATTGCCCAAGCGTTTGTTAGGAGAATGTATGGAGCCATAGAGGGATTGGTATAACTTCTTTCTAAGGGAGCACCCTTGTTCCCATTAATGTCTCTGCACCACCAGATCATGTAGTATATCAGTATGTTACCTACGTACGTTAGGGGTGTTGAGTCGAGAAGTATTGATTAAGCTATTGCCCTACCAACCTAAAGTCATTAAGTGAGTCAAATCAAAACTTCTACTCATTGTATATGTACATCCATATTGAAGAATTCTCATAAACATGGTCTTAACAAGGTGTTGAATAACAAAACATTGCAAGTATCAACTCTTTGAACGGGACGCATTATTCGTGAATCCACTCTATTACAAATCCTCTTATTTACATTCTTGTGGAATTAAGTTCTATAATTGTGTCCTTGAATGGAGTTATGACTCTAGGATTAATACTTCCGACTTGCATTTCCTAAATTCTTAACAAGGGACTATACTTGATGAATTTCTTCCAGAATATTTTATTGAAATGGACAACATCTGCCCACTTGTACCTATGCATGCACCGTCGTAAAGTTTACCTATATGGTGTCAAGTTCCATGTAAGGCATCCCAGTATTGCGATCCTTCTCGAATCACTCTTTTACTCACTTGTGTATATGGCTTCTATGATTTGAATAGTAACTCTACCCTCTTGCGAGTACCATCATGAAACCTTTTCACTGTCTAGTAACAGGAGAGCATATCCCACCTCTTGTCATATGTGTACATGTCAAATGAAGGGGTCGCTTGTCTGTATAGAATTTCTGAGAAATTTGAGATTTTTACGAATCTGTCACAGGAAGATCTTTTGTTTTCCCATCTCAGTATGACTTTCATGTCCACTAAGATCATTCCTTAGTAAGAAGTTCACTTTGTTCCTAGTATTATGATTGCCCGTGACGTGGTTGTGTATTGCAGTCTAGTAGTTGATATAGCAGATGCATGTTTAGCTCATGTCAAATGTTTATTTTCTCTTTACACCTCCACAACAGGTGTTAATTGTGTTCTTTAGTTAGTGAATTCATTGTTCTAATTTCCCCGCACTTGTTCGATAACCATGAGAGAACATATCCTTCTATGAGTCATTGTAACACTTCCTTTCTCGAAAGGACCCTTACTAGGCTCTCCGTCGAGACCAAGCACACCTTTGGGGATTTTTACAGCACAATGCTTGTTTCTCATGTTTTTTTTTCTCTGTCTTTCATTAGCATCTGGGTAGTTCTCAAGTCAAAATCCATGAAGAACTCAATATGAACATCTGCAAACCCTCCATGATTATTCTATACTATCTCATTGGGTTCCCATATCACATCAAGTCCATCAAGGGTTGATAGCATGTCGCAATTGCTGAGATTGAATGATCTCCTTTCGACAATGGATTATCTACACATGTGCTAGTCCAACGATCTGCTTATCAGTCTAACTCTCGCCTTTTGGTTTTGGGTTGACCAAGGAGAAATACACCTAGTAACACATTCTTATGTCAAAGGCTTTCTCTCAGTCAAGTATATAACATCTCCCAATGTGGCTCGTAATAGCTGGATGCGTAGAAGTGTGTTGTAGTGCTTCATTATGAAGTTGAGTTGCTAAACATAAATGTATTTTGAATTCTGGAGCTATACATCACGTGACTTCATACAGAGATCTTCTTTAAAAAATGTAGCTTCTCGTAATCGCTTTATATTACCACCCCTCCTAGTGGTTACAATGTAAAGGTTACTTCCATAAGGCTCACTTTCTTTTCATTTGTCTTCCATCGTGTGTTGTTTACCCGTAATCTTCAATGCGATATTATCTCGATGTCTCGACTAGTTATCCAACTATATGATTTGATTTAATCAACCTTACCTTTATGTACTCTACGAGCGCCCTGAGGGTGGGCAAATTTCCCCTTTTCTATAGACTTCTAATGTCTTCAACTTAGTTTAAGCATGTTGGTTCCAAATGGTGCTCATTAGTTTTGCTACCCTACTATCTATTTCACCTGATAACTCTCATTGCAAAATTCATTTAGGTTTCATGGCATCAAAGAGGAAGTCTTATAGCATTAACGATGGGGACATATTCCTTTTTGCTAGAATAAATAAATATTGTTGGTTTTCCTTGTAGGTGTTCTTCAACAACCATCTACCTGCTCTGCTTGTCTCTGTGACTAGATAACCTAGGTTACTGTTACTTTCCCCAATAAATGCATTAAGACGTCTCATTCTTTCAAACTTATCCATGTGGGCACTTTGAGGCCTTGTTTTTATACCAACTCGTAATGGTTTTAAGTACTTTCCTGCCATTGTTGACGATTTCCTAGGACTACGAGGGCTTGTCTCATGGGTTTCAAAAGTAGTGATTTTCCTTAAGGTTCAAGCTGAAATTGCCCTGGTTTCAAACCAAAGTGCGTTCCCTTTTCAAAAGTCATGAATGGGTCGAATTTGATGAGGTTATGTGGCTCTCTGCTCACTCGGCTTCTAGGATTATTGACAACGTCATTGTCATGTGCGGGAAATTTTGCTACCCCTGGCGTTCCACCTCCTTAAGGAGGATATGAGTTTTAATTGTCTTTCTTCTCGGAGCATTACGTCAACCATTGGAACTCCTTTAACCAATACATGATTTAACCCCTATGGTAGAATGTCCTAGCTATGTGGTTTCACTCGTGAAAGGTCGAGATTATATGCCTTTAGATTTTGCACATATCATGAGCATATTGATTTGGAAGACAAGTTGTCGTATCTTTAGTTCTATCATATAGGATCAACTATCAGGAAGGGTTAAGCTGTTTGAAGTATGATAATCTCATAAGTGTTCAACTTCATTTCATCCTCATGGGCTTGCGGCATAGATTCCTTGTGTCAGTTAACATTAAGAGTGTAATTCAACTTCATGAGTATTGAAACCCATATCGCATTCAAGGTGCCAGAATATTCTCATTCTTGATAACTAGATTTTCCCTACACTCTAGGAGACGACTGGGTCACATACTTGATATTCCTCCATAATGATTCATATTGCCAAGGTACTAGTTACCCATATAACCTCAGGAAGTACTCTGCTCAGCGCCTTAGTGGATTTCCTAAATAATTCCAGCCCGATCTTGAACTCCGTTGCTCTTCATTGTATTAAATCTATTGGGAATTGAAGGTTCAAACATGTCAAAGAGAAAGCATCCCAGTGTGATCACATATATTCGATAGGTAATTTTGTCGTCAGTTTATGGTAGCACATCTTAGAGTAATTGTGGAAGGTCATCAAAGGTTTATCATGGGCGTTCGTGTAGAGATTTAGAGTTTAGGAAGGTGAAGGGGTTATTCTCAATGCTTCCCCTAAAGATGTTATGTAAGTTGATAATGAAGGTTGCGTAGGTGTAGTTAACATTAGGCCGTGCTATGAGTATGATGTTTACCAACGTGGTTCTACATGTATTATGTGTTTTCATATGTCTAGGTCTAAGAAGGTAGTTGGAGACCTTTTGTGCATCATCCTCGTGTAAACTATTAAAAAGGTGAATGTTAATGGATAGTTAGCTTATGCGAGGTATCTAGTTGTTATCCTTGTTCCATAAAGTTTGGAGGTTGGGGTTGTTTCCGTGAATGCGTTATGGAAAAGCCTATGACTATAAAAGGCCACATTGAAGGCCGAGAGTATTGTGGAAATAAGGTATTCTCTCTTGATTGTATAACAGTTGGTTTTCATTTGAAAAGTACCTTCTAGGTGTTATGATTTAAAAATGTGCAGTCCATGTCCAGGTATCATCATGATAATGTAGTGCTTGTAATGCTGAGGTTTGTGTTTTATATATATATATATAT
>NC_031989.1:71511501-71520502 GCF_001879085.1 Nicotiana attenuata | reverse complement strand
TATATATATATATATATATATATATATATATATATATATATATATATATATATATATATATATATATATATATATATATATATATATATATTGTGGGTGCTTTATCGAGTTGTGGATGTACTTTTAGGATGGTTTGGTAGTTCCCTGGCAGGTGGATAGTCCTAGTTACAAAGGAGACTCTGCCGAAATTTCTGGAAAATTTAGGTCTTGAGTTAGGTGAGAAAAGAGGTTTATTATATTAAGCGTTTAAGTCGGACTCTACTCCTCATTCGAGGACGAATGATCCTAAGGGGGGAGAATGTAGGTCCCGGAAAATTTCGCTAAGTAACTTAGGATCTCGTGGTGCACGTAGGTTATTATAATATTTTTATGTGCTATTAACATGGTGTACATTAATTGGATTTGGTAAATATGTGTATAAGTCTTATGGTAAGTATTGGGGCCCAAGGAAAGGCTAAGTCTAAGAAAAAATTGGAAAAGTTCATAATAGGCTAAAATTCGAAATGAGCTTGCACTAGTCATACTTTGAACGAGTAATATCTAAAATATGTATAAGGTTTTTATCTGATGAATACCTATCAAATGAAGTTCTTCGAGTCTAGTTTCCAACGCTTCAAACCGTTCGTCATTTGGACATCCTACGCAAAGTTATGATCAAATTACCAAAGGCTGGAAAAATGCGAATCCTATGTCAAATTCGACCGCAAAACCTGTCGCATTTCTGACTTTTGCAGTCGCATTTCTATTGCAAACTGGGACAGTGTAGCCCAGTTTTGGGCGCCGATTTTGCGGTGCATTATGCGGCCAGCATTCTCGTTTTGCGATCCGTTTTGCTATAGCAAACCCGACATCGGAGGGTTAATTTTTCAATATTTAAACCCGACCCCCTATCGATATATTCGGTGTTATAGCTCATTTTGAGCATTTTCCTGAGAATTTCTAGAGCGAGAGAGACGAGAGGGGGGGGTTTTAGAGAGGAAAGTTTTCCCCAACAAATTACTCCTAAAATCTTGCTAAATCCTTGAAGATAATCAAGTGAAGCCCCTAGATCTTCATCCCAAGAGTAGACTCCATCACCTTAGCTTCTATTTCTATTCTTGGCTATAAGGGGTTAATTAGTAAGGTGATTTATGAGTATAAGAATGGATTCCTTAACATATCAAACCTTAGGTATTGGGAGTTAGTGAACTAATGAGAAAGCAATTGGGGTATAAAATGAAAAAATTTCTCCCAAGGTACCTAAGATCATGATGCACCTTTAGTGCTTGATAATATGCTTGACACCAAGCTAGAATTCTCAATCTCATCTCTAATTCTCGATTAATTTGTAATTCTTTACTCAATAGATCGAAGTGCTAAGAGTTTCGGAATTTGTAAAGAGTAAGGAAAGCTATATTGAGGTATGTATGGCTAAAACCCCGTCTTTTAGAAATTGAGCTCTATCGATGCTTGTGTAAATGTGGTAAGGCTGAACTTTGGATTATTGCTTTGATTGATACTTTACACGAATTGGTGCTGTGACCCTATATTTGTGAAAGATGCATTCCAATGTGATCAATGTGCTATTTTTGATAACTTGAAAAGGTGCAAGGAATATGAATCATGCATTGAAATGCTTAGACAATAAATTGAGATTGAAGAATGTGAAGTATATGCTAAATGGCCTAGATTTCAAGTCAAGTTTAAATTGTGATTAATGTGCCGAATCATGAGGATTCCTCTCTATGCTTATAACTTGAATTTCTCATGTGTACTTGACATCTTGAATTGAGTAGCTTGTTGTTGAGATTGATATTGATGTGAAATATGTGGAAATGATATGAAATGTGGGAAAGAAGAGATTGAGTTATGAAATGTGGCCAAGTGCCTATGAGTTGATATATGTGAAATAAAGATTGAAATGAGATGATTAATGAGAAAGGAACAACGCCTAGGTAAGGCGGCCTAGACGATCGGGCCGTGGTCGGACACCATGCCGCACACATGGTGGTATTGTGCTGATATTGAATTCCGGAAATTGAGAATGAGATTGTGATTGAGGTACATGTCTCAAATGAGGCAACCTAGCCGATCGGGTCGTGATCGGACTCCGCCCAAGAAAGCGGTGGTATTATGAATGATGATGAACAATATCAAGTGCCCCAAACTAAGTTATGGAAATTATGTGAAAGATTATATGGTTCGTTTATTTAATGATGTGGTGATTGTTTAAGCTTTTGATTGACCTTTATGATTTCTTTATTCTTGTTTGATAGTTCTTTCTAACTAGATGGTGTTTAGTTATACATACTAGTGCTATTCGATGGCACTAATGTCCCTTTTGCCGGGGGCGCTACGTCTTTAAATGGATGTAGGTGTTCCTATAGCAGGCGGTGTTGGTCGCAGCTAGTGCCGCATCATCCTTTCAGCTGACTTGGTGAGCCCCACTTCATTTCGGGGATCTGTTTCATCTATTTGTCTTGTACGTTGTATTTGAGGTATAGCCGGAGCCTTGTTACCGGAATTTCCATTTTACATTACTCTTGAGTTATGTTTAGAGGCTCCGTAGATAGGTTGTGGGTAGTGTCGGGTATTGGAAATAATGTAGAAATATTGATGTTTGGCAAAGATTTATAACACTTGTAATATTTTGATAATTATGATTTAAGTTGCTAATGGAAATGAAATGAAAGTTGTTAATGAAATACTTACTAAATATGATTAATGGAGTCCATCTCCTATTTAATCATGAGGTTGGTTGGGTAGAATGAAACCTAACAGGCTTGCTCAGTCGGGTTTACTCGGTTGAGCGCCGGTCGCGCTCCTCGGATCTTGGGGCGTGACATTTAGGAATCACCTATATAAGTGTAAGTGTAAGTCGCTTCCAGGAGAATTTTGTAATGCCAGTTCTCTACACACTTATGAACCAGGCAGCGTTCATGGCTGAAAAGAACACAACAATGATAACCAAAGGCGGTTAAAGTGTTGATTGTGTAACTTATGGCTGTCTAGGTATACACCAAAGTTCGACTGTTCAAAGATATCATATCTACCGATTGACCGAGTATATCCAATATAAGTTCAGTATGGAAAATTCAAAGGAAAACCTATTATCCAAATGTGATTAATCCTTCCTTGTAAATCATACAATATTTCATGCATGCATATTTTCAGATAGGCATTCCCCATTTATGTGGGGGATTGTTGGGTTTTATCTAATTAGATAAGAGGTGTGAATGTAAAATGGAGGGAAAAGATTTGGAGGAAAACGAAAGGGTTGAAGTTGTTTCCTTTACTAATGCACTTTGTCCCTCATTGGAAAATGAAAAGAAAATCTTTGTGCTTATATAAAGAAGCATATCTTCTAGCTCTTAAAGAGTTGGGAAGAAGTGGTGCCTCGTGCCGTCGTCGTCGTCGTCGTCGTCGCTCGTCTCAATTGATTGATTGATAATTTTTTTGACTAAATTTATTTTTCGTTTTCCGTTATTTATTTTTCCTTTTTCGTGATATTTTTGCGGGAAGTTTATCTCGCAGACAATTTCCTAAGGCTCTAATGGTCTTTTTTGAATTTAAAATTCGCGACCAAACAGATATGTCTTCTGCCGAAATGCTACCTTATTGTCAACAGGTACCTTCACACCTATTCAACCTAGACCATTTGGCTTCAAATTCAAACGTTTAGCCTCACTTTTTGACCACCGAAATCTGCATTATCTCCCTTCTATGTTCTGCATTTCTGCATTATTTCTAACTTCAATCATGGAGAAAGGTGAGTGGGCTAGGATTGGGCTATTGGATCGAGCAAGGTTAGGAAGGGAGGCAACGCGAAATATCTGGCCGGAGGATAGCAAAAGAAAGATCTCAAGGCTCTGGGAATATACCACTCACAATACTTTTTTTCCCAAAGCAAAACGTAAGCATAAGTGTCGTTTACTGCCATTTGTTGAGTTGGACGAAGTTCTGTAATTTCCATTGCCGGTATTACAGAATAGTTGTTCCGTTCTATTCTGGGAGGGATTAATCCAATAACCTTAGGCAACAGTGAGGGGATTAAATTCCTTCAGGAAGTATAGTTTTCTGTTGGGCTCGGAACTTTTATTTATTCTGTTTCTACTCTATTTCTGCTTTGTTTTGTTTTATTTTTTGCAGAAATTTTTTTCGGATACAAATATTAACACACATGACCTGACATATCGCTGAGGTGAATCCCACTAACATGATACCTCATCACGCATATCGCATTTTATTCCCTCCCTACCTCTTCCACCACCACCACCTTCCTCTTCACCCGACCATCATTCTTTCACCTTTCTTCTTGAACAAAGATTTGCCTAAAAGAATGACTCAAGTGATTACTCAAGAGAATATATATTTAGGCGCTAGCAGTTGTCTTCTGGTCAACCCCAAAACTTGGTTGAATATTTTAAAGCATATTTAAAATGCAGACCGGATAAGTGCTAACTTTGCTTCCTCACCAAAGGAAATACATACCTGATAATAAATGAACAATTTCTTTTGATTATAAAGAAAAATTATATTAATTAAAAAATTGTAGCGAACATAACCAAAGGGAGTTATTCACAAATAATTTGCCTTAGGCTAGACTTATTCAGTCAGTTATGTATCAACTCCTACAAGCTAAGTATGAAACTAGATGTAAGTTTTACTACTTTTAAATGCTGCATTGTTCGATGATACTATATAGCTTCCCTGCAGCTTTAATTTCCTTTGAAATAAGTAGTAAAGAGTTGTGTACACTAAAATCAAGTGCTTCGATGGACTAAATGAAAGTATAAGGGACAAGGATTCTAACTGTAAGCCAGAAGAAGAATAGGGCGCTGCGGCCTGGTGCTAATGGGAAAGAAGAATCCTATAGCTGCTGAAAGAAGAAATGTAGCAGTAATGTTAATGTAATTTAGAATTATAATTTTGTATTGGGTGATACCCTTTTTTGCTTGAGCCCGACCGGGTTGGGTCCGGTCCGGGGCAAATCGGGGCCATCGAACCCGACCTGGATGCAAGGTAGAACGACGGCCACGTCTACAACCGAGGTCGAGTCATTTCGAGACCGTTGCAGAGCTCGATATGAGTCACCACCGGATGGAGAAACACACAAGGTCGGAAGCCGGACTCGTAACGGATAACCAAGCGTCGCCGGATATCTCGCCCAAACGTGATTTTCTCAACCACTTCAGGCCATTAAGGCGTAATTACAGGGATCCACGATGTAATTAATTTACCTACCTTATTTTTACCCTTAATCAGAATGTATAAAAGGGGAGAAGACCCCATAAAGAGGGGACGGGAAAAAACCATTACACTACAGTACCATCTCTCTAAATTCTTGTACGCTATCAAGCACAATTGTTCTAAGCAATATTATATTCTGCGATTATTTACTTTAACAGCAATTGTTGAGTCTTTATCTTTATTTTCCTCAACCTAAACCTTTTGTATCTTTTAGTTCACGGATCCTTAAAACCCCATATAAATTCAATTGTTATCCGGATTCCAGGGTAAACAGTTTGGCGCCCACCGTGGGGCTAAGGATATTAGTGAGCTCTTTGATACTCTTTCTTGACACATCACAATACACTGGTTCTTTGTAAAGAGTCCATCTTACATTCAAATTACCAACTCATAGAATGGCACAATCAATCAACAACGAACTTGAACAGCAGATAGGAAACAATGGAATGCCCGGGCTCGAAAACCCGATAGATGCCGGTTCCCGGATGGCGCTCAATACTGATCAGGCCTCCGGATCATCGCATAGCGTCCGGGGAGAGGACGATTCGAGGGCCCAGGCAGTCGGCGAAGAGACTATCAACCTTAAAATGATTTTTGACATGCTGCAAGCCCAGCAATCGGCTATAGCTCAGCTCCAGAGCCGGGTCCAGGAGCCTGTCAGGTCCGAGGAGGCTCCCCGTCGCCAGCGTGCGAATCATCAATCCGACCCCACGTACAGACCGGACGGGTACGGGGCCGGAACTCGGCTCGATTCNCTATAGCTCAGCTCCAGAGCCGGGTCCAGGAGCCTGTCAGGTCCGAGGAGGCTCCCCGTGCAGCTGCAATCATCAATCCGACCCCAGTACAGCCGGAACGGGGTAGGCCGGATGCTGATTCTGCGGTTCTTAGGAGGCTAGAAGAACTGACCGAACGAATCGAAAAGGGGGAGGAAAAAATCGAGGGCAATAATGAAAAAGTAGAAACATACAACTCCAGGGTCGACCAAATTCCAGGTGCACCTCCGGTCCTGAAGGGCCTTGACGCTAAAAAGTTTGTACAAAAACCGTTCCCATCCAGTGCCGCCCCAAAACCTATCCCTAAGAAATTTAGAATGCCCGATATCCCGAAGTATAATGGGACCTCGGACCCAAACGAGCATGTGACAGCATACACATGCGCGATTAAGGGAAACGATCTCGAAGATGATGAAATCGAGTCAGTTTTGTTGAAAAAGTTTGGAGAAACCTTGTCCAAGGGGGCAATGACGTGGTATCATAACTTACCGCCAAATTCCATCGATTCGTTCGCCATGTTAGCCGATGCCTTCGTGAAAGCTCACGCCGGGGCGATCAGGGTAGAAACAAGGAAATCCGACCTATTCAAGGTCCGACAGCGCATAAACGAGACACTCCGGGAATTTGTGTCTCGATTTCAAATGGAGAGGATGGATCTTCCCCCAGTCACGGATGACTGGGCAGTACAAGCCTTCACTCAAGGATTGAACGCCAACAGCTCAGCCGCATCCAGGCAATTAAAGCAAAGTCTGATCGAGTTTCCAGCAGTTACGTGGGCAGACATCCATAACCGGTACCAATCGAAGATTAGGGTAGAGGACGACCACAGCGGAGCGAGTTCGGATTCACCATCCACACATAGGAATTTCGATCGACCTCGTAGGGAAAACTACAAAGATTCAAGACCGAACAAGGAAAGATATCGGCCGTATCAGGATGATAGGAGGCCTAAATTTACGAGGAACGACCGCGGCTATGAGAGGAACAGAAGACCGTTACCGAAGGCCAACCTCAGGAAAGCCGTCGATAGACAGGAAGCACCCCGATTAGCTGAATATAATTTCAGTGTCGATTCGGCTACCCTGGTGTCGGCGATCGGACGTATCAAAGAAGCCCGATGGCCCAAACCCGTACAGTCCGATCCATCGAGGAGGGATCCCAAGTTAATATGTAAGTACCACAACACACATGGCCACAGAACCGAAGATTGCAGGCAACTGCGGGAGGAAGTTGCCCGGTTGCTCGATGAAGGTTACCTTCGAGAATTTCTCAGTGATCGGGCCAAAAATCATTACGAAAATCGAGATCGACCAGCAGATAGGAAGGAACCCCGGCACACCATAAACATGATAATTGGAGGGGAAGACGCACCTCAAGTACCAATACTGAAACGTACCAAGATATCGATCACAAGGGAGAAGCGGATCAGGGATTATGCACCAGAGGGAACACTGTGTTTTAGCAACGAGGAAATCGATGGACCAGCACAACCCCATAACGACGCTTTGGTAATATCCATGATGGTCCGAGACACTAAAGTCTGCGTGTCTTGGTCGATCCCGGAAGCTCGGCTAACATAATTCGGTCGTGGGTCGTCGAACAGTTGGGACTGACAGGGCAGATAATTTCTGAGGTGAGAGTATTGAATGGATTTAATATGGCTACGGAGACAACACGAGGGGAAATAACTCTGATGATCGACGTGGGCGGAGTTACAAAAGCGACCAAGTTCTGTGTTATCAAGGGCGATATGAGGTACAACGCCCTGCTCGGAAGACCTTGGATACACGACATCGGGGCCGTACCGTCCACGCTGCACCAAATGCTGAAATTCCCATCTGCCGGGGGGGTCATCACTGTGTACGGGGAGCAATGCGCCGCAAGAGAGATGTTCGCAGTAGATGAGGTGTCCAAGGCAAAATAGCAGTCAAAGTGTAAGCCCGGTAAAAGAGGCTGAACCAGAATCTACCTTCGGGGAAGACCTCTTTCTTCCCCGGTCTTTCGTGACTCCGGATGAGTCCGATGCCACCAAATCAACAGTCGAAGAGCTGGAACAGATCCCTATTCGTTCGAGTGCGCCAGACCGAAAGGTATACCTGGGCTCGGGTTTAACTACCGAGCTCAGGAAAAATTTGCTTTCTTTTCTTACTGCTAACGAAGATGTGTTTGCTTGGTCCCATTTGGATATGACAGGCATACCCCCTGAGGTCACGACTCACAAGTTGAGCACAGACCCAAAATTCCGGCCAGTCAAACAAAAGAGAAGGCCCCAATCCGAGGTCAAACAGGCTTTCATCCACGAGGAGGTAACTAAGCTATTAAACATAGGGTCCATCCGGGAAGTTAAATACCCAGAATGGTTAGCCAACGTAGTTGTAGTACCCAAAAAGGGTAATAAATTAAGAATGTGTATAGATTATAAAGATCTAAATAAAGCTTGCCCCAAGGATTCCTTCCCTTTGCCTAACATCGATCGAATGATCGATGCCACGGCCGGCCACGAGACGCTAAGTTTTCTCGACGCCTATTCCGGATATAATCAGATCCGGATGGATAAGGACGATCAGGAAAAAACGTCCTTCATCACTAAGTATGGCACTTACTGCTATAACGTGATGCCCTTCGGGTTAAAGAACGCCGGGGCCACCTACCAACGCCTAGTTAACAAGATGTTCGAGAATCAATTAGGCAAAACCATGGAAGTTTATATTGATGATATGTTGGTTAAATCCCTGCGCGCAGAGGAACATCTTAGCCATTTGCAGGAAACTTTTGCTATATTAAAGCAATATAACATGAAGCTGAACCCGGAGAAATGCGCGTTCGGAGTCGGATCCGGAAAGTTCCTGGGATTTATGGTGTCCAATAGGGGAATCGAGATCAATCCGGATAAGATTAAGGCAATCGAGGACATAAAGATTGTCGATAACGTAAAGGCCGTCCAACGACTCACCGGGCGCATAGCTGCTCTAGGCCGGTTCATATCCCGATCCTCGGAT
>NC_031989.1:71485190-71510789 GCF_001879085.1 Nicotiana attenuata | reverse complement strand
GACTCCGTCCGGAGTATGGACATTGTCACGGACGGAGCTTCGAACGTAAAGGGGTCAGGATTGGGGATCATACTAAAACCTCCTACCGGGGACGTCATTAGGCAGTCTATACGGACGAGGAGGTTGACTAACAATGAAGCCGAGTATGAGGCTATGGTTGCAGGTTTAGAATTAGCCAGGAGCCTCGGCGCCGAAGTGATCGAAGCCAAGTGCGATTCTCTTCTTGTGGTAAACCAGACGAACAAAACGTTCGAGGCCAGGGAGAGCCGGATGCAACGGTATGTCGACAAACTCCAAAACACCTTGCACAAATTCAAAGAATGGACTCTCCAACACGTACCCCGAGATCAAAACAGCGAGGCCGATGCCCTCGCCAATCTGGGCTCGACAGTCGAGGACGACGAGCTCGAGTCCGAAAAGGTGGTACAACTAATGAGGTCGGTCGTAGAAGAAGGGCACGCCGAGGTCAACTCAACTAGCCTTACTTGGGACTGGAGAAACAGGTATGTGGACTATCTAAAAACAGGAAAACTCCCACAGGACCCCAAAGAATCAAGGGCATTGAGAACAAAAGCGGCCCGTTTTTGTTTGGCCGAGGACGGAGTCTTATATAAAAGGACCTTCGGAGGACCACTCGCCATATGCCTTGGCCCCGGAGACACAGAGTACGTATTGAGGGAAATCCACGAAGGGTCATGTGGCAACCATTCGGGCGCGGATGCGTTGGTCCGAAAAATAATTCGAGCTGGATACTACTGGGTCAACATGGAACAGGATGCAAGGGAATTTGTACGAAGATGCGACAGGTGTCAAAGGCATGCGCCATTCATCCATCAGCCTGCTGAGCTGCTGCATTCGGTCATCTCCCCATGGCCTTTCATGAAATGGGGAATGGACATAGTGGGCCCGCTTCCTCGAGCTCCAGGTAAGGCTCAATTTATTCTTTTGGTTACTGACTATTTCTCCAAATGGGTTGAAGCGCAGGCTTACGAAAAGGTTCGAGAGAAAGAAGTAATCGACTTCCTTTGGGACCACGTCGTGTGTCGGTTCGGGATGCCTTCCGAAATAGTATGTGACAATGGGAAACAGTTCGTTGGGAGCAAGGTATCAAAATTCTTCGAGGATAACAAGATCAAGAGGGTATTGTCAACCCCGTACCATCCCACCGGAAACGGGCAGGCTGAGTCGACCAACAAGACCATCGTTCAGAACCTAAAGAAAAGGTTACAAGACGCAAAAGGAAAATGGAGAGAAATGCTGCCCGAAATCCTATGGGCCTACCGGACAACCGAAAGGACTAGTACCGGTGCCACTCCTTTCTCTTTGGTTTACGGAGCCGAGGCCTTGATCCCAGTCGAGGTGGGCGAACCCAGCGCTAGATTCCGGTATGCAACCGAGGTTACCAACCAAGAAGCAATGCTCACCAGCTTGGATCTTTTAGACGAAAGGAGAGAGGCCGCACTAGTTAGGATGGCAGCTCAGAAACAAAAGATCGAGAGATATTATAACCGAAGGGCTCGTCTTCGACACTTCAATATAGGGGACTTGGTACTAAGAAAGGTCACCCTCAACACTCGAGACCCTAACGAAGGGAAATTAGGACCGAACTGGGAAGGCCCTTAGACCATTTTGAAGGTAACCGGAAAGGGTTCGTACAAGTTAGGAACGATGGATGGGAAAGAACTACCCAATAACTGGAATATAGGCCACTTGAAGAGATACTACTGCTAAAGGTAAGTCTTCTTTCTTCTTCGCTTCCATAAATTTTTTGAGACTTGTCCGATCCTAACCCGTGCAGGTCGATGATCGGTCGCTAAGACAAGTTCGGACATCGGAGAGACTGAAAGCACGAGCTGCACTCTTTTTCCTTCGACCGTTTTTGTCCCAACTCGGGTTTTTCGGCAAGGTTTTTAACGAGGCAGCAAGAACATCGTGCTACTACAAAGGTATCTAAGGGTAAATCATTGTATACTAGATCACCCTCCGAAGAAGGCGAAGGTCAATAAGAATAAATGTAAGGGTCAAACGGCCAAAGCGAGCCGTGCCCAACTAGCCTGACCTAATCCGCCCGGATCAGTATGATGTATTGACTATTACTGCAATAGCAAAGACTATCTGATGCATATTCACATCATAACCTAAAGATTTTGTTTGACTCTTCGGTATGCTTTCAAGTCCGATCTCATAAGACCTCCTCGAGGCATATTCGATCTCATAAGACCTCCTCGAGGCATATTCGATATTCGATCTCATAAGTCCTCCTCGAGGCATATTCGATCTCATAAGACCTCCTCGAGGCACATTCGAACATAAGACCTCCTCGAGGCATATTCGATCTCATATTCGATCTCATAAGACCTCCTCGAGGCATATTCGATCTCATAAGTCCTCCTCGAGGCATATTCGATCTCATAAGACCTCCTCGAGGCACATTCGAACATAAGACCTCCTCGAGGCATATTCGATCTCATATTCGATCTCATAAGACCTCCTCGAGGCATATTCGATCTCATAAGTCCTCTTCGAGGCATATTCGATCTCATAAGACCTCCTCGAGGCACATTCGAACATAAGACCTCCTCGAGGCATATTCGATCTCATATTCGATCTCATAAGACCTCCTCGAGGCATATTCGATCTCATATTCGATCTCATAAGACCTCCTCGAGGCATATTCGATCTCGTATTCGATCTCATAAGACCTCCTCGAGGCATATTCGATCTCATAAGACCTCCTCGAGGCATATTCGATCTCATAAGTCCTCCTCGAGGCATATTCGATCTCACATTCGAACATAAGACCTCCTCGAGGCATATTCGATCTCATAAGACCTCCTCGAGGCATATTCGATCTCATAAGTCCTCCTCGAGGCATATTTGATCTCATAAGACCTCCTCGAGGCACATTCGAACATAAGACCTCCTCGAGGCATATTCGATCTCATAAGTCCTCCTCGAGGCATATTCGATCACATAAGACCTCCTTTAGGCACATAAGACCTCATTGAGGCATACTCGGACTCACAAGACCTCAATGAGGCAACACTTAAACTATAAGACCTCAAGAAGGCAAGTCCAAGCTCATAAGACCTTAATAAGGCGACACATAAAACTGTAAAACCTCAGAGGTGAGTTCGAAATTCGTAAGGCCTCGATAAGGCATTATTTCAACCATAAGTCCTCGAGAAGGCGGGTCCAAATTCATAAAATCTCAAAAGAGGTAATACCGGCCTCATCATCGACTTCACTAATGGCGAAGTATACTCGAATTTGTAAGACCTTAAGAAAAAGGCGTAAAATCGATGCAAAACCTAAAGGTCAAATTGTGCCCGAGTTCGAATCCACTCACTCGGGGACTATCTTGTAAAAACCTAAGGGTTGAATCTTCCCCGAGTTCAAATGCACTCACTCGGGGACTGTCTTGTAAAACCCTGAGGTTTGGATTTTCTGCCCGAGATCGATTCCACTCACTCGGGGACTGTCTTGTGAAAATCTAAGGTTTGAATTTTGCCCGAGTTCGAATACACTCACTCGGGGACTAAGGTTTGAACTACACCCGAGCTCGACCAAACTCACTCGGGGACTGCTTCGAAAAAACCTAAGGGTTAGACTTTACCCGGGCTCGAATAAACTCGTTCGAGGACTATATTGAAAAACGTAAGGTTTGATTTTTTACCCGAGCTCGAATCAACTCACTCGGGGACTGCCTTGAGAAAACCCAAAGGTCGAAGTTCACCTGAGTTCGAATACATTCACTCGGAGACTACTTCGAAAAACATAAAGGACTACCATCGTTCCAAAAAGATAAAAGGCAAAGTAATAACAAGATTGAAAAAGGAGCAATAGATGGCAAAGGGCAATGTTTCATAAAAAAGCTCGCTACCGGAGCAATTACATAAGAGGGGAAAACAAAACAAAGCATAGCCTATTCCCGGAGTCAATCAGAGCCATCCTCGAATTCTTCGGGGAACGTCGCCCTTCTCGAAGCGTCCTCAGCTTCGGCGGCTTTGGTGACGTCCGATGCAAGATCGAAACCGCGACGTTGGAGTTCGGTAAGAACTTCAAGCCGGGCCTGACACTTCGCATATTCGGCTAACATTCTTGACTGCTGGTTGGCCGCATCAGCATCGGCCCTATATTGGGCCACCAGATCGTTGGCAGTCTTCTCGGCTTGGGAAACTTTAGCCTCAGCTTCCTGAAATCGATTGGTCCATAGCTCAATTTCAAGGACTCGAGCCTCATTGGCCAACGTCAAGTCCGCAACCTCTTTCCGAAGGGAAGTCTTCTCCGACTCCAACTGTTGCACCCGGGCTTCCAATTCGGCTTTGTTCTCATCAAGTTCGGCTCTGCTCTCGTCAAGCTCGGCCTTAACCCGATTAAGCTCGGCTTGCACCCCCCTTAGCTTATAACCAAGCTCTTTCTTCGCTTCCTCCAGCCGGATAGCACAGGACGCGTGCTCTTTGTTCAAAAGGTCCAATCCAGTCCGGCTTTCTAGCAGCTTTTCTTCAAGGACCCGGAGCCCCTCTCGCTCCGTCTCCATTTTGTCCTTGATCCGGAGGAACATCGAGTGATATAGCACCGATGCCTGCAAAGAAAAAGTCTAAAGAGTCAGTACTGAATCACAAGGCAAAAATATTAGAAATAAAGGAAGAAGCAAGTACCTTGAGCTGCGCCTGTTGGGCTTCGTTGAAAAGGCATGTCCAATCTACAGCCTCGGTTGCAGCCCGGTCTTCCTCCGTCATCAGGTGATGAAGATAGCTTGCAACCCCGACCGGGGGCCCCAGAGCCCGGACGTCTTTGGGGATAGCAAAAGTTACTATCCTGTTACAGTCCGGGTCCAGGCTCGGAGCTGGAAACCTATCGACAAGCTTGTTGACGGCCGAAGTCCCACTTGATTCGGCCTGAGGGTCTTTCCGGGGGGTTTCGAGCCCGAAAGTGTTGGCGGAGGGTACCCCATCAAAAAAGGTCTCGAAGCTACCTCCCATCATCGGGATGTCGTCCGGCAGCTGCCCCCAAGTCGAGGAAGACGGGGGGGACGTAACCGGGTGATCGGTACCCGGGGACGCCCGCGCAGGGGCCGAGGGTTCACTAGCATCCTCAACCCTCACGTCCTCGGGAGGAGCCTCAGCTGGATCGACCACCGGCTCGGGGTCCGGTCGAATGGATCGATGGCAGACGAGCTCCGGCTGCTCCTCATCGTCATCCTCTTTGTCGTCCTCCTCCTCGGAGGACAAGACGATTTGGCTTTTTAGTTTGCGGGCGGCCTTTTTGTCCGCTTAATCTTCCTTTGGGGCTCGTCCGTACCGGACTCCCCGGGCCTTTTATTTTCTCCCGGAACCGGAAGGGGGCATAGTATTGAAGACCTCATCTCCGCGTCCTTGGGCAAGCCTGCAAAACACGAGGGTTATGATGCATTCCCGATATACGAGAAAAAATGCGTTAACTTGGTGCGCTACCGGTCAAAAAGAAGGCTTACCATGGTTTTTCGCCTCCCACCGACCTTTGGAGATTTCCTTCCAGTTTCGCTCCGAATATGGCCGCTGGGCCACTATCTTGTTTACCCAGCCGGCCAGATCCTTGATGGCAGCTGGAGTTTGGGTCACCGCTGCACAAGAAAAGGGGGTTTCAGGAAGAAGTTGAGGAAAACACACTCTAAAAGATGAACAGTGAGAAAATACTTACGTTTGAGGTTCCACCTCTCCGGAAATGGCATGCAATCAGCCGGAATCAGGTCGGACGTCCTGATCCGGACAAACCTGCTCATCCAGCCTCGATCTTTGTCTTCATCGATGCTGGAGAATGGGGGTTTGCTAGCCCGGCGGGCCAGTTTTATTAATCCCCCTCGAAATATTCGAGGGCTGTATAATCGAAGAAGATGGTCGAGGGTAAAGGGAAAATCGCCCTCGACTCTCTCGACAAAAAACTGAAAGAGATATACGATCCGCCACATCGAGGGGTGGACCTGACCTAAGGTCACCTCGTACCGCCGGCAGAACTCCACTATAATGGGTTCTAAGGGGCCTAAGGTGAAGGGATATGTATATACACTAAGATACCCTTCAACGTGAGTCATAATCGACTCGTCACGGGAAGGGGCGACCAGGTCTTTCCCTTCCCATCTACATTCAGCCCTCACCCGGTCTAGGCAACCGGGAGTGATTAGGCTGATATACTCCGATGCCGGTTCGCCGCGGCCCGGGATCGATGATGGGTTCTCAACCTGGAAGTCGGCAGATACCAAGCAACCAGTCGGTGTAAAAGCTTTCAATGGGGGTTCTGGCGCAGGTTCATCAGATCTAGCGGGGCTCGCAGACGAGCTTGGTCTAGAAGGAACACTTTGTGAAGTTTTCGCCATTTCTTGAAGCTTTACGAAGAGATGAAAAGAAAATACAACCAACGCAAAATTTGAGAAAGATAAGAAATGTTGAACCTGGAAGGGTCGTTTATACTTTTCCCATGAGGCGACGGCACGAATCGCGAAGTTACAGACACGAAGCGACAGATAATTAAGAGAAGCATTAAATGCCTGCAGCAGACGTGGTCAGAGCACTCGATGGCTTTTTCAGCTGGCGTATGGCCATACGTCACGGGCATCACGTCACCGATCATATCGTTTATTATCATTACTCTCTAATAAACGAGGGGACTATCTGTATTGGGTGATACCCTTTTTGCTTGAGCCCGACCGGGTTGGGTCCGGTCCGGGGCAAGTCGGGGCCATCGAACCCGACCTGGATGCAAGGTAGAATGACGGCCACGTCAGCAACCGAGGTCGAGTCATTTCGAGACCGTTGCAGAGCTCGATATGAGTCACCATCGGATGGAGAAACACACAAGGTCGGAAGCCGGACTCGTAACGGATAACCAAGCGTCGCCGGATATCTCGCCCAAACGTGATTTTCTCAACCACTTCAGGCCATTAAGGCGTAATTACAGGGATCCACGATGTAATTAATTTACCTACCTTATTTTTACCCTTAATCAGAATGTATAAAAGGGGAGAAGACCCCATAAAGAGGGGATCGGAAACCATTACACTACGGTACCATCTCTCTCAATTCTTGTACGCTATCAAACACAATTGTTCTAAGCAATATTATATTCTGCGATTATTTACTTTAGCAGCAATTGTTGAGTCTTTATCTTTTATTTTCCTCAATCCAAACCTTTTGTATCTTTTAGTTCACGGATCCTTAAAACCCCATATAAATTCAATTGTTATCCGGATTCCAGGGTAAACAAACTCAAGTTTTCTGTGATTAATCTTAATTTTACAATTTTAGAACAATTTTAGAACAGTATTTTACAATTTTTTTTACAAGTTTTCTGTGAAGCCAAGAATTACTAGAACATTATTTAATTCAATCCTGTGGAGACGAAACTTTTTATACTATCTTTGACGCAATATGAGTTGATTTTTATAATGTGTTTTGTGCTCGTCAGTCATCACATTACTCAAAACGAAAAATAGTTAAAAGCAAAAAAGACGAAGCTTCTTGTTATTTTGGGATCGATAGTTACCTTGCTCACTTTTTAAACATTCTAGTCCTAAAATAAATGTTTTTTTCCTCGTAAGTTACTTTAGAGGAGATTGAGACTATTGACTAAAGAGCAGTTCCCAACATATTATTCTGTCAGTTCGTCATGGAGAAGGCTAGTAAAAGCAGAATTTAAGATGATTGAGGAATTAAAAGTGAGATCTCTTGTTAATTGTGTAGAACAAGTTAACTTTTTTCTATTTATCTTAATTTAATACTACAAATGGTTTTTCCTTTTTTGGGTTTTTGTTTTTTCTGTTGGATTCGTCAAAGATAAGGTGGATAGGGAGTGGAGTTGCTCTTCTTTATATGCTAATATATGTCACGCTGAAGAAGGATACCACAAACCTAACATGGCATGGGCCAAAACAAAGTGAAATTGCCCCACAAAATATCCTTATAAACATAAAAAAATTAAAAAATAAAAATAAAACAACACGAAACAACTTGTCGATTTGGACCACATAATCAACATTAATTAAATAGTTCAGATATATTGGGAAGGCAGTGAATTGGCGGACATTATTTGATTATAGATTCAGTTGAAAGATCAAATGAATAAGAACATTAGACCAATCTCTTAGAGATGATAAGCAAAGCAGAACACAACGACCTAGAATTACGAAATCTTTCGAGTCCAACCAGCAAATTTACTTTTTGTTTTTTCAGTTGAAAGAGGAAATTTTATAGCTAGTAATATGTATCATTACATAAAAGAAAGTGCTACCAAGAGGTTTCTATCAGCGTGCTTACATTACAAAAGAGCAAATCAAATATTAGGGGCAGTAACACATGTTTTAGCCTTTTAAAATATATGCTAAATTATTCAGCATACGTTTCGTTTGATTTAATGATTTGTATCTAGTACTCACTGACTTGACTAATTTAGATTCACCCTGCGTCCCGCCCATCAAATAGGATATGCTCTCTATTAACGATTTCTTCACTCCCTTAGTTTAAAAGTGAAACCTCTATTTTAAAAGTGAAACCTCTTATTAAGGATGGAGAAATTCCATATATTCTACTGCATTTAAAATGGTAATAACTCAGCATATTTAGTGGTGCAATGGTATTGGGGGTAAAGGTTTTCTTTCACTGAAACAATATGGTCAGGGTTGTCGTTTGATAATTTTCTGTGATAATATTGTAGTATTTAGGAAAATTGTGTGCCTTTTATAGAGGGTTTGTACTTGGATAAATTTAGAGCGTTTGAAGTTATCTGTACTTTAAACTAAAACGCTTCACTTTTTCTGCGCAGTTGTTGCACTTTCGTTATGAGAAAACCTTAAAACCTTCCACCAATTTTTAGTTGTTGCATTGTTGGTACTTAGTACTGGGGTAGTGTCAACGGATATTTAAAAATCGATTAAATCGATCAAACCGTACCGTACCGTACCGATATTTAGGTTTCTTTTAATAAAACTGTTGGTTTTTGTATAAATCTATAACTGCACCGAAAATTAGGGTAGGTTTTTTTATTCTACGAAAATGAACCGAAAAAATACCGAACCGTACTGATGTTGGGCATATTTCTATATGTTTTAATATTACTTCACCCATGTTTTAACCACTTTTTGATGCTATTTCGTGTAAAAAAATGCCCAATATGTGTTAATTACTAGTTTTATGACTAATTAAGTTATGTGTGATGATTTAGGATGTTTGGAGTGCAAAAATATGAAGAAAAGATGCTCCAACTAGAGGAGAAGAGGGTGGATGCGTCGCATCCAACCTTGGAAAGAAGGCTACTTGGTGCACCCTTAGCAGTGAAGTCGAGCCATAGCATCCGCCTTAGCATCCGCACCTGGGCACAATAGAGATGGAGGAACAAAGGGTGGATGTGAAGCATCCAGCCTAGCATGCGAAGCTGAAGAAGTGGAAGCTGAGTAGGATTAGGAAAAGGAAAACTTTGGCCCACGACTTTTGTACGGAATATATAGGCCAAAAACGCCCCTTGTAGGTCATTAACACACTTTTTGAAGGGAATTCGACCGAGGGAGAGCAAGGAGCCGCCGTGGAGGCCGGGTTTCATCTTTTCTTCCACCAAACATATAATTTTTATGCTCCTTTGTATGATTTGTTGTTTTGCTACCATGTCTATGTGGAGCTAAACTTCACGTTCTAGGGTTATGGTTCTTTCATGACTATTTTTATTCAGATATTGATTTTGGTTTCTTGATTTATCATATTGGTTTATTTATTCAATCCTGCTCTTAATTATTTGATTGCTTGATCACTAATTGAATACTATCTACGAATCTAGAATTGAACTCGAAAGTGGGAATTCTAGATTGCACATAGGATTGAGTAGAGCAAGTTCTTGAACCTGGGCATCGGGGAACGGATTCACGATTAGGATAGACGTATACCTAATTGCCTTGCTTGGTTGATGTACAGGAATTATAAAAGTGTTCTTGTTGATTCTAACTCCATAGATATATAGGCGTTAATTGAATAAGCGAGTAAGAACTCGACAGATTCTTATGAGCAATATATGTTAATTTGCCCAATATGTGTTAATTATTAGTTTTATGACTAATTAAGTTATGTGTGATGATTTAGGATGTTTGGAGTGCAATGATATGAAGAAAAGATGCTCCAACTAGTTGAGAAGAGGGTGGATGTGTCGCATCCAACCTTGAAAAGAAGGCTAGTTGGTGCACCCTTAGCAGTGAAGTCGGTCCATAGCATCCGCACCTGGCACAACAGAGATGGAGGAACAAAAGGTGGATGCAAAGCATCCACCCTAGCATGTAAAGCTGAAGAAGTGGAAGCTGAGTCGGATTAGGCAAAGTAAAACTTTGGCCCACGACTTTTGTACGCAATATATAGGCCTAAAACGCCCCTTTTAGGTCATTAACACACTTTTTGAAGGGAATTCGACCGAGGGAGAGCGAGGAGCCGCCGTGGAGGCAGGTTTTCACATTTTCTTCCACCAAACTTAGTAATTTTTATGTTTCTTTGCATGATTTATTGTTTTGCTACCATGTCTATGTGGAGCTAAACTTCACGTTCTAGGGTTGTGGTTCTTTCATGACTATTGTTCTTCGGATATTGATTTTGGTTTCTTGATTTATCATATTGGTTCATTTATTCAATCCTGCTTTTAATTATTTGATTGCTTGATCACCAATTGAATACTATCTACGGATAGAATTGAACTCGAAAGTGGGAATTCTAGATTGCACATAGGATTGAGTGGAGCAAGTTCTTGAACATGGGCATCGGGGAACGGATTCGCTGTCAGGATAAACATATACCTAATTGCCTTGCTTGGTTGATGTACAGGAATTATAAATGTGTTCTTGTTGATTCTAACTCCATAAACATATAGGCGTTAGGTTAGCTTGGATACGCGAGTAAGAACTCGATAGATTCTTATGAGCAATATTAACCCTGTCAATCAATAAACTAGATATATTAGTCAGTCAATTCAATTCAAGAATATGACATAATTGTTAGATAGCCCATAACCCTAGATCGTTTTCATTACATTGATATCATAAAAATCTTCCCTTTCTCTGTTCAAAGTTTATTATTTATATTTCTTTATTTGATTAGTTTAGAATCAAATATTTCTAGGTTTAATTCTTGTTTAGATAATTAGGATAGTCTAATTTAGTTAGTAGTTAATCACAAGTCCTCGTAGGTTCGACATCCGACTTCTAGTCACTCTATTATTTGACGACCGCGTATACTTGCGTGTGCGTTTGGCCGCAACAAGTTTTAGGCGCCGTTGCCGAGGACATAGAAATTAACTATTTTTCTAAATTAGGCTTTTACCTTTATCTTTACAAGTTCTTTTTCTTCTCTTTTTGTAAATATTTTATTTTTATAACTATTTGATTTTTCTCTTAGTGTGTTTCTAGTTCTCGCAGCATGACATTTGGGAATGAGATATACGAAGGTTAGGTTAATGAAGAAGACACTTGGTTAACGGAAGACTGTTATGGCCCGTCTTTTTGTGCTTGTCATGGCCTGACCTCTTGGAGATCTGAATTTGAATATGGGAGTAAGGGTTGGTATTGGGGCGAATATTCTCGATTAGGGAAATATGCGGAACGAGGTCGTCTTCTAACAACGTTGGTGAATGATTGGTCAAGGAGAGAGTTGATCTTGCACATGAAATTGACAATTTTGGCTCGGCTGTGCATAACATGGATGCAGATTTGAGTGCAAAGGTTGATGCGTGTAACGCCCAACAATTTAATGATGAGTTGTGTGAAGCTGGAAAGAATCTTTTAAACCAAATTGAGAAGCTAAAACGAGAATACCAATCATTAGACCATATTTCCCTTGATGGTACCAATGTTGAGAAGGTGCTCTAGAGTCATGTGAGAGAGTAGATAACATAACTTTTGCAGACTCTAATATATGTAAATACGAGGATGTAAATAGTAGTAAAATTCATGAGTTAGGGCGCATTAGACCTCATTCTAATTATTTTTTCACATTGTGTTTAGATAGTAAGATAGTAATCGAGCCATCTGAGCCTATGAGGGAATCAAAGGATGAGTATGAGAGTGCCTATATTATTGAATTTATTGTGCCAAAAAACAAAAATTACATACCTCATCTGAAGGCCAAGAAGTGTAAAACGCGTTATTGGTTGCTTGGCCCGATTAAATTTGTCTCACCGCCCATGGAGCATAACAGAAAGCTTGAAGCCAAAATTAGGAGTACAATTCATAAGTTGAAGGTGGAGGCAAAAAGTGGTTCACGTCGTTCCGCGACGTTAAATTAGGCGCTTGTTGGGAGGCAACCCAGCTTTACTGCTTTCTTTTGATTTTATTTTTATTATATTATTTTTGTAGTGTTTGTTTTTATTTTGTAGGATTATAAGCATAGAAAAAAAGCCATTGGAAGAGAGCAAAAGCGAGCTAGATGGTGAGGACTAAGTATGGGGTGCCCACACAAAGGACCATGCCTGGAGAAGTTTGAGTACCCCGTGAGCTACTTGTGCTTTGGCCTTTGGCCTTTCAGGGAATTTCTTTGTCCACCCTCATTATTTGTCTTTTCTTTATTTGTGCATTGGGAACACTGCACGCATTTAAGTGTGGGTTAGGAGTATTCCTTTAGATCATTAGTAGTATGAATATTAGGATGTTAATTTTTTTTTCAGTTTCGTATTTTTGTATTTTATAGTATTTTAGGTGATTAATTAAAAAATAAGGAAAAAAATTTAAAAATAATAGACTTTTCCTGACGATGGATCTCCAAGACAGTTTTCTTGAGGGATTAAAGTCTAAAAAAATAAAAATAAAAATCCAAAAGCACATTTTTTTGGTTTTCTTATGTAGTAATAATCTCCCGTGGTTTTTCTTTGTGCCTCGGTTCTTTTCTATGGGATGTAGTTTGAACCGGGTCGTAGTTTTTTTAGAGTAGATTAGGAATTTAGGGAATAATGGAGGAAGAATGATGAACTAGGCTACCTTGACTTGTTTGATAGTAGCATATTTAGGCTTTGGCATGTGTTGTATCTTCCTTATGATTTGAAATTATTGATGATGCCTTGCAAAATTAGACAACATGTTATTGACGCTTAAGTCTCATTTTCTTGACTTGTGCTCACTTTGTGCTTAATGTTTGATATCTCGTGGCTCGTGAATACTTGAATTTGTTAAGAGTCGGAATAGGACCATCCTTAGTGAGTCATGTGCCATGTCTGGTGAGGTTTTTGTGTAGTATGTGTATTGTACTTGTGTCTAGAACTTGCCCGGTATGTGAGTTGAAGCGAAATTTTTAAGTGATGCTCGGTTTGAGAAATGATTTTAGGGTTTATTTGATCGTTTTGAGCTTATTGCTTACCATAAATAAAATTTATCCCTAGTTACGAGACTATACCCTTTTGTTCTTATTTGACATTGTTTTGATTCTTTTACCTCTTAAAGCACTTTAATTGTGAAATGAGCGCTAAAAGAAGTAAGAAGGGAGTAGGTGTGGGGTGGCTTTTGAGTGGAACCAATGAAAGGAAGAAAGGTGCACTTGTTTGTAAAATAATACACCACTAGCGGAAATTGAAAAAGAAAAAAAAAAGAAGGAGAAAAATCTAGAAAAGAAAAAGAAAATAGTATAAATGAATAAATTATTGTCTTGTTTTTGCTAGCGGGGTGTAAATTAAGGTAATGCTAAAGAAAACGAGAATATTTTTGGGGTGTGATCTTGTTTGTGAAACTTAAGTGGATTGAAGAATTTGCGCTTAAAGTTTCTTTTCCATGGGATGTAGTTTGAACCGGGTCGTAGTTTTATTTTTCTTAGAGTAGATTAGGAATTTAGGGAATAATGGAGGAAGAATGATGAACCTAGGCGACCTTGACTTGTTTGATAGTAGCATATTTAGGCTTTGGCATGTGTTGTATCTTCCCTATGATTTGAAATTATTGATGATGCCTTGCTTAATTAGACAACATGTTATTGACGCCTAAGTCTCGTTTTCTTGATGTAACGACCCGGCCGGTCGTTTCATGAGTTACTACTCCATTTCCCCCATTTCTGCTTCTTTATATGTTGTTCAGCTGTATTTCATCGCATCATGTTGGTTAGTTTGGGTTCGGAGTGATTTTGTAGAGAAATGAGACACTTAGTCTCTTAAGATGGCCCTTTTGTTGGAAAAGTCAACCGAAAGTTGACTTGTGAGTAAACGATCTCAGAATTTGGTTTTTATGATTCAGATAGCTTTGTGAGGTGATTAGAGACTTAGGAGCGTGATAGAAATATTTTTTGGAAGTTCGGGGGTAGATTTAGGCTTGAATTGGCGAAATTGAAATTTTGGCATTTTTCGGTTGGTAGTGGAAATTTTGATACAGGGGTCGGAATGGAATTCCGGAAGTTGGAGTAGGTCCTTTGTGTCATTTAGGATGTGTGTGCAAAATTTCAGGTCATTCGGACGAGGTTTGATAGACTTTTTTTTATCGAAAGCGGAATTTGGAAGTTTTGGAATTTCTTATGCTTAAATCCGATGATGATTTGATGTTTCGATATTGTTTTGAGTGTTCTGAAGGTTGGAACAAGTTTGAATGATGTTATGGGATATGTTGGTATGTTTGGTTGAGGTTTCGAGGGCCTCGACTGAGTTTCGGGTGGTTAAAAGGATCAAATTCTTGTTTTGAAAGTTGCAGATTTTTCCTTCAGTTCTGTTGCAGAAGTTTCTTCTTCGCGATCGCTTGAGGAGGCTCGCGCTCGCGTAGAACAGTTGTAGAGGCAGTCCAGGTTGTTCTTCGCATTCGCGTATTTGGAGCTGCGATCTTGGGAATTGTTCAGGTAAAGCATCGCGAACGCATGGGTTAAGTCGCATTCGCGTAAGGTTAGTGGACCAAAGCTGGGGCCATGCGTTTGTTCATCGCGAAAGCGGTTAGTGGTCCGCGATCGCGTAGGTGTGAGGGGCAGAGCATCGCGTTCGCATGGAGAGGGACGCGTTCACGTAGAGTTATTGCAGGAGCCAACAAAGTTGTTCTTCGCGATCGCGAGGTTCTTTCCGTGATCGCGATTAAGGAGTTTAAATCCCTGGGCAGAATGTTTAAATAGCCATCTTCGCGA
Source organism: Nicotiana attenuata (assembly GCF_001879085.1). Taxonomy (NCBI): domain Eukaryota; kingdom Viridiplantae; phylum Streptophyta; class Magnoliopsida; order Solanales; family Solanaceae; genus Nicotiana; species Nicotiana attenuata. The sequence goes on along the minus strand of NC_031989.1, from coordinate 71,495,715 downwards.
ATTTTAGGCCATTTCTCACCATTGTTGGCCGAGTTTGAAGCTTTTTGAGAAGGATTGAAGAGGGAATCAAAGGGAAACACTTGGAGGTAAGATTTTTGAACTCAATACTGGATTCCATGGCATTATTTCACTTATTAGGCTTGAAATTAATGGAAAATAAGGGTTAAATTTGGGGAATTAGGGCTTGATATTGGAGAGTGTAAATTGGGAATTTGAGGGGTCATTTGGGGTCTGATTTTGATGTTCTTGATATGTATAGACTCATGGGAGGATAAGGATTCTAGTAATGTGATTTTTATCGAAATTCGAGACGTGGGCCCGGGGTCGGGTTTGGCCAATTTTGGGACTTTTGAGTAAATTTGGTTATTTTTGCATGGGCTTTGTTCCTTTAGCCTATTTTGATGTTATGGTTCTGATTTTGGACAGAATCGAGGCGAGTTAAGGCCAATTCGAGAGGCAAAGGCATCGCGGGCTAGAGTTTGGACCGGATTGAGGTAAGTAATGATTGTAAATGTTTGTCCTGAGGGTATGAAACCCCGGATTTCACATCGTTGTGCTATTTTGAGGTGATGCACACGCTAGATGACGAGCGTGGCGTCGTGCACCCTTGGGGATTGTGACTTGGTCTATCCCGTACGACTATTAAGTCGCGTATTTAATTGGAAATTGTTTGGTATTATTATATTTTGGAAAGTATTACTATGGTTGGAGCTGAATGCCGTGTTTGGGGCCTTGTGCCGGCTGTTTGGACCCTTAGGGGCTTTTTACTATTGTTTTCTCACTGTTTTGATGATATTTACACTCAGTCATGCTATACTTTCACTGATTTCATAACTCGGAATTTTATTTACTCCTTTTGATTTTATAAATGATATTCTGAGTCGAGTACCTGTTTTACTGTCAGCCCAAGGGGCTTGAGTGAATTCCGACTGAGTGAGTCCGAGGGCTTGTGTTGTGAGAATATCATGGGGTCGGGCTGCGCGCCGCAGCAGGTTGTACTGATTTGTGATATATGAGAGGCCGAGGGCCTGATTTGTTATGCCACGAGATGGCTTATGTTAGCGCTTGGGCTGTAGGAGCCCCTCCAGAGTCTGTACACCCACAGTGAGCGCGGGTACCCAGTGTGTATGATGTGATATTGCCCGAGGGGCTGTTGTTGTTTCATGTTGTTGCCCGAGGTGCTGATACGAGTGATTGTGAGGTAGCCCGAGGGGCTGGTTCTGTTGATATTATGCCCTGGGGGCGGTTTATGGTACTTGTTTTGCCCAAGGGGATATTTACGTTTCTATCCTTTTACTTAGTGTTTTCATCACTCGTTTGAACTATTGAAAGATGTTTAAAAGGTTTTACTGAAATGAGTTGTCTTTTTACGAGTTTTATTGCTTTACTGCATTGTCTGGACTTATACTGTTTTTTGTAGCGTTATGACGTGGTTTACGTGTTTTCTTACTGCTTAGCTACCGTTAGTTTTATAACTTACTGAGTTGGCGTACTCACATTACTCCCTGCACCTTGTGTGCAGATCCAGGAGTCTCGGGTTGCGATAGCGAGTGCTGATTAGCCTTTCAGCAAGTCTCCGGAGTTGACTAGGTAGCTGCTTGACGTTCGCAGCCTAGTGTTTCTCCTTCCTATCTTATTCAGACTGCCTTAGTAGTTTATTTTCAGACTATGTTGTCCTTTCCTATTCCTAGACTAGTTGGTAGTTGCTCATGACTGGTGACACCCCGATATCGGGCTGTGTTATGTTTCCGCACTGTTTATTTTTACTTATATTATGGGATTTTTGCTGATTAATGGTTTTATATGACTTATTCTAAATGTCTGGTTGGTTTTGGGATTTGTGTCGGCTGGCCTAGTTTCACAATAGGCGCCATCACGACCGGGTGCGTTTTAGGGTCGTGACAAGTTGGTATCAGAGCCTAGGTAACATAGGTCTCACGAGTCATGAAAAGGTTTAGTAGAGTCTCGCGGATCGGTACGGAGACGTCTGTATTTATCCTCGGGAGGCTGCAGAACCTTTAGGAAAACTTCGCATTCTCGAATTCCTGTTATGCGAATCTGTTGATTCTAGTACTAAACTTCTGTTATTCTATTCTCTCACAGATGGTGAGGACACGCGCTACCGGTCAGGATGGACGACCAACAGTACCACCAGCTGGGGCCACTAGAGGCCGAGGACGCGGTCGAGGTTGTGGTAGGGGCAGGGGTGTGGCCCGCACAGCAGCTAGGGCAGCACCTGCAGATCCACCAGCCAGGGGCCGCCAGACCCTAAAGCAAGTGAGGCACTTGCTTTAGGTCCCAAAAATTATTATTCTTCTATATATAGCAGTATATTATTTTATATATTTATTTCTTATTATTTCCAAATTTATTTTTTTATTGTCATATTAATTTTTGATAACTCAATTTCTTCCTCTAATTAATATAACCAAAATAGTTTTCTGTCAATCTTACTTTACGTTTTTACTAAATTATATTTCTCTATTTATTAGTTAGTCACGTAACTATATATAATAATCTAACTTATTATTTATTTTCCTTACATAAATTATACTCTCTCCGTCCCAATTTATATGAAAGTGTTTGACTGGACATGGAGTCTATGAAATAAAGGAAGACTTATGAAACTTGTAATCTAAAATAAATCATAGAAATATGTGGGCTAAAAATCATCTCACTAAAGGTAAAGAGGAAAATCTAAAGTTGAATTGTTACCAAATATGGAAAGGGACTGACTAAAAAAAAGAGTCATCTAAGTTGGGACAGAGGAAGTATGTTTTCTGGGTTCTCCCATTTTAGTTGTGATGCAATCAACATTAAATTCATTCAATTTTTTTACTTTATAAAACTAAGTTCTCATTTCTTTCATTCACATCCTCACTTGTCTAATTTTTCTAAAAATGATGCTCATTAATTATATATATATATTTATATATATATATATATATATATGTGTGTGTGTGTGTGTGTGTGTGTGTGTGTGTGTGTGTGTGCGCGCGCGCGCGCGTGTGTATGTGTGTATGTGTGCGTGTGTGTGTGTATGTTAAGGCCTTTTATTAAGGCTTTGCTTTTGGCCTCGGATGATGTTGAGCCGCCCCTGCCACCAGCCGCCCCAGTTCAAGATCAGGTCCCAGTTGTGGACCCTCCAGCAGCACCAGCTTAGGCACCGGCTGTGCCTATTGTGATTCCAGGCCTTCAGGAGGCCCTGGCCCAGATCCTATCAGTGTGCACTGGCCTAGTTCAGGAGGTCTCAGTTACTACAACCGCAGCTACTTCTCAGGCCGGGGGAGGCACTCAGACTCCCGCCACTCGCACACCTAAGCAGGTTGTGCAGGGACTTCATACACCGGGGGCACCTCCAACCCAGCCGGTTGCAGCTGCTCAGGGCTATGTAGCTCCGGTTATGCCAGAGGACGAGCGGCGCAGATTGGAGAGGTTTGGGAGACTCCAGCCTCCGACTTTCAGTGGTGCAGAGGGCGAGGATGCCCAGGGTTTCTTGGACAAGTGTCAGAGGATGCTTCGGACTGCGGGTATTTTAGAGACAGTGGGGTCTCGTTTACTACTTTCCAATTTTCAGGGGCTGCACATAGATGGTGGGAGGCTTACGAGAGGCGTAGGCCAGCTGACGCAGCACCCCTTTCTTGGCAGCAGTTCTCCATTCTTTTCCTGGAGAAGTTTGTACCTGAGTCTCGCCGAGAGGAGCTGCGCAGGTAGTTCGAGCAGCTTCGTTAGGGTGACAGATCTATTTCACTGTATGAGATGCGGTTCTCCGAGTTGTCTCTTCATGTAGTCTGGTTGGTTCCCACAGATCGAGAGAGGATCAGGAGGTTTATAGATGGCCTCGGTTATCAGCTTCGGTTGCTTATGACCAGAGAGAGAGTATTTGGTGCTACCTTTGATGAGGTTGTTGACATAGCTCGACAGATTGAGATGGTTCGTGGTCAGGAGAGGTTTGAGAGGGAGACTAAGAGGCCTCGTGGTCAGGGTGAATTCAGTGGTACTCAGCATGGGGGCCAGTTTCAGCATGGCAGAGGCCGCCCATTCAGGCATGCTCAGTTAGCTCGCCCAGGTTATCGTGGGGCATCATCGAGTCATGGTTCTCACAGTTCTCATCAGGGTTATTCCTCACTCAGTGCCCTTCCAGCCCAGAGTTCGTCCCGTGCTCCATCAGTTCAGGGCTCTTCTATGCCAGGTTCTTCAGCTAGTTATCCCGGTGCTAGGGTTTCCCTTCAGTCCCCGTCTCCAGCACCAGGGAGTTGTTATGAGTGTGGGGAGTTGGGGCATATGTGGAGGCAGTGTCCTCATCGTCTTGGGGGTTCATCTCAGTAGAGGAGTCAGCCCCCGACTTCAGCACCAGTTACTAACCCAGCCATCTAGGGGTGGAGGACAATCAGCTAGGGGTCGCCCCAAAGGGGGAGGTCGATCAGGCGGCGGTCAGGCCCGTTTCTATGCACTTCCAGCTAGACCCAATGCTATTGCTTCAGATGCTATGATTACAGGTATTGTCTTAGTCTGCCACAGAGATACCTCTGTGTTATTTGATCCTGGATCCACTTTTTCCTATGTGTCATCATATTTTGCACGTTATTTGGATATGCCCCCTGAGTCTCTTGTTTCATCTGTTCGTGTATCTACTCTGGTGGGCGATACTATCATTGTGGACCGTGTGTACCGGTCGTGTGTGGTGACTATTGGGGGTTTGGAGACCCGAGTGGACCTGTTGTTGCTTTGTATGGTGGATTTCGATGTGATTTTGGCCATGGATTGGTTATCCCCATGCCGTGCTATTCTGAACTGTCATGCTAAGATAGTGACGTTGGCGATGCCGGGTGTGCCACGGATTGAGTGGCGAGGTTTGACTAATTTTGTCCCCAGTAGGGTGATTTCGTTCTTGAAGGCCCAACGGATGGTTGGAAAAGGTTGTCTTTCATACTTAGGCTTTGTGAGGGATGTCAGTGCAGAGACTCCTACCATTGATTCTGTTCCAGTAGTGAGGGATTTTCTCGATGTGTTTCCTGCAGACCTGCCGGGCATGCCGCTGGACATATTGATTTTGGTATTGATCTGGTGCCGGGCACTCAGTCCATTTCTATTCCACCGTATCGTATGGCACCGACTGAGTTGAAGGAGTTGAAGGAGCAGATTCAAGAACTCCTTGATAAGGGGTTTATTCAGCCTAGTATGTCGCCGTGGGGTGCGCCTGTTCTATTTGTGAAGAAGAAGGATGGCACTATTAGGATGTGCATTGATTACAGGCAGTTGAACAAGGTCACAATCAAAAACAAGTATCCTTTGCCTCGTATCGGTGATTTATTTGACCAGCTTCAGTGAGAGAGGGTGTTCTCCAAGATTGATCTCCGTTCAGAGTATCACTAGTTGAAGATCAGGGACTCGGATATTCTTAAGACAGCTTTCAGGATCCAATATGGTTGTTATGAGTTCCTCGTGATGTCTTTTGGGCTGACCAATACCCCAATAGCGTTCATGTATTTGATGTGTTGATATCCAATTTTCTCCTATGTAATTTTTTTATATCCAAAGTACTTTCAAAATAGCATATATACGCATATATAAGCATGCCCCAGTGTTTTGGTATTTTTCCTAATTTTTAAAGATTTTTAAAATCAGTTTGTTGTCCATTTTAGCAATACAAAATCAGTAATTATTCCCAAAACTATCAATTTTGGTGAATAATTTATTTTATTCTCATATTTATACAAAAATATAGCTAGGGTGATTTTTCGTATATTTTTTACAAATTTATTTGGTATTTAAAAGGTTAAATTGCATACAATTGCAATTTTAGCCTATTCTAAGATTAATATCATTTTTTTATTATAAAATTGGTCCCAGTATTTTTAAATTAATATTTATACACTATTAATTGTTCCAGTATTTTTAATTTACTTTTAAAATCATCTTTACTATTTTTTATAAATAAAAAGGGAAAATTGGCTATTTAACATTTAGCCTCATTTCATTTCAAGTACAACCCCATTTCATTTCAATTGTAGCCCTCAAATTGACCCAGTTCTACCCCAATTAAATCAGCCCAATTCCAATTTTAACCCGGCCTCGACCCAATATAAAAAGCCCGCCCGGTTCCCATTAATTGATCCAGGCCGTTGATCATTTTGATCAACGGCCACAAATCTCCCTTACCATTTTTAACCCCAAAGACCTAAAATGATCAACGGCCACAAATCTCCCTTACCATTTTTAACCCCAAAGACCTACCCTAATCCCTCATTCTCACCTGGACCGCCGCCTATGAATCCCAAACCCTCTCAAATCCTCTCAAAAACTCTCCGAAACCCTAGCCTCCTCCTACCCCCTTTTCAACCGCCGGTCACCGGAATCCATGGCTTCTCAGGCCATGGATAGTTGGTACTCACCTATCTTCACCAGTAAGCCATGGTTGTTCGAAGCTTCGAGGCCTGACCTCGACGATTTCCTCTCCGATCTTCTCAGACCTTTGATTTCATGGCTCCTCCGGCCATTCTCTGGCATATTCAAGACTCAGGGGCCTGATTCTTGACCTCTCCGACTCAAGATCGGACCTGTTTCCAAGCCTTTCTCATTTCTAGGGTTTCTCCAAAACCCTAAGCTTTTCGAGGTTCTTTCCTTATTGTTTGCTTAGATCTATACTGTATCTATGCTTTTCTTACCATCTAAAGTGTTTTCCCCAAATGTTTTGTCAAAATCGCTTCTCTCCGATTTCAGGGTTTCTGAAAGGATTTTTTTGGAAAAAATCTTTCTGATTTTTTCTTCTTCTTTGCTTTATGTGTGTTTGTCTATACCCTGNCAGTGTTTTCCCCAAAAGTTCTTTCCAAATCATTCGTCTTCGAATTTTGGGTTCCTGAAAGGATTTTTCCAAAAATTCGTTCTGATTTTTCTTCTTCTTTGCTTTATGTGTGTTTGTCTATGTCATGTTCATGTGATTTCTTTTTACTACGCATGTACTGTCTTTCTACTTTTCTTTTTCTACTATACATGTTATTCCTGTGTTAATCTTTGTTATGCTTCCTGTACTCTTTTACTATGTGTGTTTACCGTTGAGATTCTTTTATTTTTTGTTTGTTTTACTCGACTATGTTCGTATTCTTGCTAAACATGCTTTATCTGATTTTGTTTAAGTTTGTATCATCTCTTTCTTCTGAACTTGTTTAAGTTCCGAGTTTTCTCCAAAAAATGTTCTTTATGATCTTGAATTAGCTTTCTTCCTCTGTTATTCCAAACGTGCTATCATATTGTTTTGTTTCTGATGAGGCCCTAAACAGACCTTCGAGTCTGTTTCAATGGTTTGCCTCCTCCCATTCATGTTTGATTCAGTTTTTTAAACCCTAGGATTGGTGGTTTCCTTCGGAGAATTTGATGTTTGTGTTCAAGTTAGGGTTCCACTTTGGAACCCTGGACTCTCAGACTCTCTATGAGTCTGCAAATTGAACCTGTATCTCTTTGCTTATGATTCTGAAATTTTCTTTGATTAAACTCTCTTCTAAATAACTTGACAGTCCTTTCTTGATTAACATGTTTGTGTGCTTTATTTATGAGAACTCTTCTTTTAAAAGGTTTTGTCAACTACTAATTGATTCCGAATTCCTTTAATTGTGTTCACTTGATAGTTACCGATTTTCCCTACTTGAACCTTTCTTTACCCCTTTCCTGACTTGATCCATTAAAGTAAAAGGCTGAAATCTTGATTTTACTGGTAGATTCCCTTTCCTTTTTTTACAAACCGTGTACTATTAGTCTGTTGCCTTAAATAGATTCTATGTACTTACCCTCTATTATACTGCTAGGAAAATATTTTTTCAAACCCCTTTCCTTAATTGTTTTTACCCGTTTGAAATCAGGATCACTTAACTAAAGGGAGACTGATTACAATGTTATTTCCTTACCTTTTCTTGCTTATTTGCTGCACTATAAAAGGGGCTCGACCCTTCTGCATTGAACAAGGCTTTAAGCTTTTAAGCTTTGAAAACTTTACAAGTTTAGAACTTTGAACTTCTGAATCCTAAAGTCCAATACTCATACTCTCACACACATACATTCAATCACAATACTCTTTCAAACTCTTTACTCTCTGCTGAGACTTTTGTACTGCTTTGCTTGCAACTTGGCTTTTCAAGACTGCTGTATTTACTTAATTGTTTTCCCTGAAACTGGTATGTCTCAATTTTGATTTCAGCTCTTGCCCTATGTGTTTACTTTACAGTTGCTCTATTCCTGTCTACCTTGTTGCTCATGTTCTGTATATTACCTGCTTTTATGTTTACTGCTTGTTATAAGTCCCCCATACCCCATTCCCTTTTGTGTGCTGAGTTAAAGTTCGTGGCCTGGCAGTACCCAAATTACTGCCCAGGTCTGAACATGACCTTCAATAGTCCTAACTCCCAAATTCAAGCTGACAGGCTGGTCAGGGGTGTGCCAGCATACTAGTTGCTGGGCATGACCCTTAGTTTTGTCATGGCTTTCCCTAATTCCCCCTCTATTGAACTTACACTTATTCTTAGACTCTAAGTTCTGCCCCTTCCTATGAGCCTTGCCTTGGGGACCTTGAGTTCCCTCTGAACTTGGACATTTGAGGGCTGGCCCTTCCATACTGCACTATAATCTGATCCTGCAAATGTAATTGGGTGTGAGCACTGCCTGGAGATCATGAAGCTCCTTGGAACTTTGACACACTCAAAGGATGAGAAAGACTTTGGAAATCTGATCTTTGGAAGTTGGTTTATTTCATGTTTCAGACTAGGAGTCTAAATTAGGCTCTCCTTGGTTGGAACTTTAATTTCTGATGTAATTTTTTATTTTTCTTGATTCATTCGGGTTGTAATAATTTGTAATAACTTATGGGGGTGTATAGTGAAAAGGGGAGGGTACTCATGTTATGCATGCGGGTAGACATCATGCTTTAGGTATTTATTTCTGCAATCACAGCCTGTTTTTCGCTTATGCATCTACATATAGAAACCCTGCCTATAAGTTTATGCATCTGCATGTAGAAATCCTGCCTATAAGTCTATGCATCTGCATGTAGAAATCCTGCCTATAAGTTTATGCATCTGCATATAGAAATCCTGCCTATAAGTTGTTTCATTCCTGCATTAGAAATCCTGCCTATAAATTACTGCATTAGAAACCCTGTCTATAAGTTATGCACTTCATTAGAAATCATGTCTATAAGTTTCTGCACTTCTGCATATAGAAATCATGATTATAAGTTTTTGGCACTTCTGCATACACACGTCATTAGGCAAACAACCCATAGGTTAAAGAATAATCAATTGCATCCTAGATACCATGCTCATAGGATTCCTGCACTTACATAGCGTTTTAAAATCAGTAACGCTTAGAATTCATGCCTATAGGAGCAATCGTTTAAATTTGATTCATCTGCAAAGTCTAAAATCAGTAATAATGTTGTTAATATCCGCACATTTGGTTTAAAGCCAGTAATCTTCTTTAAAATCAGTATGTTTGACCTTGTTAGATATCATGCCTATAGGTTTCGCCTAGGCAAACCATTAGGTAATCAATTAATTACACCAGTCTTTAATAGTTACAATCAGCAGGCAGGCCTAATTCGGACTTCTTATCTGAAAATATGTAATAAATCAGCCACCCCTTTTACATAAGTTTAATTAAAGACCTAACCAGTACTTGTAAGTCATGCTAAACAATTTCGTCTTTGAATGAGGGGGCCTATTTGAGCCTTAACTGCTATGTGTTTTCCCCTTAACTGCTCTTATGTGTTTTGTTTGTCGCACTAGATTTTGTCCTTTTTAAACATCAAAAGCCAATATCCCTTCCCTCTAGGATTAGTAGTCCCAACTGCCTCCGGGATTGATAGGATCGGTGCGGGTAGTAGCATGCAATAAGTAATGAGACCATTCCGCGCTTTAGTACCTTAACGAGGTGGGTAAGGGTAGACATGGATATGATGATCACGCGATAACACCATGTGTATAATTGGTTACCGGGTGTTGCGTAGGTGATCCATGTTATTTATAAGCCTAGGACCCCCTCCCTCTTTATGTGTTTACTTTTTTTTTCTTTCAGAATTTTTAATTGTCAGTTTTCAGTTCTTTTAAACCTTGTCCTTTGGCTTAATCATTTAAAAAATCTCTTTAAATGTCCAAGTACTGTTTTTTCTCTCCCAAATTTCCGCCCCATTTCATCGCTTTGTTTGATTATTTCCATCAATTATTTGACCCCCCATTTTTCTGCACTTGTATATTCTTTAAATAAATTTTGAAATTGCCTAGTCCCAAATTTCAGCCCGTTTATTCAACTTTTATACTTCCCCTACTTGCAATCGTTATGTGAGAATTGTCTTGCACGTTTATTTGTTGTTTATATTTATAGTCACAATTGTAGCATGGCTGGGAACCACACTAGTGGATCTTGGGGGGTGCCTAACACCTTCCCCCCCGAGATAATTTCAAGCCCTTACCCATTCTCTGGTTCTTCTTCTTTTCATTTCCTTCTTAGTGTCCTAATGCACTTAATCATTAGGTGGCGA
>NC_031989.1:71434759-71474234 GCF_001879085.1 Nicotiana attenuata | reverse complement strand
GAAAGAAATGCCTCTGTTCTCCAGGCGAGCTCCTGATTGCTAAAACTTGAAATAAATGCCTCTGTTCTCCAGGCGGGCTCCTGATTGCTAAAACTTGAAATAAATGCCTCTGTTCTCCAGGCGGGCTCCTGATTGCTAAATCTTGAAATAGATGCCTCTGTTCTCCAGGCGGGCTCCTGATTGCTAAAACTTGAAATAAATGCCTCTGTTCTCCAGGCGGGCTCCTGATTGCTAAAACTTGAAATTAATGCTTCTGTTCTCCAGGCGGGCTCCTGATTGCTAAAACTTGAAATAGATGCCTCTGTTCTCCAGGCGGGCTCCTGATTATGTATCTCATTTGATTTCACCCACAGACCTATCTCATTTGATTTCTCTCAACTCTCTTTCGCCTTATGGTGCCCGTAAGGGTTTTCACTAATAAAACTCTCTCATTTTTCATTTCTCTCAGCTCGCGTCGCCTTACGGTGCCCGTGAGGATTTTCACCAATAAGACTCTCTCATTTTATTTCTCTCAGCTCCCGTCGCCTAACGGTGCCCGTGAGGGTCTTCACCAATAAGACTCTCTCATTTTGGATTTTTCCTGCTTGAACCAGAGTGTTGCCCCTGACATGAATTACCTTGACCCGCTTGACTTGGCATTTCTTGAAGACTGATCGGAAGGTCTTTCTTTGGACCGTAATGTGGGCTTTTGGATAGGGTTAGAAAGAAAGGGTATCAAGGGCTCAAAACAATTCAAATGGGTTCAAAATTACAACTTTCGGAATCAGATTTCTTACAACAACTACAACTTCTGCCCCAGTTTCTTTCTTGGGGACTTTTGGATTTTTATTTTGGTGTGACTGAACCTCAGAGAGAGGCTGCCTACGTATCCTTTCGGAATCAAGTCAAACGTAGTTCAGGACATAGAAATTACTTTGTTGCTGTGATTTTCTCTTCTTCCATTTTCTCTCTTTTCTTGTTTTCCTTTTCTTTTCTTTTCTTTTTCTTTTTCTTTTATTTTTCCTTTTCTTTTCTTTTCTTTGCTTTTTTTTTCATTTCTTTTCTTTTTTTTCATTTTTCTTCTCTCTCCCTTTTCACTGTTTTCCCTCTCTTTCCTTTTACTTATCTTTCACGCTTGTGTTTCTGATCTTTACTACTGATTCCGAAAGAGGGGTATGAAAGAAAACAAATAAGGCTCAAAGGGGTAACAAAAGATAAAGTGTTTGGATAGCAGAACAAAATGCCTTCGTCCTTTCCAATCTTCAAAACATGCCAAGTACAAATATTACAATTAAACAAACCAAGAAAAACATTTGTAACATCTTGATTGTATCAGACTTGATAATCATATCCGCACATTTGCCTCCTACATCTGTTGAATACAAAGCACCATTGGACAACACTCTCGTCACGATGAATGGCCCCTGCCAGTTTGGGGCGAACTTTCCTTTTGCTTCAGCCTGATGAGGCAAGATACGTCTCAACACTAACTGTCCTACTTCGAACTTCCGTGGACGCACTTTCTTGTTATATGCTCTCGCCATTCTCTGTTGGTACAATTGGCCATGACATACTGCTGCCAATCTCTTTTCATCAATCAGACTCAATTGCTCCAGGCCGGTTTTGACCCACTCCTCATCGTCATGTTCCAATTCATCATCACACTCAATTTCTTGTATCATTACTTCAGAATTAGACCGGCTTTTAAGACTGGGCCGAAGATTTCTCGTGCATGTCATGTCATTAAGACCAGCATAGAAAGAACTGTACAAGAAAGAAAAGAAAAACAAAAATGAAACTATCAAGAATGAAGAAGAAGGGAAATTGCATTTCACTGAAATTGAAGATTACAAGGTTTAACACGTTCAAATGGACGGAACGTAGAACCTGAATCACAACCCTGGAATAATCCAGACAACTAAAAGAAAATCAAAACCACTACCAAAACTCCCTCCGAGTAGGAAGAAGAGTAGCTTCCCAATTGTTGATCTTCACCTTAGGCCTGACAAAATGCACTTCTTCGTTACCAGAACCTTCCCGAATTTCTACCGTGTTCACTTCATCAAATAGACTTTGGACCCTTTCAAATCAACTCCTCATCAAAGACAACCACATGCTTTGGAACTGCTGACACCGGATGCTTCACTGCCCCTAGCTTGACAATGACGGGATCTGTGTGGGCACCCTCCACAATCACGACAGACTTGTTCGACACTCCTGGCACAACCACTTTTGCCCTTTCTTGTTTCGTTGCAACCTCACTTGAGGACCCTTTCTTGACTACCGCAGATAGCTCACTGTCTGTCCCGCCCAACCTGATCACTGATTTCCCACTTGTTGACTTTTCAACCGGCCCGACCTCACTGGACCGAATCATCATGACGGTCTGTGAAGGCTTCTTAGGCTCCCCTCCCTTTTGCACTATCTCGATCATATTTGTCTCATGATGGGCCGACAATGGATTCTGGTTGATATCAGGCGCCTTTTTTTTTGCCCATGCTTGATACATCTTGGCCATTTGTTGTTTCAGTTTATACATCTCTTCTTTCATCACATTAACATCCAACTCTTCCACCTCTCTCGAAGGATCGATAACACTCGCGTCAAGTTCCTGGTTGGCCATGATCAACTTATTTTTTTTGACCGGGTGTTGTAGGAGTGAGTTGCCAGAATGCCAGTCAACTAACCACCTGCCTGGACTCATCATCAACAACAACTTTGTTAGCGGTTAGAGCATTAATAGATAGGAAACCGCACATTTGGGAATGAATGCACCTAAGCAGTTAACCATTTCTATTATGCCTTTGCTTGGTTACATGCGTCATCCCGGCTTTCCTTTTCTGTATTTGCCATGCCTTTTCTCTCATTCTTCCCTCTTGTTTTTCCATTGTTTGTTTCTTGACTTTCCCTCTTTTCTTTTGCTTTTCTCTCTTATTTTCCCTTTTTTTTTCTTTTTCCTTCTTTTCCTCTTGCCTTGGTTTTTCTTGTTCCTATTCTCTCCTTTCCTCAAAATTGTTCTTCCGCTCTTTTCTTTCCTTTTCTCTTGCTCTCTTTTTATTTTCTCTTGTTTGCCTTTTTTTTTTGGTTACGGTCAAATCCTATGGAGATTGCCTACGTATCATGACCCCGCATGAATCAGACCAAGCGTAGTTCTTGCAAATAAACGCAAAAATAAGGAAATAATTTTTGAGATTTTCACTTTTTCATTAATAAAACTCTGATTACAAAGATACTAGACTATTTGTTTTTCTTAAAAAGGAAAATTACAAAACAAACTCAAAATAGCGAAATACAGACTCGATAACTAGGAATACATCAAAGCTTCAAATCCTGAGGCCCGCGGGGCATCATTCGGCATCGCCGCGGGCCTGCGTGCAAGACCCCTTTGTATCCGCTTCAAATCATTCATAACCTGACGAACAAATATCATCACTGTAGCAAAGAAAGTGGTACGACCCATTCTTTCGCTGGCTTGACATTTCATGGCAATATAATCTGCAATGCCTCTAATCCTTTCCCTGATCTGGCCTTTTTCCTGGAGTAGTCTTCTTATCTGCTGGTTGTGAGCCTCTAACACCTGGGAGTCGTGGAAATGATGGTCTTGCAACATCTTTATTTCTTTCTCCATATCGGCCATTAGCCTATAGCACTGTTCCCTTTCATCCTGAAATTCTTTGTCCTGCCGGGCTGCCTTATCTTCAAGGGTGTTCATCTTTCTTTTCAGATTAGCAATGGTTCCCTCATAATTTCTTTTTATTTGTTGCACAAATTGGGCTCTTTCCTCTATCTTCTTTGCCCATTGTGCCCGGAGTTTTGCCATATTCCCCTCAGATTTCTCCAACTCATCTTGGCCCTCTAAGACCTGCTTTTTCAGCCCATTTATCAATCTCTCATCGGACCGACTTCTTTCTCGATTTTTAGCAGCTATTTTCATTTGTCGGATTTGCTCTTTAAGAACCTCATTCTCTTGAGTCAATTTCTTTTTGTCACATTCGCCAGCCGCAGCTTGCACACTCTTTTCAAATTGAAGATCTCGGACTTGCTGCTCCAGCGCCCCTATCCTGGCCCGGTATTCCTTTTCCTTAGCTAGCCAATCCCATTGTACCTGGGCTCCGTCAGTGAATTGTTGTACATGTGGCCTTTTGGCGGGTCTCTCGGGAATCTGAAACCTTTTGCCGAACCAGGTCAAGTATTTAGGGTCTACTTCGCCTTTAGCCCAATCCTGTACTATAGTCTTAGACTCAAGGTACCTGCACTCATTCCATATTTGTCGGATTTTTCCTTCCGGAAATGCAGCTTTTGGACCTAACTCAATGATTTGTCCGCTCAGGTCTTCATCATTGTGAACAGTTTGGAATCTTCCTAGTTGCCTCAGAACGCGGTAAGGAGCGTAGGGTTGGATGCTTCGAATGCCCATCAAAAGAATATAAGGTACTTCTGCCGATGTGTACACAACCTCGGTAGCGGGAAGCCACCCGAAAGCCCATTCAACTTTATCCGCAGTCAAAGATCTCAAGCATGACAACCAAGCCTCGGTGCCCTCGGGGAACTCAATACCTGTTACCCGGGTTCCAAACTCCTCGATACAACTCAGCCCGGTTAAACCATAGTTCATATACCCCGTGCGATGACAAAGGTGCTCCTGTATCCATAACTGTAACAACAGATTACAACCCTGAAAGAATTTTACACCCTCTCGGCATAAGGTCAAAGCTCGATACATTTCTGCCACAATCAGGGGAACTACCGTGCTGTTAGACTTCTTTATAGCAACATCCAACATTCCTACAAGGCCAATGTCTATGTGGCCGTCTTTTCGAGGACAGATTATAACTCCCAAAAAGGCTACCATGAACGCCAATCCCCGCCGGGCCTCCCATTTATCTTTGTTCCCGGCGTGTGTCAAACCGGTGTTAGGCTCCTCGAAACCTCGCGGGTTGCCATATCGGTGGTATAGGAAATGAAGCGTGCAACACCCTTCTGCTAGATGCGTATCTTGAATGTCCCGACTAATGCTCAACAGGTCCAAGAATCTATGGAGGGTGACTGGTCTCGGTGCCAATGGGTATCTGCTCCTAAGGTTCCCGTTGAGACCCGCATATCCCGCAATCTCCTCTAGTGTGGATGTATGCTCGAAGTCCGAGAACCGGAATACGTTACGGGTTGGGTCCCAGAAAGGTATTAGTGCTTCAACAATGTCCGTCCTTGGTTTAGTGCTCAACAATCCAACGAGACCACCAAGAATCTTTACCACTGTTTCCCTGCTACCTTTTCCTAAGTCATTCCACCACATGTGGAGCTTCAAAGGGATCTCACTCAGGACTGAGAAGGTTTCAATGTCAACTGTAGTCATCCTGCACATTTATTTAAAGGAATTTAATGACTTATTTCATCCTAAAAGGAAAAATGTGGCTATTTAAAAAAAATGGCTATTTAATGACTCATTTTGACTTAAAAGAAAAAGCGACTATTTTTCAAAAATTTCATTTAAGAAAACAAAGACTCGGTTCTGCAGATACGGCCTTTCAGCACTTCCGGGAGGGAGATTTTAAGGCTGTGCCCGCAAACCATTTAAAAATGACTCAGGGTGGCTGTTCTTGNTATCGACCCCTGAGGTTTCCGTTAAGACCCGCATATCCCGCCATCTCCTCTAGTGTGGGTGTAAGCTCGAAGTCCGAGAACCGGAATACGTTACGAGTTGGGTCCCAAAAAGGTACCAATGCTTCAATAATATCCGTTCTTGGCTTAATGTTCAACAGTCCGACGAGGCCACCCAGAATATTTACCACTGTTTCCTGCTACCTTTTCCTAAGTCGTTCCACCACATGTGAAGCTTCAAAGGGATCTCACTCAGGACTGAGAAGGTTTCAATGTCAACTGTACTCATCCTGCACATTTATTTAAAGGAATTTAATGACTTATTTTAACCTAAAAGGAAAAATGTGGCTATTTAAATGACTCATTTTGACTTAAAAGAAAAAGCAACTATTTTTCAAAATTTTCATTTAAGAAAACAAAGACTCGTTTTTGCAAATACGGCCATTCAGCACTTCCGGGAGGGAGATTTAAGGCTGTGCCCGCAAACCATTTAAAAATGACTCAGGGTGGCCGTTCTTGCAAAAACAGCCTTCCGGCGTCCTTTTGGGGACATTCGGCTTATTTTAAACAAGGATGGCATCACTCGACTTATTTTGACAAGAATTAATGTTTTGGTATTTTTGGCTATTTTTTGCAAAAGGGGAGGTTGGACCCGATGAGGGTTGCCTACGTATCTCACATCCGGTGAGAATCAAACCAGCGTAGTTCGGTCAAATTTTTCAAAACCAAATATTTGTTAAAAGATCATTTCATTTCTTTTCAAATATTCTATTTTTTATTTTTTCAAAAATCCGGCAGCATTTCGGTACTATTTGGGCATCGTTTTTTTCCAAACAAGTGGTTACCTTCACTTAGCCCTAACACCGCTATTTTTCTCAATTTTCTCTCATTATATACAAGCCGATCAACATGCAAATCCAAAGCAAATGAATGCACAAGTAGCACGTAAGATGCATCAGGATGGTTTTTTCATTCAGGTCACCTGTCCTAGACGGACCCAACCCCTGTGTTGAGTCCCCTAAGTCAAATGCACATGATGCAAACAAACGTTCCTACTAGGGATCCGGCATGAGGTTTTGTTCTTCTAGGTTTAAACCCTAGGTTTATTGGTCTAGACCTGGCTTACCCGAGCGGACAACTCGAGCCGAGGGGGAGGCAGCATACCAGGGATACAGAAGCTCCGCCGGCTTAGCAACTTATCCAAACCTCGTTCTAATTGGGGAAAAACTCCAAACAGAAGAGAAGCTACACGAAGTGCACCCTTCTCTATGATGTAGAAGACTCAGAGAGAGGAAGGGATTCGTAACAGTTTATATATACAATTCACCAAATATCAAAGCGGTAAAGCATTTAGCACATTAAGCCCAAACATGTACAAAATCAGATAAAGCCAAATATAACAATTTAACTGAGCTCGAATTCTGAACCCCGAACCAAAAGTTCTGGGTTCTTATCCCCAGCAGAGTCCCCAGAGCTGTCACACCTCATTTTTCTTACTACTACACCCCGTGAAGGGTATAATAAAGGAAGTTTTTCCAATTAAAGGACAATCGAAACGGGATTCGTCTATTAAGAGATTCAGAGTCTCCACTTGGGAGATTTTTGGTGTCCCAAGTCACCGGTTTGAATCCCGAATTGAGGAAAAGGTTTGACTCTGTTTTACAGTCGTGAACCAGAAATCCGGGTAAGGAATTCTGTTAACCCAGGAGAAGGGGTTAGGCACTCCCGAGTTCCGTGGTTCTAGCACGGTCGCTCAACTGCTATATTCGGCTTAATTATCTGATTTTAATACATTTTGAACCTATGTGCAAAGTTTAGCTTTTAACTGCTTTTATTCAATTATTAAAGAATGTTGAAATTCGTTTGAAACATATCTTCAGATTACGTCACATGAAATGCACTCGGATCCTCAACACATTTTATTCAACGTTTTGGGATTTGGATTTGGGTCACATGAAATGCACACCCGAGTTTAGGAAGGTAAAATTATTAAAGGACGCGCCTAAAGCGACTAGCGCATTATTAACTTTGCGGGAGGCCATGAAAATTCGCTAAATGGCACGTCTCGAATTCTAAGTATTTTAATAAAGCATTTAAAGAGGGCCCCGCAATTTATGCATTTTGTTTGGCGCGGCTCCTCGTTTTATTATTTAAAGGCCAACCTAAAGCAAAACTATTATTTTCTGTTGAATTTGTCTCCAAAAGGGTCTAGTTAATTAATGTTATATCATTCGAGCCCCGAATTCGAGTCCGAACTTAAACAAGAGGAAGACCTCTAATTTAAATCCGCTACCTAATTTGTAAAGGCTCAAAAACTGGTTGTTTTTTGTCTTATAAATTTATTAAATTAGATCAAAGGCCTTCAACAATTAATTTCCTAATTTGGTCCCAGTCACAAAGAGGAGGAAATCAAGGCTTTAACCAAGACTGTTTGGGCCCTTAATCATTTAAGACAGCTTCGAATATTTATTAAGCTACTAATTAGTATGAACCAATACAAGAATTGATCATTAACCCAGCATGATTATTAACTATATTGAAACACCAAATTCAACAAGCTTAGTAGGTTGATCATTATGAAACCAATAACAGCTATCTAAGCCTTACATTTTAGTCCAGAAACAAGGGTTCAAACGGATTCTATGTTGTTCAGGGCCAGGGATCGGCTTAACAACTGATAAAGCGACAATCGACTCTAATTGTTTGTTAACCCTTCATCTTGCCTGTTTAACACTCAAATTCATTCTCGAGTGAACATATATCTCGCATTTTCAAAGACAAAAATGTAAGCTAAACATCACAGATGAAACATGATTATATTCCGTTTTTGTGAATCAATATGCTGAAACCCAGGTTTATGATCTAATTCTAGACAACAGGCTGATCTCATATGAATTATGATTATGAGTTACATATTGGCCCTACTTCCTGATTAAAACACGTAAACTTAAGCTATCAAATTGAACAATATAAATCCACCATCACTGAACATCGTATCTCATTGTTCTGAGGTCTAAAATAATCCAAACAATTTAAAAGCAGTCCTAATTATACAGTCCATCCAAAAATCCAAAACAATTAGAAATAGTCCTAATTATACAGTCCATAGTCTATTGTTCTCTGTTAATACAAACTAATAACTACACAATTAACTAACATCTATTTAATTATAAACACAGGTAAAATCAAACAGGTATAGATCTGATGAACACTTTTTCATTTCAATCCCATTCAAAGCTACATCAAGGCGATTCGAGAGTGTGTACCTGAATTACAATGAAATAGAAAGGAAAAAAAGGATCAGCAACAGTTCAATCAACCAGCAGGAGCAAAAAACAGTCCAATTCACAGCAGCAAATCAATTAAACCAGGACCAACTCCAGACAAGGAATCACCCAAAAAACAGCTTGAATGTACTCAATATAACTCGAAATCGATTCAGGAACACTGGAACTCAAAATGACATCTGAATTTACACTTAATCTAAGAAAGAGATGCAATGTAACAGTATTTTTTGTTGAGTTTTTTGCTGTATTTTTCCTTTGTTTTTGTGTTTTTTTGAAGGAATTAAGATCTAAGAGAAAATTTGAGCTATAAGAGTTCAAATTTTTGAAACTCCTTTGGTTATTTGAAATTCAAATGAGCATAAGCTATGTAGAAGGTTTGGGGAAATTAGTTATTGCTGGAAAGTCTATTATATCTAAACTTGTTCAATTATAAGAAGTAAGGGGGGGGGGGTGCCTTTTATAGGCAGAAAATCAAGGGGAAGCTTCTAGATTTCGATATATTACCTCTCTTTCTCTTCTTTATTTTCATCTTATCAATATCCTATAGTGTGATCGCTCTATATTATCCCCCTAATACTCTGATAATTATTAACTAAGGCCCTGTTCTAGAAGAGTCTAGGGTGTTCTAGCGTAACCTACAGCATTTCTGCCCAATTTTAAATACCCAAACTATCCCTGAACTCAATTTGAAATTACTAGTCTTATCTCAATTAACCCCATCCCTCTTACCTTGGTCAAATAACCACGGTTAAGTACTCAACAGGGACTAAAGGTTCAGCTAAATCTAAATAAATCCTAAAATTGAACTAACCATTCATACCAACTAATCAGAACATGGAAATTAAATCCAACTAAGTTCAGCAATTCAAACACGAAATTACACTGAACAAAAATCAAATAACAAAATGAAGCTACTTATATCTAAGAATATGAACGAAACTAGTCAAGCTGTGACGAAAGCAATTACCAACCATGGGATTCAAATCAACACAGAACCCTAAAACAAACTAACTCAAGATTGAGAACAATAATCACTGCCAAACAAATAATACCAATGAAACATGAATTAATCAGAAGACCTTTTCTTTAAAAATCAGTGAATTTCAAATAACAAGGAAAGAGGAGAAACTCACCTAGGTTTGAACCAAGAATGGATTTCGACTCGAAGCCTCAAAAGGATGCGCAGAGATCAAAGAATTTGAATTCTAGGGTTCTGCCGCTTCTTCGATTTGAAATTGGAGAAGATTTGGGATGATGTGAAGGCTACTGATGATGGATTCGGAACGAGAGAAGTGAGGAGGGGACCTGATGTTAATCCGGTAAGGTTTGGGGGTGGCGCCGCCGTGGGCGGTGGAGACGGCGTTTAGTGTTTTGGACATTCGAGGAGTTCGGGTAATTTTTTAGGGAAACTGGACATGAATATGAAAAGAGGAGGAGGAGAGGAGCATGAGGTTACATTTGGGGTTATTTGGAGACCGGCTTCCGCCGTGAGGCGATTTCCGGCGGCGGTGTAGGGCGGAGGGAGGCGGCGTTACGAGTCTCTGATGAGAGATGAGAGAGATGAGAGGGTAAGGGGGGTCTGAGGGGGTAGGGTAGCGTTAGGACATATTTATACCATGGGGAAATCAGTTCCTGACCGTTCGATCAGAAGAACTTAGACGGCTCAGATTTGTTCTACAGAAACGACGTCGTTTTGGTCATTTGCTGGACCGGACTGGGTAATACAATTGGGCTGTGCATTTTGGTCCGGTTTCAGGGCGAGATTGGGCTTGATTTTTGGTAGTCTGATGCCTTTTCTTGCATTTTCAATTCAATTAATGAAAATTCTTTTGTTGGTTTTCCTTTCTTTCTTTTCCCCTCTTTTTTTTATATATATATTTTTCTGATTAAATGCAAGATTAAACGTAAAAGACCCAAATTAACTCTAAAATTATACTAATTGATTTCCAAATAAACTAATTCCTAATTGAAAAGCAAACTAAGACAAATTAAAAGCAGAAATGCTAAAGAACCATTTTTGTTATTTTCTTTATTTTTTTAAAGTAACTTAATTACTAATTAAACCTAAAATGTAAAATTAAACCTTAAATGCAAATGCCAAGTATTTTTGTATTTTTTATTAATTAAAATGCACAAACAAAATGCAAACAATTAACATAAAATGTCACAAAATCCACAAAATTGCAAATAATGAAAAGAAATTATTTTGTTTGAAATTATGGGAGTAATTCATATAGGGCAAAAATCACGTGCTCACAGCTGCTACGTCCACTAGGCCGCTAGAGATGCAGGTGCCCGTGCAACATAAATGCACAACAAGTGTAGCATGAGTATGAAAATAACATGTACTCAGTAAGTATCCCACCTAATCTCGAAGAAATAGAGGCGAGAGGTCGACTTCGACACTTACTAGTGGTCCAATGATGATACATCAATAATATAACAAGTCGAGGGTTTATATAAACATGAATGTAATTCAATAGAGCGAAGCAAGTAAACAATTCTTTCTTTTATATGAAAATTTCCAATTTCCTTTTTCATCATTTATACATATATTCTCAAGACGGGAAGAAGCAATATCAACTTCAGTAAATTACAAGGCAAGCAATACAAGCATGCGCAAATCATGCCGAGGACGTACGGCCCGATCCAACAATATTTAAACTGTACACTGCCAGATGGTCGAATGGCGTGAACCATAGATGCATCTATTACCCCGCTCGCGAATCATACATGTGACGCGGTCAAATTTAAATAAACACTCCAAACAGCAATCAAGAAACCATCAGGGAATCAATCATCCAATAAAAGGAAAATTCTCTTTTTAAAAGTCAAGAAACGAATGTCTAGTTTTTATAAATTCTTTTATACATTTCAATATGTTTTAAGCATTTCAATTTGACAAAAAAATTTCAAATATTACAAGTAAAATATGCTTTTTGGTCCTAGACTACCCGGACTTAAGCATAATAGTAGCTACGCGCGGACTCTCGTCACCTCGTGCGTTCGTAGCCCCCACAAATAGGAGCACATAACCAATTAACTCACCTATGGGGACAATTCCCTCTTACAAGGTTAGAAAGGAGACTTACCTTGCTCCGAAGTTCCATAACCGGCATTCCACGCCCTTCCGAGGACTCAAATTGATGCACAACTCTCCAAAACTAGCCAACAATTATGCAAATCCATTAATATATGACCAACTACTCATAATAATCCAATTCATTACAATTCCTAACCCCGATCAAAAAAGTTGACAAAATTGCCCTCGGGCCCACGTGCCCGAATTCCGAAATTTTTCGAAGATAAAGTTTACCCATAACCTCACGAACTCAAATATATAATTTACTCTCAATTTCATGCCCAAAATCGTGGTCAAAATCCAAAAATACGAATTTTCTAGGTTTCCCTCTAACCCCAAGATTCTACCCATTTTCATGCTCAAATCCGTATATAATCAAGGTAGTTAACTCACAAGGGGTGGAATTAACTTACCCCATGTTTGATGATGAAATCCCTCTCTTGAATCTCTCCAAAAATCTCCCAAACAAGAGAAAAATGGGAGGAAATGAACCAAATCTCCGTTTTTATAAAATCCTCTTCTGCCCAGCGACCTTCGCACCTGCGGTCACTAGACCGCTTCTGCGGTTCCGCAGGTGCGGTTAAAATTCCGCTTCTGCGGGAAACCCCCAGCTGCCCCAGTCCGCTTCTGCGCCGCCTCGACCGCATCTGCGATCTCGCAGGTGCGAAAAATCCTTCGCACCTGCGGCCCCTGACCCCTTCACTTCTAGCCACTTCTGCGGTTCTTTTCCGCGCTTCTGCGGGGCCGCTTCTGCGGTGAAGCCTCCGCAAGAGCGGTTACACCAGCAACCAGACCCCCCTTCAGCTCATCCTTTAAGTCCGTTAATCATCCGGAATCCACCCGAGATCCCCGGGACCCCATTCAATCATACCAATCAGTCCCAACACACATTACAGACTTGCTCGAGGCCTCAAATCACGTCAAACAACGCTAAAATCACAAATCACACCCCAAATCAAACTTGATGAACTTGAGAAATTCAAACTTCACCATTCGATGTCGAAACCTATCCAATCACATTCGATTGACCTCAAATTTTGCACACCAGTCATATTCGACATTACAGACCTACTCCAACTTCCGGAATCGGAATCCGACCCCGATATCAAAAATTCCACTTCCGGTCAAACTCCTCAAAAACCTTCAAATCTCTATCTTTAGCCAAATGACTCCAAAATAACTCACGGACCTCCGAATTCACTTCCGATCACGCTACCAATACCAAAAATCACCATACGGAGCTATTACTAGACTCGGAATCCCAAACGGACATTGATAACACTGAAATGCACTTCAACCCAAACTTATGAAATTCCTCCAAAAATGCTAACTTCCACAATAGGTGCCGAAACATTCCCGGATCTTCCAACACCCGATCCGGACATATGCCCAAGTCCGAAATCGTCATACGAACCTGCTGGAACCTTCGAATCCCGATTCCGAGGTCGTTTACTCAAAAATCCAATCTTAGTCAATTCTTTCAACTTTAAGCTTCGGAAATGAGAATTCTCTTTCCAAATCAACTCCGAACTTCTCGGAATTCAATTCCGACCATGCGTGCAAGTCATAATATATGAAGTGAAGTTACTCAGGGCTTCAAACCGCTGAACGGCGCGCTAGAGCTCAAAACAACCGGTCGTGTCGTTACAATTATAAGACTAATTTTCTTTCTTTCCATTCAGATTCAAAATAATCTTATTTATTATCTTTCTATTTAAATTAAAAAAAATTATCTTTTAATTTTAAATTAAATTAAATATTATTACAAATATTATCCTAAATTGTCAAATAATTTTATAGTAGCGTGCCACTACCCACTTAGCTTAGCCACAATGCAAATTATTCCTTTAATATATATATATATATATATATATATTATATCTTTTGAGTTTACTGATTGGTGAAGAAAATGCTCTATTACCAAAGCAAATTTTCCTTTATTTATCACCATACAAGTTGATGCTTCAATTTATATTTTCTCTCTTTTATTATCACTACTAATATAATATAAATCTTAATTTCATATTTGTTATACTTAAATTTATTGAATTAACGTCTTAGGGCACACGGAGAAGTGAACACTATTGATCACATTACGAAAGCTAAGTTTTGATCCAACAACTCGGTAATTATGATTATGGGTTCGAACCTTGATTTTTTAGTCTTATTTCTAGTAACAAACACGTTTTTGTTTCTATTGTTTTTGCTGTGAACTCAAATTTCAAAAAACTCTTTCTCATTATTTAGAACAATTCGCCTCACTCGGTGAGCCTCTCGTTTGAATTGAAACATTTATGTGTTGATTAGCTTTCCTAATAAATTAATCAATCAATTCAAATTTAACTTTCTTCCCATTCAGATTCAAAAGAATCTTATTTACTATCTTTCTATTTAAATTAAAAAAATATCCTACTTTTCAATTTAAATTAAATACTATAACAAATATTGTCCTAAATTACCAAGTGGCTTTATATTAGCTTGCCACTTGGCTTAACCACAATGCAAACTTTCTTGCTTTAATATATATATATATATATATATATATATATATAGAGAGAGAGAGAGAGAGAGAGAGAGAGAGATAGATAATACGTACATATTCTATGAATTTCACAAGACAAATATAAAGTTTGGACAAAAGCTACTAGGTTCGACCGAACCCGTAAGCGAAGGGCTAGCTCCGCCCCTACGAGACACATTCTTTATTTCCTTAAATATTATTAATTGACTGAAATTAGGAATTCTTATTTCCGCTACTAAAGTTTCTTTGTTGAATTTCTTGCTACACTGTAAAAAGAGAAATTGTTCTCATGCCTTGAACAGGCGTTTGGGTAGTATTTGATGAAGTTGAAAAAGAGCACATAAAAATCGGGAGAAAAAAAAACACAACAGACTTTATACTTGAGCTCACTTAACAGTTGAACAAGGATAAAAACGTGGTGTGATTTATTCTTCAGGAAAAATCAAGATTAAGGGAGAGAATTCAAAATCTAACCAGTGTTTGCCAATTGCCATCTCTCTCTTGCTTATTTATTTTCCTGAAACTATATGGAGCAGTATTATTCCTTCAACTATTTAAAATTGGTGCATATTTTGTCCTTACCCAACATTACCATTTATATCTAACAGACATTATATACTTGCAATGTTTTCAGTTTTAACAGGCTTTGATTCGAAGCTGTAGAGTTGGTGACACTGTATCTGCACGCAAAAAGAAAGGTCAAGGCTTTAACTGATAAATCAGTTTCCAAAGATGACAATGCTGCTGAAGCTGTCCAAAAACAAATGGCACCAACGATAACAAACAATGTTAACATAACTACAGTTATCTCCAGAACTAGAGGTTAAGAGCAGACTTGTTGAAACGGAGGTAAAAATGCAATGTCTGATCACAAATTTTCAGAGACAATGAAAGTGCAGTACAACAGAATAAGAAGAAAAGAGCCGAAATTGAAAAGCAGAATGGAGAGTATTCTTAACAAAAAACAAATATAATCAAACAGATGCAATGACAGGAGAAGATGGAAACAGTGATAGTGAAAGAAATGAAAAGGATGCCATTGGTAACAGTGGAGATACAAAGATATCCTAGGAGACACAGTGGAAGAAGATGAATATGAAGGAAATGGAGAAAGAAATGGAGGGAGTGGGGAGGGGGATAAGAAGAGAAACTGGAAGGAAGTACAAAGCAGACAACCAAGAAATTTAAGAAAAGGAATAAGAGGAAGATAAAGGCAAATGAAGCCTCTGAAGTGAAAAGTAAAAATGAGCAGGCTATGAAGAAAGTAGCCTCTAAACTCTAAAGGCAAGGCTCAGCAGGACTCAAGAAGCTTTGGCATCCAGAGATCACAATGTGCTGAATTCTTTGAAAACACTCTCCGAAGGATCAGAGAGAAAATGTCTCCTAAGGTGCTGATGCCTCCAAGGAAGTTAGGCTCCAGAGATAAAGCTAAGGTGACCCTTGCAGTGATAGATCAAGTAGTTTTTAATGGACGTTCACAAGGATCAAAGTGTACTAAGCTTTGAATACTTGAAGGACTATTTACAATCCATGTGAAGTACAGGAATGGCTTCGAGTAATGGCCAGAACTTAAGGGACTATTTCTGGGTTTTTTCCCCTATATCATCTTTTAAACTCTTTTCATTCATACATTTCAACTATTACTTTTATTCAACTCAAAAGTAGCTTCTTGAAAATTTTATTGGCTTAATCTTTACTAGTCAAGCTAGGCCATCCAAATTGAGAGGGGAATAGCTTCTTCTTAGTACTACCTTTTGCATTAAAAGTTGGACTGAATTACAAGGATTAAGAATTTCAAGACAACAATCTCACACATCTACTGGCAGTATGCTGAAGTAAAGGCCCAAGTAAATGTAAGTGGTTCATTCACCCAAAAATATCAGGTCAAACAATAAATTGAATGACAAAATCAGGAAGATGCATTACATAATAAAAATATCTAAAGATTCCAAGGAAATCTAAGCTTTTCATTTTAAAATACATGAAAATTACTTACTATGCAAGTACACTATCTAATAGTGAGAAGACCATACAGCAAGGATACAAAGAGAGTTAGAAGCATAATGTTAAATGATAGTAGCTTCTACATCATCAAACTAAATACAAGTGAAAATAAGTGTTGTAACAAACAATGAAGAGAAGCAGCCAACTTGGTTATACATGTAAACTAAATTCATAACTAACGAATTATTTTAGATGAGTACAACGGAAGGGAGTTTGCTCACAGTGAACAAAAACATCTATCAAGGACAGAATTACAGTTAAATGGTAAAAAGAAAGGATGTTCAAGTAAACCTCATCACAAAAGTTTCTCTGTTAGCCTGATCATGAACGAATTGACAGCAACTGCATCCAAAACTATCCATGATGATTCAAACAGTTCATGGAAGAACTCAGCCCCTGTCTCTTCAGCCGAACTACTGAACGCAAGCCCAAACGCATTTCCTTGGACTGCACCAAGTCGTGGCTTCCCACATATTGCTACAATCAACACTTTGCTTCGTTCCTGAGTGTAGCAAACACAGATCAATGGTTTCATCCTTGCTCCTTTCTCACGTAGAGCATCCATCAAAAAGTAACCAAATTTAGTTAAAGCCTGAGGGTGACACAGGAGCTTTGCATCTGCCGAGTCTTCAAGCTTCACCCACCTAAATTTACTCCCACTTCTTATAGAACCTTTCTTGGTTATTGCTGCACTCCCTTGTCTAAGAATTGCCCTTTGAACCTTGATAGCTTGTCGCATTCCAGCTTCCAACTTCTCAAGCTTTGTCAAGGACAACGCATCATACGCCTCCCCAAACTGCCTGGATGCACATGAGCCATCTGACTCTACAGATGACTCTAGAAGCGCAGTAACCCCATACACCACATCCGCTGCTGAAACTTTTGAACTATACCCATGAAGCAACAAGAAACCTCTGTAGTAGAAATCAGTGAGCCCAAACTCCGGCAGATATTGTTCAAACATGTCCTTCATTCTCCTCTTGATTTCAATGCTCATGTACTGAAACTTTTGTTTGCATTCCTCACGTGCAAAACCCATTCGAGCTAAAAGAAGCTGCATCTTCTTAATCCCATTGTCACTCCATGTCTTCAATTTAGTTGCGATGTAGGACGAACACAGCATTGAATCAAACAAGTTCCACTCTTGTAACAACATCAACCTTGGTTCATACTCATATGCAATCCTCGAAGAATTTGGTGCCGTGACCTTCGTTCCATCCTTGAGAGTTACTGAGGTAATAGAGTCTAAATTGCCTGAGCTATTGATATGCTGTTCTAGCTCCATTACCCCAGCTTGATATCGCTCATCAGTTAATCTCTCATGAACAAACTGATCAGTTAAAGCTACACAGGCCAACCAAAGCAATGCATTCGTGTTCTTTCTCAAAAAATGGGACAGTTCATACATCAAGCAACCGGATGGCTTCCCATGGAAGGTACCCGTATAATAGTAATCCCTCTTTAATTTCCCAAAAAGCTTAACATGGTCACTCTCGTTTTCCTGAGAAACCTTCCTCTTCTTCCTCATCCCACCTCCATCTTCCTCCTCACTCTCACTATCATTTTCATCTTCGCTATCCGACTCCTCTTCAAACTCATCATCACTATTCAAATCACTAGCATTTGCCAAAGCAGAAACATCAAAATCATACGCTAAATCAGCCTGGTCCTCATCATCCTTAGTATATAGGACAATAACCCTGTCATTCTGGTCACTCAAATTATGCAAGTGTATAGGTCTATGACTATCCACTACGAAAACACGTGCTAAGGGACCAATTTCTAGAACCTTCTTAAGATCCCTTTGACACCCCCAATTAATCAGCAAAATTGTAATAGGCTCGTCAGCAGCTGACCCTAGATTATCCCCAGTGTACTTATGAATCTCTCTAAAACTTGAAACGGGATAACAAGCATATCTAACAGAATCAGATTCAAGGACATGTCCTATTATCTTGAGAGCACAGAGCGAATCAACATCAGATGTTGAGGGGAAAACTAGCAGCGGCGACGTGGAAGCTGAAGCAAGAGCTGAATCCCGCAATTTGGTATAAAATGATTCAATACTTTGTTCTCTCACCATAACTCTATCAGCTACTTCTTAAGAAAAATTTCAATAATAGACAAAATTTTAGCCCACGCCGCAGCTTACAACGCATGAAACAAAATTTATCAGATCTGGAATATTTTGACTTATTTTCTGTGGACTGTATTAGAGCAGATGGGATTTAAGACAGGTGGTTTTGCACCTTCGGTGAAAGGAAATGAAAAGAAAAAATAGAAAAGATAACGGATCTATTATTGAATTGAAGAGTGAATTAGGGTTTGGAAGAAATACCTGAAACTGATATTCAGTGCTGCTATGGTATTGCCATTAATGGTCAGCGGGATAGGAGCAGAGAGAGAGAGGGAGGAGAGAAAGCGGAGGAGGAGGGAGAGAGAAATTGAAATCCTGAAATTGGCATATACTGTACTATTATTGCTTTTTTCATATGAATTTCGAATTTTGAACGACCGCCAAATTTTGGCGGAAAATTTGAGTTTTTTCGCTAAAAGTTTGACTTACCAGTCACCAAATGCTAAACTCATGTGACTGTCTTTTACTTTTGTTGTTTCTATCTTTTTCTTTTGGGCTAATTGCATATACCTCCCTAAAGTTTTCTTATAGTGCATACTTGTCCAGTAGATTTCCTTCTAAGTGAAAATTCATATCTAAATATAACTCCAAGGACCAGTTTGGCTATAGATTTTGCCAAAATAAATTTGGGCTTTATTTGACAAACACATATTTGGTCATAGATTTTGCCTACATTTTGGAAAAATCCCAAATCCCAATAGCTGGTTTTGGATCAAAATATCACTATTACATTTTTAAAAAATTGCCCCAAACTTTTGTATTTTATAAAAGAGCCCACCATTTATTATTTTGTAACAATGTTGCTTCGTCTTCTCGGTCATCTGATAGTTTATCATGTAGTTCATTATAAAAATGATAATTTTGTACCAAATTTATTTATGTTCAGGACTATGGTTTGCGATAATATAATGAATGTTATTGATAATGGTACTATTAGGTATTTGTGATAGTCTTTAGAACTTGTGGGTATAAGTCATGTTTCATGTTTTTCCAAAATAAATTTGGGAAATATGTGTTGAAAACTGATGTCCAAACACGTTTTCATCTTCAAACCAAACTTAACCCAAATCAAATTTCTCATAATAAATTTGGAAATCTATGGCCAAACACTAGCCAAGTCTCCAACTATCAAAAGTGTTTTCCAATTTAAACTTTACTCGTTCAATTTGTTGTGTTGACTATCGATTTCAAAGTACAGGTGTTCTTCTTTATTATAATAAAAACTATAATTTCTTGTTTTACCATATTATGAACTTAATTCTATCAAACTAATTAATATCTAAACAACTACTCCTATCTTACACTTAAAAATAGTGCAAGAAGCTGAATGATTTGTTAGGGAAGTCTTCAACGAGTTTGCCTAATGGTTAAGAAGTTACGTTGTCAACCTTGAGAATAAAAGTTTAAATCTCAGAAGATACAAAATTAGGTGAATTATTTTTATTGATGGAGTCATCCAGCATTTGTATTGATAGTATGTAAAAGATACTCATTGAAATAGTATATGTGCGCATATTGATTTCGACACTATCATTATAAATGAATTAAGGTAAAAAGTTTTAAAAGTGGAATGGAATGTTAGAGGTACATATACGACTCAATAAAAGAAGAATGTAAAGTGGTTACACGAAAAAGAAGAAACGGTAATCTTGGTTTACATAAAGGAAACTTCTTCCCCACATAGATTAAAAAAATGTCTCATGTTAACTCAAAGTTTGAAATTTGAGGAAGGAACCTTCATAAATATTTATCTGCATTCGATGTTCATATCAAATCAAATAATTTAATAGCATTAGCATTTTAAATATAAATAACAATACATATCACTTGACAATAGTTAAGGGAAGAGTGTGTATAAAAAAACATGTGTCTTGAATCCATTAATTAGGTATGAAAGTGTGTATTGTTCAATGATTTGAACTCTATGAGTTTAACCTTTAAGGTTCTTAGTATTAAACATATTATATTTTTAAAGTTATGAGTTTAGACCGACTATGCGTTACAATTTAGCATGAATTTATACTGCACATCGAAAACATTAGGTTCAGATGAACCTTTTAGTATAACACTACATACGCCACTGAGTATTACTATTTGACAAGTTATTAAACATACTTATTCTTAAGCATTGTGATTTTTAAGTAGTAATACTTTTGCAGTTTTGTATGCACTTTATAAATGTATAAATTTTATTAAGGAACATATTAACACAATATTGTGATTATTGTATTTGAAATGCAGTAATCTCAAAAAAAATATATTACAGTCAAATAACTAAGCAGAAGAGCTGTCTTTGTAACACTAAACTTCACACACAAAAAATAGAGAAAGCACTCAATGGTGCATAAAAGAATCTGCAAGCACTGTTTGTTACAGAAAAATAAAATTACACTATTAAAAACTACAAGTAGACAATACAACTGCAGAAAATACAATAAAAGGAACTGCATATATCTCATATTATCACCACAAGAAGCATGTAAAGCAGATGAATTAATACATTGCACAAGTAATTTGTTGAGCTATTTACATATCCGTCGCAGCTTCACATCTTCAGAAAAAAAATCAAGGTCCCCCCTTTCTTTACCAGGGAAAGCAGCACTTCTGCAGAATACAGACAAGAAGATAAGAACCAGAGTGAATTCAGGATCTAAAGTCAGTAGATTCAGAACAAGTATAATTAAATATATTTTTTCATATTTATACATAGTTTGAGTCAAAAACGATAGGTTCAATTGAACCCACGGAATCTGTACTAGATCTGCCTCTTAAACGAATCGATCATGACAATGGAGGGGAAGTGTTTTACCATCCGCTTTTCTTCTTCCCTTTGTGGGTTGTAAGATGTTCTACTTGGTGCCCCTGACGGATTTCCAGTACCCAATTGTCTTTCCTCCCGAACCTTGTTAAAAATGTGAGTGTAGTTATCAGCAGATTGAGGATCATTCTCATCCCATTCCCCAAATCTTGGAACTGCGGCTCCTCTATCAGGCTGCGAGGAAGGGTACCAACTTAAATTAATTTGTATCAATTGGAAGCACAAATTAGTACTCCTATAATCCGAATTCAAGTCATGTCAGACTGTTTGAGGTCAGTCTCAACAGCTTGTGAATTATAGTTGCATAAATTTCTATGCTACTTGAAACCAGTAAAATAAACTTAAGAACGATGATACTTTTGTGTGGATCATTATACCTCTAAAACAGCAAAAGTAATGCAGTTTGACCTTAAAAGTGAAATGCAACCTTCAAGTTGGAGTATTTATTTTCTAGCTGAATGGCCATATGTTATCAAAGGGATATATACAAGGTAAAAGACATATACGTCGTCGTTAAATCAATTTGGCTACGTGTCATCTAAGAGATAGAACATAAAAGATTATAAGCTGACATTATAGAAGCACCGAGTAAATTTCCTACAATGTCCAGATTATGGTGCGGCTTTAGAGCTGCTTTCGCCTTGGCGAATTACCCAACAAGAGAGAGCCGATGTATAAGCAGTCCTCTACGTGAGAAAATGCCAGACAGACAGACCACTTTTGTATAGGCTGGAAGCTAGAGTTATACTAAGGATAGTGCTGCTACTAGAGAAGGCTCTTTCACTACTTAGCCTTTTTCTGTTTTATAAATGACAGAGCAAGGCTCTTTGGGTGGAGCCGTGGCGCCTTCCTTTTCAATGTCTAAGGAAAAAAAAATACCAATCAAAGCCATATCTAAGTAAAGTTTCGCCTGTTATTTTTCCGGCCCTAGGGGAGTTTATTCGACCCATTTCCCAGTCTTCCGATGAACGTGGATTATCCAGCATTGAGCAGTGGTCTAGTATTCTCACGCCTTCTACTAGTCTAAGCCACACTAGGAATGAAAAAGGTGGGGGTGGGGGGTGTTGCAGCAAAGAATAAACAAGTAATGCAATATGAAACTCTAATATAGCAAGATGAAAAAGAATAGGGTGAAAACATACACTTTCTTGCTTAATTTTGGACCTCCCAGGAGTAGCATGAGCACTTTCAAATGATCTTCCAGGAGTACCATGGCTACTATCATATGAATTATTCTTTCCTTCCCAAGCAGGAGATGCAACACCTCTTCCCGCATTAACCTTTGCCTGATAATGTGGGTGCAGTGGTGATTTATCAAAGCTATGTTCAGATCCCGCACTTTGTCTGCCAGTTCGACCAGAACTTGGTCCACGACCACGTTGATGCTCATTGGAAGCTCTTCGTCCCGTGTTCTCGTTACGAGCTGGAGAATTAGCATACTGCCGAAAATCACCATCTTCTTTACTCAGTCTGTGTTCCCTTGTTTGCTTAGCCGCTGCTCCCTCGTGCCCAATTGGTTCCTCTGTTTGTGCTTTAGGCCTAGCGCGAGAAGGTGCTGGAGGTGGGGGAGTAAGATTGGGAAACATATCTGGATTCTCTTCAGGATCATTGGGGTTTATGATCTTTCCAGTACCACGGGTTTGCCTTGCTTTTTCAAAATACACAGTATAGGGCGTGTTATCATCATTTTCCCAATTGCCAAACTTCGGAACATTTGGACGCTGTTGAAACAAGTAAAGGAAAACATTAACGAAGTGTTTGGTTGCAATTTTCCGCCAGTGATCACAGACAGTGACAAGATGCAGTTTTTATTTATTCAGAAAGACAAGAATGTCGAACGCAACTCTTCAAAAAATTACAGCTCCTTAAAACATGAGATTTGGAATTCATAGAAGAGGACAAGAAATAAGTGTAGCACAAGGATCCTCGCTAACATGTAAATTCACATATGATAATTCGATAAGGCTAAAATACTTCTTGAAACAAATCATGCGTTGAATCTAAACAAATGCGCAGACGATCATCATTTGATGAATTGTTATAAGTAACAGGTGACATTGCTGAGAAGCCAATTCAGAAATTCTGGGTATATTCCCTAAAATAAAGACCCTCAAGAAGATCAGTGGACAAAAGAATCCGAAAGAAGTAAGACTCAACCACAGATTGCAGACCAAATTGAAATGAAATACTGACAAATAAAGGGAACATAAAAGCAAATAACTGTGCAAAATCTACAGGTATTGGTCCCCATCATTGGGCTTAGACATATAGAAGGAACTACAGCTTGAAATTTATGAAAGGAGAAGGCTGCTATTGGGTATGATATATAGCCACATCATTTCTATGATCAGGTTATTTAACTTAGAACAGAAATAGCAATGGGGAGAAAGATTAGTGTTTTCACCATAGAGACAAAAGGTCATTAAACTAACTAGGGACTCAATATCAACAAAGAATCTCAAATTCTTGATCTGGAAACAACACAGCCACATTAACTAAGTTTGCTCAGTATATTGTGTATGCATGTAAATCTATTTCTATCAGGTGAAACTTAAAGCATATTTGTTTTTGACCTTTTATGTTTGGAAGCTTATTTCATGGTATGCTCCTTTCAATTTCTACCAATTATATAAATAACTCTTAGCATCAATTCCTACCTTAGTGTATTTAGCAATTGATTACTTAGTTTACTAGGCACTTTACAAAGTTGAACTCAAACTTGACTGTCAAAATCATTGAACAAAGATCAGCAAAAAAACAAAACACGGCATAGAATGAGTACAAATGCATACACAGAGATGAATGAATACAAATGTGCGTGAGCAATATTGGGAGCTATATCTATTTAATAATTTGACATCACACAAGGAAACAAGAAGCACAAACGGGCCCTTGCTAAATAAAGTAAGTAAATTAAAACCATGGCCTACTCCCTTAATCCTCCGACGTGAAATATAACCTACCATACCAATCAACATAAGTGCACATTAAATACAGGATTTACTATGGCTTAAACCTCAACTTATTTACAACCGCCAAGGTACTCCATCTGTTCCATTTTATCTTATATAATTTAAATCTTTAGCACATCTTTTAAAAAGGATAACTTACCCGCACCGGGTATTCACACCATCTGTTCCATTTTATCTTATATAATTTAAATCTTTAGCACATCTTTTAAAAAGGATAACTTACCCGCACCGGGTATTTACACCGAACCAATAGATATATGACATGTGTCTTGCATATGGACTTCAATCATTTAACCATGGTAAATTACTTACATTCTCATCTAATTAAATTAATTAACCATAGTGAGTTAATATAGTTTGGTGTAAACACCCGGTGTGGGTAAGTATTTACCATATTAAATAGTCTTAATAATAAGAGTATTTGTCCAAAATATCATTTATCTTTATTAACTGTCTCAGTTAACATTTCACTAACTAGAACTGTAAGGGTGAATCTAAAGGAATTAGAAAATAAGTATTTCTTGTTTTCATATAATAAAAAAATTTTATGGAATAAATTTAATTTGTTGAGACAAATAATATTTGAGATAAGTTAGAGAACAGAGATGTAACTCAATTCTGATCCTGCTACGGAAAGGAAGCAAACTCTTGCTTTGACGTAGGGTAGAGTAACTATTTTCAAAGCCTGGCCTTTCTGGCCCCGAGGGAGCATAAAACTAGGGAAAGGAGGGCTGTATAGTTGGGGTTAAAGAAGGTAACATGAGTTGTGAGTACCCATATACAGCAAATTGTGTATTAATAAAAGACACAAACATAAGCTAAAGAATATATTAAGGGGATTAGGGAAAGCTAGAGTGCTAGACTATCAGTTAAAGAGCATCACCATTTTCTCCGTCAAAGAATTTTTGGACTACTTCCAATAGAATGCTGTGGGAAAGGGGTTAGACTAACTATCGGAACAAGCAACAAAATCAGGGAAAACAAAAAAAATAAAGTGAAAACTTGACCAAAATCAGAAAAGGAGAAGACAGAAAATTAAATAAAAAAACGTACTGCCATTGTTGTTGACCAAGCTTTTGATCAGAAAACCTGCAAAAGTTTTCCTCAAGGAGACAGCAAGAGAGAGAAAGAGAAGTGCGAGGAGTGAAGAATAGGTGCAAGACAGGCGAAGTAAATAATGAAAGAGAGGTTCATCAACCATTGACCGGCGCCACCGGTAATGGTTGACTATTCGTCTCTCTCTCTCTCTCACGTAGTCTTCCCTCTTAACTATTACCCCCATGCAGTAATTAACGCAATATACAAGCTTTATTTTTCCATTGGCTTTTCCGTTTAACAAAAATAAAGCTTTAACCTACTACTAGCGACACAATAGTTTCTGAAGCTAAGAAACACTTGTCGCTTTTTCGAAATATCCCATACAATAATTTCGTAAGAAATTAAACTTACCTAAAAGAAATAAAAAAATTAAACTTAGCTCCATCCCTATTTACATCAAACTATATTAAGTAGTAATCAATATCCCCCACCAGGGGCGGATTTAGGGGCGCAAGGGTGTTCACCCGAACCCCTTCGCCGAAAAATTACATTGTGTAAATAAGGCAAAATCTGGTTTTTATATACATATATATATATATATATATATATATATATATATATATATATATTTCACACAGCTCAAAAGTATGGCTTAATGGTCAAGGGGGTTCAACACCATTATGAGGTCATTGGTTCAATTTCGACTAGCTGCAATCTCTTTAAATTTTTTAACTTATCCCTTTTTACATCAAATTAAATTATTTCTTATTAGTAAGTCATAAATTAAGATGAAAATATATATATTAATTAGTAATATTGAACTATATAAACATCGCGTGCTAATAAGTTTTTATCCTAATTTCCACCGAGAAACAAAAAAGTCTCATCCTATATCATTGACCAACCTATTCCGCATACTTGGCCGTTCAGACAAACATCAAAACGTACCTTGTATTTTTATGTTATGAACAATAAAAGAAGAGGAAGAATATTGCAGAGAAAAGTAGGGAGAGAGAATTCTTATTGATTTGGGATGAATTACAATGGAATAGAACTCTCTAATTATAGGAAGAGAGTGACTTAGCCACCAAGTAATAAACCCTAGAATCTCTCTAAATATAGACATTCACCATAAATAAAATTTTATTTATAACACTCCTCCTTGAATGTCTATTCAACAGATAATGTGCCTCGTTAAACCTTAACTAATATAAAACCCAGTGGGAAAAAATATAGAGAAGGAAAAAGAGTACACACATCTAACAATACGCCTTTTGGTTGCCTCGTTAAAAACCTTGCAAGGAAAACCCAGTGGGACAAAACCTTGTAAGGGAAAAAGAGTACAACGCGTATTAACTCCCCCCGATGAGAGCATCAATTCACATCCTTGAGCATTCATTCCAATCTTGTGCACCATCTTCAAAAGATCTTTGGTAGATATTTGATAAACAAATCAGCCATATTAACTTGAATGAATATATTACACCTTGAAATCATCATTCTTGATAGAGATGGATTGTCTTCACATGGTCTTGTTGGAATCGTCAGTTCAATATCTTCACATAGAGGTGAAAATTCTTGCTATCATATTATCATGCATATAGTTATAGCAAGATACATTTGTGCACAAATTGCATTGAGGATGTAGTACTTCATGACCATGAATTCTATATGCTTTAAGCAATTTAAATCCTTCAGGGATTGTTATATAAGTTAAGTCATATAAGCCATATAATAGACTTTAGATGCATATCAAGTTTTCATGTCATGCTAGACATACAAGATATCGAAAACTGATTGCACATACCATTGACTCATACTTTCAAGTGTTTGAACTACATGTCCAAAACTACATGTCTTCATATGAAACTAAATTCTACTTGAATTGTTTCTTCAGACTTAAGATCCTCATATATATTTAGCGCTATTATCGATGTCGTCGACAAACATTTTACATCGGTTCCAACCTCCTTATTTTTCATAAAGACATAACATAGAGATCTCTTCATTCATATATTCAGGTACCTGAATCTCTCAAGAGATTTTATGAAGTGTTATGTCATGTGATCTTCTAGATCACTTGCCTCCTTTATTATGATCATTTGCTCATCTTCTTTATCAAGAAGTTTATTTGAAACCGATTTGTCTATACGCTGTAAGCGTACCATAGACTTTGTCCTTCTAGGACTTATTCCAATAGGAGCATTTGCAGTGAGATATAGTTACTTTCTTTGGGCCAGAAAATGCGTCTGGCATGCTTTGCAATAAATTGCATATGAATTATCCTTTTATGAACTTCAAGTTCATATTATTTTATTCGGGGATCTAGATGTATAAATGATAATTCATTCCATGTAACTTTTTCTCAACTATTTATCTTGTCTCCCCCTCATGTTAGAAAAACTAACTTGTTTCCTCAACTTTGAGAACACATCTTTGTGCGTTATGGTGTTAATCAAAATATACACCGCACATCAATAATAATGAGATAGAATTATTTGGAACCTGACCCTATGGCTGTCCAACGGGACGGGACGGCCCGTCCCGTCCCGCTTCAAGTTAAATGGGATGGGCCAATGTTAAACGGGACACGGGATGGGACGGGACGGCCATTTCGTCCCGTTTCGTCCCGTCCCGTCCCGCGTCCCGCCAGTTTTTTTTTTTTTAAAAACTATCCGTTGGGCAACGGCTTAAATGGCAAAAATAGCCGTTGCCAACGGTCCAAACAGCCCCTACACCCCCAAAACACCCCTACCCCCCCCCTCCCCCAAAACTTTTAATATAACCCCTAAGTTTATTAAATTACACTTTGGCCCTATTTTCTACTATAAATACCCCCCATTCTTCTTCATTTTTTCCCACAAAAAATCAATCTTCTCTCTCAAATCTCTTGCATTCTAATATTCTATCTATATTCTATATTATTCTCTCAATATTGTTAATATCAAGTATCAAGTATCAACTATCAAGTATCAAGTGATATCTTTCAAGTTTCAACTTTCAAGTNCTTTTGGTTGCCTCGTTAAAAACCTTGCAAGGAAAACCCAGTGGGACAAAACCTTGTAAGGGAAAAAGAGTACAACGCGTATTAACTCCCCATGATGAGAGCATCAATTCACATCCTTGAGCATTTGCATTCCAATCTTGTGCATCATCTTCAAAAGATCTTTTGTAGAGATTTGATGAACAAATCAGGCATATTAACTTGAATGAATATATTGCACCTTGAAATCATCATTCTTGATAGAGATGAATTGTCTTCATATGATCTTGTTGGAATCGTCAGTTCAATATCTTCACATAGAGGTGAAAACTCTTGCTATCATATTATCATGCATATAGTTATAGCAAGATACATTGTGCACAAGTTGCACTGAGGATGTAGTACTTCATGACCATGAATTCTATATGCTTTAAGCAATTTAAATCCTTCAGGGATTGTTAAGTCATATAAGCCATATAATAGACTTTAGATGCATATCAAGTTTTCATGTCATGCTAGACATATAAGATATCGAAAACTGATTGCACATACCATTGACTTTATACTTTCAAGTGTTTGAATTACATGTCCAAAACTACATGTCTTTCATATGAAACCAATTCTATTTGAATTGTTTCTC
Organism: Nicotiana attenuata; assembly: GCF_001879085.1. Lineage (NCBI taxonomy): Eukaryota > Viridiplantae > Streptophyta > Magnoliopsida > Solanales > Solanaceae > Nicotiana > Nicotiana attenuata. The sequence continues at coordinate 71,445,175 of NC_031989.1, read as the reverse complement.
TAGACTTAAGATCCTCATATATATTTAGCGCTATTATAGATGCCGTCGACAAACATTTTATATCGGTTCCAACCTCCTTATTTTTCATAAAGACATAACATAGAGATCTCTTCATTCATATATTCAGGTACCTGAATCTCTCAAGAGATTTTATGAAGTGTTATGTCATGTGATCTTCTAGATCACTTGCCTCCTTTATTATGATCATCTTGATCATTTGCTCATCTTCTTTATCAAGAAGTTTATTTGAAACCATTGTCTATACGCTTTAAGCGTACCATAGACTTTGTCCTTCTAGGACTTAATAGGAGCATTTGCAATGAGAATATAGTTACTTTCTTTGGGTCAGCAAATGCGTCTTGCATGCTTTGTAATATATTGCAGATGAATTATCCTTTATGAACTTCAAGTTCATATTATTTTATTCGAGGATCTAGATGTATAAATGATAATTCATTCCATGTAACTTTTTCTCAACTGTTTATCATGTCTCCCTCTCATGTTAGAAAATTGTTTCCTCAACTTTGAGAATCCACCTTTGTGCGTTATGGTGTTAATCAAATATACACCGCACATCAATAATAATAAGATGGAATTATTTGGTTCCTGATCATGAACCACTTGTGAAGGGAGAATGTAATATACTTTGGTATATAACGTATATCAAACTGATATAGATAACTTTGTTCTCATAAGCAATAGTTTAGCTATTAAGTGGAGGCACTCAATAATTCATTTTGCTAAACCAACTGTGATGTAAACCAACTTATCAAGATGAACTATCTTGAATAAAAAAATCTGGAAATTATGCTCTATATTAAATTATTGAGCAAGTTACCTTGCAAACACCAGGTTGCAGGTCAATAATAATTGCACATGTAACCATCTCATAGATGCATCTTATGTGGTATACATGGCGGGTGAATGGGCCCATATTCACCTTTGATATTTCCAGCATTCATGGGATTCAATCCCAATTTTAGTTGATCTATTAATTAATGAGAACAAGCAACGTAAGAGAATTCGTAAAGAACTTTCTAGTTCTTTAATATTTACCCATATGAATTCTCTTTTATTTTTGCACATCATACTTAAATTGATATGGCTAAACTAGTTATGCCAACCGAATAAATTATCAATATTGATAAATTTCAGATTTACACCATGACGTGTGCAATTATCAATAAACTCCAAGTTTATTATGATATGGGTTTTTATATCAATAAATATCCACTTTATTGTGGTATTCTTTTATTTGTGTAGTACAAACTGGAGAATAAAACGGGTAGCTTTTCACATACATATTACCCAGCTACAAGTTGTAGTAATAGAAGATATTAAATCTTTCCTTTATTTATAGTCTCAATATAATCAACCGCTTTCGCGTATACTTTGGAAACTAAATAAGTTTCTTTGAGACTTACCACAACACAATACCTTATTGGTAATCAATTGTGTTTCTCCAAAATAGTAATAATTGGCTCTTCTTGAGCTCTCAATTAATTTTGTACTACCACATATTCATCAACATCAATATGGTGAATATCTCTTTTAAAGAGAAAGTTATACCATTATGGTTATGGTCAAAATTATACGCAAGTTCTGTTTCTTGCATTATCGCTGTCTTTTAATAATCACAATGCCAAAATATTTTGGCGTACAATAGGTACGTGACCAATGACCATTCATGCCATAATAATGACATTTATTTTCTTATATCATCTCAAACATCCTTTTAGAGGTGAGTGCGGTATATTCACTACCACTAGCACGTTCATATTCTTTGAAGAATGAATATGTATTCATAAATCAGATGTTGTCACATTCACATCATGAATGGACCGTAATCATCTATATGTGCTTTACAAAATCTCATGTCAAATCGATGACAAATATTTTTCACAGAGTGAAAGATTATTTTGAGAATCTTTATTGTTCTCATTACCACAAATGATGACGATTATAATTTCGTCTATTGCCACGTCCATATCCATTGATACATTCATAGTAATAATTTTGTCTTCTTTCAGACTTATCACATGCTGCTATCACATTCTCTTAAGGGAATGAGAATGGAGCAAATTCAATGGGACGGGTTTTCAATTCTTTGCCCACAATCATACATGAATTTGATCATGACGAGGCATAGAAATTTTACCACTTCAGGTGGTTATAATTTCTTACAAACTCCACTAGAGTTATAATCATACTTTGTTATCTTTGCTTGTATTTAAAATCAAAGTATAGAATAAAAGAGAAAAATACGGTAAAATACTTACCTTAAATCCAGAATTTAATCATGAAGGAAGTTCATGGAATAATTGACAATCATTATGCTCAATCCCAAAGCTTCTACTCAATTGGTTAGAGTCTCGTGCTGATAACGTGTTATGAACAATAAAAGAAGAGGAAGAATATTGCAGAGAAAAGTAGGGAGAGAGAATTCTTATTGATTTGGTATGAATTACAATGGAATAGAACCCTCTAATTATAGGGAGAAAGTGACTTAGCGACCAAGTAATAAACCCTAGAATCTTTCTAAATATAAACATTCACCGTAAACAAAATTCTATTTATAACAGTTTGACTATTTTATTCCCATTTTGCTACGAATAAAGGGTGTCACGCTGACTAATATATATAGAGTCAGTACATAGTCAAGATATGTTATTTCCACAATCTTTTCTCAGTCAAATGCTCTAATGATGGTTGTCTTAATGGGACAATAATGGGCGCTAAGATAGCATATATAGCACAGTTTCTATCTTAGTATAACAAGTTCAAATCTCGTTCTTTCTTTAATCAGATGATATTTTTCTCACAGGTATTGATCAACAAGATTTTATCAAAAAAAAAAATTTAATTAACAATGCCAAAACTAAAATACTTTAATACTGCTCTGTAATTATTCAACAAATTGTGCTAAAGGAAACAAATAAACCACATACATGTAGTAACATTTCAAATAACAACATAATGGGTGTGTTTGGTACGAAGGAAGACATTTCTTTGAAAAATATTTTCTTAGAAAATAAATGATTTTCTTACTTATTTTTCGGTGTTTAGTTAGGTATACAGAAAATAATTTTAAAAATTATATAATTTAGGCAAACACTATATGAGACGAAATGTGGAAGGGTGGGGAAGAGTGACAGGTCGGGGTCTAGGGGCCGGAGCAGTGGTGGCAATTTTATTGAGAGTGGGACGGTGGGGGTGGGTGCAAGGTGTGGAATAGGATGTGAAAGATTGAGAAAGAATTTTAAAAAATATTTTTTTCCAATTAAAGAAAAATGAGTTCACGAGAAAATATTTTTCAAAATATCAAACACACCAATATTATATTATATTACTTGTTCTATGTTTGAGGTGAAAAAAGAGAGAGAAAGGACAGGTTAATTAGATTCAAGCAAAGTCGTCATAGCTTAAAATTTTCACACGTTAAGGAAGACCAAAAAAAATGGCGTTTACCATATTAGTGTAGTAGGTTAGCCAGCTGACTAGTCTTCTCAAATTAAATAGAATTAAGCAGCTGTAAGAATAGAGGAAGACTGAACAACAACCGAGTCTTGATCAATTCCATAAGGCTTGGTCTTGAGTCGCGACCATCTCTAGTCCATTGACTTCGTCATTCATTATATATTCATGAGCCGAGGTAGGGGCGGAAGGGGTTTATTGAAACGCCGTCGTAAAAAAACAACAGTATTGCTTATATACGATCAAAATATATATTTAATATAAATTAGATATTACATCTCCTTAATTTCTTTACGTATTTTTTTGGCGTAACTGGTAAAGTTGTTGTCGTGTGACCAAGAGGTCACGGATTCTAGCCGTAAAAACAGACTCTTCCTAAAATACAGGATATGATACGTACAATACACTCTTGTGGTCCGACCCTTTCTCGGATTATAACATGAGTTTAGTGCACCGAACTGCTTTTTTAGTTTTTTTTTATGTTTTGAATTTCTTGATGAAAATCATGCCTATATCATTGATTTCTGTTTGTGTAAGCCGCCACTTACAGAGATTGAATAGTAATTTAATATACAGACAAACAAATATTTGCATGTCACCTAGCTAGGAGGGTGGAGACAGATTCATAGTGCCGTAATATACGTGCTATCTTTTTAATTTCTGGATGAACTAACTACATACTAATGTCAACACTCAGATAACCATAACATTCAGAGTTACTATTATTTTTGATCAGTTTCTGGAAGAATGCTGGGCTTAAAAAATATCACTCCATTTTTTTTGAATTTTGAGTAGTTGGTTATGTGTATCACTTGTAGGGAAATGACCCCGAAAAATATAATAATAATACTGAAATAATATTATTTGAAAGCAGATACACGAATTGGCTTGAGTCGTGCTGACACTATCCTAAGAAACTATTTCAACATTGTGAAATGTTTCCCCAGGATTAAACAAGCCCGTCTCTATTTATTTAGAGGATACAGGAATCAACAAAATTAAATATTACAAACCCAGCTATTTAAAAGAGGGGAACAAGAAAAGTTAAACTACCAAAAAGAAAGGCAACAAAGGGAAGTTGGTGAATAATGAAATTAGAAGGAAAGAGAAGAAGGATTTCTTTTTGTCTTGCTGATGGTTGTTTCCTCATCTAGTTGAGAGCTTATATATAGTTGTAATTGCTTGAAACTTGGTTTTTGCATGGCAAAAATGTGGCAAAGGATTTGCCACTTTTTACACTTCTTTTGCCAGCCTTCTAGAAGATCTAAAACACTTATCCAAAGGGCATTAAAATATTACCACATAACTCGAATATTTGAAAAATAAAAGCAAAATAGTACCTCAGGTTCACTTCTCAAGTATCTTTAATAATTTCGTATAAACGTTTCAAAGCAATGAAATGGAGAAAAGAAAATCAAATGTCATGAGTTTGTTTATGAAGATTTTTAGCAAAACAACTAAGGCAAACGTCATCAACATATTTTGCTTGCATATGATTATTCAGAGCACTTAAGAAGACTTATTCTTTTAATTTCATTTTAGATTTTTGGTCAATAAAGCTTATTAAAGTAATATGCACAAAATCGTTTAGTTTCCAGCAATTTTAGTATTAAAAACTTGTCATTTGNGAAATACTGATGATCTTCTTACCCTTCATAAATGCTTTTCATGTCGATAAATCATAATTATAATTAATAATTAATTATGGCATTAACTAAACTTTAAGATTTTGAGGACTTTTAGAGGGCTAAAACTTTTCTTTCATTGAGTTAGTTAAATAAAATCAACAATCATCTCAGCTTCATAGTTTTATAATGTGTATTATGTATGATTTTTAAAATCAATTTTGTATTTCTCGAGTCAAGGTTATCTCAGCTTCATAGTTTTATAATGTGTATTATGTATGTATTTTTAAAAATCAATTTTGTATTTCTTAAGAAGACTTATTCTTTTAATTTCATTTTAGATTTTTGGTCAATAAAGCTTATTAAAGTAATATGCACAAAATCGTTTAGTTTCCAGCAATTTTAGTATTAAAAACTTGTCATTTGTAGGTATTGGCTCTACACTTTCCCTACTCTTCTTCCTTGGGACTTTTGGGTTTGAGAGTTAAAGAAAGTCTTCTACGGTCCTAGTCGTATGTAGTACCATGAGTCTTTCTTGATGAATTAATCGAAGCAATTGTGACTTTTAAATTCAAAATATCAATGCTGACCAGTCTGCCAAAGGTTGAAGTTCAAAACCACGGCTACATTTCATGACTATTATACTGACAGCAATAACAACAACAAATCCAGTATAATCCCACAGAGGTAGAGAGGATGTTTCCGATAGACCCTCAGCTCAAGAAAATATGGAACGGAAGAAAAGGGAAGAAGAAAAGAAGAAATAGGGAGGAGAAAGAGAGAAGAGGGAGACAAAAGACGATAAGGAATATGCTGGCAACGTAACGTTGTATAAATATCAAGATCTAATTAATTTACATGATGACCCGATGTGTTATAGTAATAGATATCATCAGAACTTGATTCTGCTACATATTTTGGTGTCATTTGAAAAGTTTGTCCAAGATAAAGGCGAGTCATGAATGACCCTCCACCTCCAACCCTAACATTGTGGGTTCGAGTTCAAGGAAACAAAGTGGGAAAGCTCGTAGAGAGGGGTGAAAAAAGATTTAGAGAGAAAAGAATTTATAAGTTGTTCATGTGTGCGACTCCTATTATCGGGACAAACAATCTTGGTCACCACCATCGATCTTTAAAAAGGATGATTTTTCAAGTTGCTTTTACATGACAATGACTGGCTATTGACTTTGCATATACCTATAGGTAATTTGAGTTTAAATTTTATACAATAATAACGTTGAAATATTCGCATGGACATTTACTGGACAAGTCACTTACAAAATTAATTTATATAAATATCTATAGTGACTAGTGAGCATTAATTGATAATTTAACAAAATAATAATTAACTTGTTATATTATATTAAATTACGCTTATACTGTTTTTTTTTTTTTTTTTGGCATTATCGGTGAACATAGATTAAATCCTTGCCGTTTGTACAATCATTTTGCCATCTTTTTATTGGATGTGGCAGGATAATTTGTTGGTTTTTTTATTGTGTCATCTTTATTAAAAGGAAAAGTGCAAAATAATTTCTTTTAACGTTGTGGTGACTGATCACGCCCAACTATGCCTTCTAGAAAAGAACTCTGCGGACGTTGCAAATATAACCCGAGTATTACGCCCAGGGTCGAATCCACAGAGAGTTAACCTATCAACCGCTATCTTCAAACCCACCAAGTATTCAGTACCAGCTTCTCAAACATTCAAATTCTCAGTTGAGTGTTCTTTAACAACTAGCTTGCAAGTAACTAAATGGCTGTAACTAAATTAATAAGGTTGTAAACAATTATGAGGAAAAGCTAAGGCAATGATTTCCCCTATTGATGGAATCCCTTCTGTTTATGCTCATACAAATTTACCCACACATCTCTATCAATCATGAACGCTAATCTTACCGCAAATCTCTCCCGAGTAATCACAGTAATCTACTATTGCACTCTCCCGAGATACACTAACTTGCTTTATTTAATCACAATTCAATTTAGATTGCACCCAAGACTTCGTTATTCCTAATCCCGCCTTTAAACCCGCAATTATAGATTCCTCTAATAATCTAGGAGTGGTGTTGTTCAACAATACCCTAAATATGCACTCTTTTCCAAGTTATGCACACTAAATAGGCACAGCTAATTGAGGATCCTGTCAATTAACTACAACGAACACGAAGCTGAACAAATAAAGATTAAACTAGCAATTTGTATTCACATAAACAAGAAGTTCATCACCCAATAGGTTCCATCAAAGCCTTAGACAAGGAATTTAGCTACTCATGGCTATGGGAAAATAAACTAAGCTTGAATTCATCATAAAATCAAAAGAAAAGAAGAAAGATGTTTAGAGTATTTTCTCCCAATCTTTTTCCTTGCTAAGAAACCTAAAAAATCAATACATGCCTCTCTTGGGCGAAGTCTAATGTTTTAACTAGGGTTTAGGTCTAAAAATCCCGTAATTGACACTTTGGTCCCTGAAGTTTACTGCGCCTACCGCGGTTTTGCCGCGGTTCGCGGAATCTCAATCTTCTGCAGCTGCTTCCCACCGCGGTTCTGCCGCGGTCGCGGTGGAACCGCGGTGGATCCAGTTCTCTGAATCTTCGGCCTGTTTTTGCACGGGTCACTTAGGAAATTTCATAGTTGGCCTCTTTTTCATCACTTTTGACTCCAAAACTGCTCCTTAGCCGTTTCATACATATATCACCTACAAATCATGAAAAGCACTAATAAGAGCATTTTGTCATCACTTTTAGCATTAAAACTACACAAGAAGGTGATTATTTAAGGTGTGATTATAGTCAAATTCACCTATTATCAACACCCAACACTTAAATCTTTGCTCGTCCTCGAGCAACTAAACCACACTTCTAGGCCTAACTGCTCAATGCATTGCCCCAATTTATGTCACACCTGCTATTATCAATGATCGACCCAAGCAGTGCACAATCATATCTCAAATGCAGACTCTCATACCAAGACACACTTGTGCTCACTCTAATTAGTCTAACAGAAGTGAAGACTCACTTTTTCTTCCTGAGTCACATGCCCTCACATAAACAAAATATGAGAGAAGTTCCACACACATAAAATTCAACAATAAGGAACCATATATAGAAAGAATTCACTCGCTCTCATCAAAGAGCATTCACATGCCACACAGACACACCATAAGCTTGCCCCTAGTGTAATATCAAGAGGTCTTTATATGTTGTAATGTAGGCTAAGGGACGGGTAGGATATATTTGGATATAGTGACTAACCTCCCTAAGCACTTTTAATACACACTTCTTTTTATTTTTACCTTTATGCTCAACCCAATCATTACTCCACATTTTGTTTCACTTGTGACCCCCACTTTTCGTTAGGTACAACTGGCTGCTTCTTCTCTTTTTTTTTTTTTAGATTTATTGTACACTACCAGTTCACCAACCAGAACCTTCATTCTTGATTCCCTTTTTCTCTTTTTTTTTTTTAGTTCTCTCCCACCCCACACTTTGACTTTTGTATATTCTTTATTGATTAAGTGCTTCCAGGAGGTAAGGGTTCAAACAATGAGCTTATTCAAACACAACGATTTAGAATATTATAGGGTTATCAAAGAACAGGCTTCAGGCTCAAAGGGGTTAACTATGGTAGTATGCACAGGTTGATTCTCAAGTATAAAGGGTTGCACAAAGAAATGCCTCAATCATCTCTAAGACCAAACGACTTCTATTTCGCTTTGCAAACACACAGGGCAAATTCTAGGTATCATATGCAGGCATAGGATGCAAGTAACAACTCACACACACTTAGCATGTAACTCATTCCGAATCAGTTCATCAACACAATCATACGAGTGTTCAAGCCAGACAAGATGTGCAAAATTAAGGCATATATTATGAGTCCACAAACAAGCTTAGACCTTACACCCTTAGTTCGTTTTCTTTGCAAGTGTGCACATTTGGGGTTACATTCTGACCTTCACCCATTTAATCCTAAAACTATAAAAGAAAAATCTACCTAACCCGGTTCAAGAAAAACCCTTGGAAAAGAACCGTGGTCAAAAGAAAAACCAAGGGGGAGGTACTACACTACCTAAAAGAAGAAAATTAAATAAAAAAATCTACATGAACTACTTCCCTCAAGAGTACTGTCCACATAGTCCGTCATCAGGGAGAGTCCTCTACAAGTTTTTTTTTTATATATTTTTTTTATATATATATATCTGACTTTGACCCTCAAGAGACCCGTCAACAAGTGTCCGTCGTTGGGCCAAGTCAGCTACTCCTAATATAACTTACTCACATATGTACACCACATCTACTGCTACCACACAACAACAGCTATATACATTTCAATACACAGTTAGAGCAAGTCTCCCACCCCACACTTAAAATCATGGCATGTCCCCATGTCATATCAATACAGTAAAGAACAGAAGAGTGAGAAGACTTCCCTGAAACTCAATCCGAGTCGGAGACGGTGCTGGGGTCTACATGGCACGCCCTCCCCAATGCGCGTAGCCAAGCCATAAACCGGCTCTCAGATCTAGCCTACCTCTGTGACATGGCGTCCATCCGTGTGTATAGACCATCCACCGAGGTGCGGAGATCCGCGACCTCTTCCTCCAAGGAGCGCAGCATAGGCCGGGAGGACTGTGAGCGTGATAGGTCTGCTCCAGAATGGGGGCGCCGAGAGGGCCCGGCACTGTCAACAGACCTCCTGGACGGTGCAACAGGGACCGGATCATCCTCCTCATCATCAATCTCAATTGTAGTGCGGGTGCCCCTGCCCACTCTGATGCTAGAAGCTTTGAAAGCTGCTTTGGGAGGCAAATCGCCATCACCAGGGTTGGTAGGGGTGTTTCTCATCAAGCACAATGTGGTCACCAAGGAAGGGAAATAGAATCCCTTTGTCAGCAGCGGGCCCCGTAAGACCATTTCATCTCCAATTACCCGTGCCGCATCAAAATCCTTCCCTGTCACAAAGCACCAAGTCAACAGTGCCCTATTGAAGTTCACGTCCGTGGTATTGCTAGAAGGCAGGAACCTGCTACAGATAACAGTCAACCAACACTTGGCCAGGTGAGTGAAGGAGTTAGAGTTGAGGGTTATTTGGTCACGTATCCATATGGGCTGCCCCCCTGTGCAAAGTACATCCGTCATGACCTCCCATGTCACCCCGGGCCTGTCATGGTAATAATCGACATCACTGGTGAACGGAGGCAGCCGCAACACCCGGCGAATTGTTTGAATTTGAGCACTGACCACCATACCCCGAACAATCACCTCCCTACCCAAGTTCAATGGGCAATTGGCATAAAATTCACGACCAGCATCTT
>NC_031989.1:71429370-71432072 GCF_001879085.1 Nicotiana attenuata | reverse complement strand
GACCGATGACAGGTCGTGAGGAACAATACCACTGGCCAGGTAATTAGCATAGTCTGCATACCAAGGCGCTTCCTGATGAGTGGTAACGAGCAGCTGCTCATCTGGAAAGGTTTCCAGAATTTCCTCCACTTCAACTTCATTTTCAGCTCCTTCAAGTCGTGATAGGTGATCAACGACTTGATTTTCAGTGCCCTTGCGGTCATGAATTTCAAGATCGAACTCTTGCAGTAGCAACACCCAACGAATCAAGCGTGGCTTAGAGTCCTTCTTTTCTATTAAGTATCTAAGAGCTGCATGGTCAGAGTATACGATTACCTTGGATCCTATTAGATAGGACCGAAACTTGTCAAAAGCAAATACCACAGCTAGCATCTCCTTCTCTGTCACTGTGTAGTTCAACTGGGCTCCACTCAGCGTCCTACTAGCATAGTAGATTGGGTGCATCAGTTTGTCCTTCCGCTGGCCCAGCACTGCCCCCACCGCATAGTCACTGGCATCACACATCAATTCGAACGGTTGCTCCCAGTCAGGGGCAACGATTATGGGTGCTGTGACCAACCTTTGCTTCAACACCTCAAAAGCTACCCTGCATTCATCAGAAAATACAAAGGGGTGATCTTTCTCTAACAACTTACAGAGAGGGTTGGCAATTTTGGAGAAGTCCTTAATGAACCTCCGGTAGAATCCGGCATGTCCAAGAAAGCTCCTTATGGCTTTGACTGAGGTTGGCGGCGGCAGCTTTGCTATGACATCAACCTTTGCTCTATCAACCTCTATTCCTTTGCTTGACACTCGGTGCCCCAAGACTATGCCTTCTTGTACCATGAAATGGCACTTTTCCCAATTCAGAACCAAGTTAGTCTCAATGCACCGTTTCAACACACGCGTCAGATTCACTAGGCAGTCCTCAAATGAGTTCCCCACCACTGAGAAGTCATCCATGAACACCTCCATTATATCTTCTACCATGTCAGTAAAAATGGCCATCATGCACCGTTGGAATGTGGCGGGTGCATTGCATAGACCAAAGGGCATCCTCCTGAAGGCATAAATTCCGTACGGGCATGTGAATGAGGTCTTCTCTCTATCCTCAGGGGCAATGGAGATCTGATTGTACCCTGAGTACCCATCCAAGAAGCAAAAGTGTGACCTCCCTGCCAATCTATCCAGCATTTGATCAATGAAGGGAAGTGGGAAGTGGTCTTTTCTGGTGGCCAGATTCAACTTTCTATAATCCATGCAGATTCTCCAGCCTGTGACGGTTCTTGTTGATATAAGTTCATTGTTGTCATTCTTTACCACCGTCATACCACCCTTTTTAGGCACACATTGAACTGGGCTAACCCAGCTACTGTCAGAAATTGGGAAAATGATTCCCGCATCCAAACCATTTTATCACTTCCTTCTTCACCACTTCCTTCATATTCGGGTTTAGCTGTCTCTGATGTTCCCTGGAAGGTTTGTGCCCCTCTTCCAGCAGAATCTTGTGCATGCAGTAGGCGGGGCTGATCCCCTTGATGTCTGCCATGGTCCACCCAATGGCAGTTTTGCACTCCCTTAGTACCTGTAAAAGCTGTTGAACCTGCACATCTAAAAAACCAGATGAGATAATAACAGGTAATGTGGAGTCAGGCCCCAGAAATTCATACCTGAGGTGGGTTGGCAAAGGCTTCAATTCCAGCTTAGGGGGTTCCTCGATGGATGGTTTAGCTGGAGGGGTCTCTCTCTTTTCTAAGTGCAAGGGCTCAAACTCCAGATTTCTCTCCCAGAACCCTTTACCTTCCAGTGCCAACACCCATTCCGCCAAATCCTCACCATTCACTTCATCCAAATTTGTCAAGCATGCAGCAAGGGGATCCTCAACCGCCAACGCCTCGTCATCAGCCTCTACAATTACATCTATTGCATCAATAAGGGAACAATTTGCGAACTCACTTGGTCGCCTCATCGATTTCTGCACATTGAATATAATTTCCTCATCATTGAGCCTCATTAAGCTCCCCGGTCTCGCAATCGATCAAAGCTCTCCCCGTGGCCAAGAAGGGTCGTCCTAGAATTATGGGAATTTCTTCATCCACTTTGCAATCCAAGATTACAAAATCTGCAGGGAACACGAATTTCCCCACCTGAATAAGCACATCATCAAGAATACCAAATGGACGCTTAACAGTCCTGTCAGCCAGCTGCAATAACATAGAAGTAGGTCGAGCTCTGCCAATGCCTAACCTCTTATAAATGACCAGGGGCATGAGATTAATGCTGACCCCTAAATCACAAAGTGCCTATGCTAAGTTCCCAATGGTGCATGGAATTGTAAAACTACCTGGATCAGATAGCTTTTCAGCAACAGGTCTAGATACCACTGCACTACATGTCTGAGTAAGGGTCACAGTCGACAAGTCTTGAAAGTCAAACTTCCGAGACATTAAGTCCTTCATCATTTTAGCATATCCTGGCATCTCCTTTAGAGCTTCAATCAGTGGAATGTTTATCTGGATTTGTTTGAGCATCTCTAGGAACTTTTTGTACTGCTCCTCCTTTTGATGCTTGGCCAACCTTTGCGGGAATGGTGCAGGAGGTCTTTTCTTCCCAATCACGTGAGGTTTCTCCTTCTCAGCTACTGTCTCAACTATTGGTTCCGCTGCTGTCTCAATTACTGGCTCAACTACTGTCTCAGTCTCGTGCTGCATATTCGTTTCTTC
>NC_031989.1:71403545-71428033 GCF_001879085.1 Nicotiana attenuata | reverse complement strand
GGATCTTCTGTTTGTGTCCCAGAAAAGAGTCCCTTGTTCTGCAACAAGTGTAGCATGTTATTTGTGATCTGGAACGATTCAGCTTGTATTGCGGGCACAACAATGGCAGTAGCCAAATTGTCAGCTGTTGGTTGTGCCCAGTCATATAATGCACCCTCAGGCACAGGAGGTGCCCCTTCCCTGGCATTTAAGCCAGCTTGCTCATTCCTGACGTTTCCGTTGGGATCGTTTACGTCTCCTATGTTAATTTCGATTTTGAGTGTTTGTTGGGATTGTTGAATTCTTTTGTTGGCACGGTTCAATGCCCGGAATGTTTGCTCGGGGTCTGAGAGTCCTTCAAGTAGTTCTCCAGTCCTCGTAGACTTTCTAGGCATACACCTGAGCACCCAAATCAACAACTGTTAAATTTTCAATGAAAAATTTTGTAGAGAGAAAACTGACTACAATAAGAATCTTTGTATTTCTGTCAATGGCAATTGATAATTCCGTTAACTCCCCGGCAACGGCGCCAAAATTTGATCACGCCCAACTATGCCTTATAAAAAGGACTCTGCGGACGTTGCAAATATAACCCGAGTATTACGCCCAGGGTCGAATCCACAGAGAGTTAACCTATCAACCACTATCTTCAGACCCACTAATTCTTCAGAACCAGCTTCCCAAATATTCAAATCTCAGTTGAATGTTCTTTAACAACTACGCTTGCAAGTAACTAAATAGCTGTAAACTAAACTAATAAGGTTGTAAACAATTATGATAAAAAGCTAAGGCAATGATTTCCCCTATTGATGGAATCCCTTCTGTTTATGCTCATACAAATTTACCAACACATCTCTATCAATCATGAACGCTAATCTTACCGTAAATCTCTCCCGAGTAATCACAATAATTTACTATTGCACTCTCCCGAGATGCACTAGCTTACTTTATTTAGCACGATTCACTTTAGATTACACCCAAGGCTTCGTTATCCCTAATCCCGCCTTTAAACCCGCAATTATAGATTCCTCTAATAATCTAGGAGTGGTGTTGTTCAACAATACCCTAAATATGCACTCTTTTCCAAGTTATGCACACTAAATAGGCACAGCTAATTGAGGATCCTGTCAATTAACTACAACAAACACGAAGTTGAACAAATAGAGATTAAACTAGCAATTTGTATTCACATAAACAAGAAGTTCATCACCCAATAGGTTCCATCAAAACCTTAGACAAGGAATTTAGCTACTCATGGCTATGGAAAAATAACCTAAGATAGAATTCATCATAACTAGCAATAAAAATCAAAGAAAAGAAGAAAGATGTTTTGGGTGATCTCTCACAATTGTTTTCCTTGCCAAGATACTCTAAAAATCAATACCTGCCTCACTTGGGCGAAATCTAATGTTTTAAATAGGGTTTAGGTCTAAAAATCCCTTGTTTTACACTTTAGTCCCTGAAGTTCTCTGCTTCCGCCGCGGTTCTGCCGCGGTCGCGGTCAAACCGCGGCCAAATGCCTTCTCTGAATCTGGCTTTATCCGCATCTATCTTCCACCGCGGTTCTACCGCGGTCGCGGTGGAACCGCGGTCAACCTAGTCCTCTGAATCTTCAGGCCTGTTTTGCGTGGTTTACTTGGGGAATTTCACAGTTGGCCTCTTTTTCTTAATTTTTGACTCCAAAAATACTCCCTAGCCTTCCCTGATCATATATCACCTGTAAATCATGAAAACACTAATAAGAGCATTTTGTTATCACTTTTCTCATCAAAACTATACAAGAAAGTGGTTATTTAAGGTGTGATTATAGTCAAATTCACCTATCATCAATAGCCTTAACATACCTGAGTCGATTCTCTTGACAATCCTTCCAACACACATCTTTCTCGAAAAACTCATAACGGTGGATCTAAGTAGGGGAACATCCGCATGATATTCTTATATAAGGCCGAGGAAGGTTGAGGTTGCATTTGTTTCTAAAAAATACGGAACTTGTTTAGGAAAAGTAATTTCAACATTTTGCGAATAACTGCTATACAACCAAACACTACAACTTTTTTTTTGTTTTTCATTTATGAGAATTCTTATAAGTATGATAAGGAATCTCATTTCTAATTTTCCTTCAATGTGTTATAGAGTATAACAACACTTCCAAGATGTAAGTGATAAAAAGTTGGACGATGCGAGAACGCATCTTATCTTTTACCTTCAACCTTAATCCAAAGCAAGCTTATTTGACTTAAGAGTCCAATAATCTGCATCTCATCATGCTGCCTTTGTTCAAAAAGAGTGCGGATAATACACAATAGACTAGTAGCATATAGTGGCTTAATTGGCCAAGAAATTCTTCAAATTTTGTCTAACAGATCAAGAACCCTCAATATGATAAGATAAAAGAAAGATTATTTCCTCTCCTATTGTTTTTATTCAACCTTTACTTCAATCTCTGCCGATGCATGGCACCAGAAATTACCATCTTGAAACTTAACCAAAAAACGGATAAAAGAGAATTAAATTCCAAGGTTTGCCTGCAGTACGTTACAAGATAGGATTGCAACTCTAGATAGAGGCCTTTGGAGAGAGTTAAAACCAACTCATAATCAGGCACATTCACCTCTAAGTTAAAATAAGATAAAATGAACTCTTATAAAATACAGTTCTTTGGCATGCCGCCTAATCTAATACATGTAGGAGTCACAATGCTCTTAAAGGCAAAAGCTGCCACGTGGGCGGTGGGGGTGGGGATTTAAATCTTTTCCTATAATTAACTAATTAATAGGTAATATCCCGCTACCCGGTAATTAACCAATTATTCACATAATTAAGAATAATCCCAAATTACTTAGAATACTACTCACTTTTAACACACTTTATATAACTTACTATCATGGTCATGTAGTACCATATAAAATTAATACATACACTATTATTTCATTAAAGCTTCCATGTAAAAATAGGTATATTTTCTCAACTTATAATTTTCCTAATCTCATATAAAGAGTAAAAATTTTGTACGCTTAATTCGTGAAATGGTAAAACTATAACCTTCTTTTCTTGTGAGAAAATAATTTCATATCTTTACGATAAAGAAAATCTCATAAACTTTTCTCATATTATGTGTATGATTTAAAATATATTCGAAAGTAGTAATATTAAAAACTATATAAAATCATATTTTTCAAACCATTTTTTTCTTTTGAAAAGTTCCACTAAATACATATATATATATATTATATATATATATATATATATATATATATATATATATATATATATGTATACGGTATCGAGTTTGTTAAACTTACGGGGTGTAACATTCTTCCCCCCTTTAGAACATTCGTCCACGAATGTTAACTGTCAGAGATTTAAAAAAAAAATTCTAGGGTCTCCTCTGTAACTTAAACTAAATCCCAGACGATATCTGAAGTCGTGACTATTCACAACCTTTTGTACTTGAGTATCTCGTATCTTCTCACCTTTACCTTACTTACTTTTCAATCCCGCATCGTATCTTATGTTTCTTTCATAACCTCCCTTTCACATAGGTAGAAATTATATCTACGCCTTAAAGCTTTATTGTGATAGTACCTCTGGTGCATATAAAATTCGGTGGAAACTTTATACTCATTTCTTACGGCTCAGCTCTATGGCACGATCTGGAAACAAAAGAAGGATGACATTTCCTAAATTCCCTATAGCCTCTCAATTATAAATGTGGCACGCAACACACCCATAAGTGAGACTCTAATAGGCACGGTTTTGTAGACTTCTTAGGACACGAACTGCTCTAATACCACTTTGTCACGCCCCGAACCTGGGGAGGCGTGGCTGGCACTTGGTGCCGAGCTGGCCTGAGCAAACCACTCTATAACTCATTCATTCCTTTTGTAACTATCATGGGCCAACATGGCCATCATGGGCCAACATGGCCACAACTCGTAATGTACAATTGTACGTGAGAAAATTCTGTATCGCTGAACCATTTTTCTGGAAACATGAATACATATGGGTCATCAAGGCCTCTGATATTCTATACAAAATGAACCTCTGTCTAAAATAAACATCTGTCTACAAAGCCTCTAAGGTTATTTGACATCAAATGGGACAGGGTACCGGCCTACCCATAGGTCTGTAGCAAAACTCTAACACGATGACTCATAGACTCGGCTGCACTCCGAATGAGGTGGAGTTTTACTGATCCTTCGCTGAATGCTGACCTCGTCTACTATGAGGACCGTCAAACCGATTGTCTATACCAGCAGGCATGAATGCAACGTCCCCAACAAAAGTACGTCAGTACGAATAATGTACTGAGTACGTAAGGCATGTAAGTCTGGATAGCTCTGTAATTCATGAAATATTTATAATGCATATGCGTATGAATGTCATGTGATGCATAGGTCTGTACGTACATAACATCATCAAGCCTCTGAGGGCATCCCATCATGTCATCTCGGCCACTGTGGGCAACTCAGCAACGTATACCAGCTGATCAGGTGGTGATGCGTATATAACGCCGTAACCTTTTCCCATATCCCATATACATATATATACATATATACTCGTATATAACGCCGTCTGAGTCATGGGTAAATGCACATGTAAATGAATGCAATGCATGAAAAGTACGTTAATAAAATCTCTCGGAATGTCATAAGACCATTATACCTCTGATTAATATAATGAAGTAAACCTTTATAAACTGACGTATTTTCTGAGACCCATGAACAGACGATAGAATAATAAGACGTATGGAAATTCAAGAACATAGACATCTCTAATACTTATATGAATTGATTTACTTATGGAATTTGTGCGTTTGCTCGTTTCATTCGTGTCGTATAAATCATGCCAAAAAGAAAGAAGAGATAGCCTTAACATACCTGAGTCGATTCTCTTGACAATCCCTCTAACACACATCTTTTGCGAAGAACTCATAATGGCGGATCGAAATAGGGGAACATCCACATGATATTTTTATATAAAGGTTGAGGTCGCATTTGTTTCAAAAAAATTCGAAACTTGTTTAGGAAAAGTAATTTCAACATTTTGCGAATAACTGCTTTACAACCAAATACTACAACTTTTTTTTTGTTTTCATTTATGAGAAGTCTTATAAGTATGATAAGGAATCTCATTTCTAAGTTTCCTTCAATGTGTTATAGAGTATAACAACACAACCAAGATGTAAGTGATAAAAAGTTGGACGATATGCGAGAACGCATCTTATCTTTTACCTTCAACCTTAATCCAAAGCAAATTTGTTTGACTTAAGAGTACAATAATCTGCATCTCATCATGCTGCCTTTGTTCAAAAAGAGTGAGGATAATCCCCAATAGACTAGTAGCATATAGTGGCTTAGTTGGCCAAGAAATTCTTCAAATTTTGTCTAACAGATCAAGAACCCTCAATATGATAAGATAAAAGAAAGATTATTTCCTCTCCTATTGTTTTTGTTCAACCTTTACTTCAATCTCTGCCGACGCATGGCACCAGAAATTATCATCTTGAAACTTAACCAAAAAAACAGATAAAAGAGAATGAAATTCCAAGGTTTGGCTGCAGTACGTTACAAAATAGGATTGCAACTCTAGATAGAGGCCTTTGGAGAGAGTTAAAACCAACTCATAATCAGGCACATTCACCTCTAGGTTAAAATAAGATAAAATGAACTCTTACAAAATACAGTTCTTTTGCATGCCACCTAATCTAATACATGTAAGAGTCACAATGCTCTTAAAGGCAGAAGCTGCCACGTGGGGGGTGGGTGGGGATTTTAATCTTATCCTATAATTAATCAATTAGGTAATATCCCGCTACCCGGTAATTAACCAATTATTCACATAATTAAGAATAAGCCCAAATTACTTAGAATACTACTCACTTTTAACACACTTTATATAACTTACTATCATGGTCATGTGGTACCATATAAAATTAATACATACACTATTATTTCATTAAAGCCTCCATGTAAAAATACATATATTTTCTCAACTTATAATTTTTCCCAATCTCATATAAAGAGTAAAATTTTCGTACGCTTAATTCGTAAAATGGTAAAACTATAACCTTCTTTTCTTGTGAGAAATAATTACATATCTTTATGATAAAGAAAATCTCATAAACTTTTCTCATATTATGTGTATAATTTAAAATATATTCGAAAGTAGTAATATTAATAACTATATAAAATCATATTTTTCAAACTATTTTTTTCTTTTAAAAAAAAAGTTCCACTCAAAATACCATATATATATATATATATATATATCAAGTTTGTTAAACTTACGGGGTGTAACATTCTTCCCCCCTTTAGAACATTCGTCCTCGAATGTTAACTGTCAGAGATTTAAAAAAAAAATTCTAGGGTTTCCTCTATGTGATAACACCAGTGCACTCAAAATGGCTAAGAATCCAGTTCAACACAAAAGAACCAAGCACATTAATGTGAGACATCATTTTCTGAGGGACAATGTGGAGAAAGGGCTGATCTGTATGAAGTTCTGTAGCACAAAAGACCAAATTGCAGATATCTCCACCAAAGCACTGAGTAGGGAATATTTTGAAAGAAACAGGGTGAAACTGGGGCTATTGAAGCCCAATTGAGAACCTGATTCCTCATCAATTGGCTATGAAAATCACCTTCAGGTAAAACTAGCTAAAGTGTTTTCTGGCCAAGTCTAACTCACTTCAATACCGTTGCAGGTAAACACGCATGATGAGTATAGAAGCTGTAGATGCATTGCATGGATGATAAAAGAGGATTGAAATTTTTAATAACAAGTCAAGAACCTGGTTCTTGTACCAAAGGTTAGTAGTTCTGTGCATTCTTTAATACACATCTTGAAAAGGTACAAATATCAACAGCCATGCCATCCACCTTTTCAAACTCTGCTGTCACGTCCCTTCACTTCAAATCGTTCCATCTCCCTCTGAAACGTTGCATCTCTCCAAGCACAACCGCCGTTTCAGAACCGGTTCCAATCTCTCTTTTCATAATTATCCACTCTTATTAAAACCCTTCTCCTTCTTCACAAACCATAGTCTTCCATTAGAACTTCTCCAAAGAACTTTCTCTCTATCTCTTCAATGGCTGACACAAACTTCGAAATCCCTGCCTCAGTCATCTCTAAAACTGAAAAAACCACTAAGTCCTCCGTTCCCAATAAGTCTTATGTAACCACTCCTGTTATTATCTTTGACATCACTCCTAACCCAGATTTTCTGTCTCCCTCCAGTTCTAAGTTGACTATCCCAGAAACCCCTAGAAGTGTTGATCCTTTTTCTCTATCTTCTGAGTTTCCCACTGATCAAGGAAAGAGTGGAGAACAGGGTCAAAGTCCTGAGGTCGTAGAGGTTTCTGCCATTACTGCTTCAGATTCCGTGGTGGCCATGGAGCCTATTGAGGAAGAAAATGTCCGACCATCTTTGTGGTATCTGCTGATGGCGTCTTACATGAAATACTTTCTCAGAGGAATGAGATACAGGGTAAAGGGGAAGAAGGGGCCATGGTGGCTGTTGAGGGCTCTGCACTAGCAGAAACTACTGGGCCCTCTCGTGAGGAACCCGGCCCCTCTCCGGAGGAGACAGGTCTATGGTTCTCACTCCCAGGCCAGTTCTGCTCCTGCATTTGCTGTTGCGCCCTTGGACACTCAAGTCCCTGAGATGAGGTCTAGTGATAAGGAGGATCTAGACAACATTGCTCTTGATACTTTCATAGCCAAGCGAAGGGTAGTGTCCACTCCTGAGCCTTCTACAAAGAGGCCTACTACTAGGTTGCAAGCAAAGGTAGCCTATAACTCTGCCCTTCAAAAGAGTAGAAAAAACAGTAAGAAGAAAACGAGAAGATTGGTGAAAGATAATGTTATAGTGTGTGATAATGTTGTTCCAGTGGTCGAGGTTGAGTAGGAAACAACTGAGGAACCTAGTTCGCTAGTGAGAAGGTCCCAGAAGAAGAAGGAATCTGCTTCCACAGTGAATGTTACAACCCAGTTCAAAGTTGAAGGATGTTGTGACTAAGCTCTCTGTTTCTGATGAAGATGTGTCAGTCAAGTCTAAGGGAAAAGGAAAATCAAGTGGTGTGAAGTCTGGCAAACAAAAATCTGAAACCATTAAGGAACCTGGTTCTGTGAAAAAGATGAGGAGTGAAACTAGTTCTGCTTCAGAATGCTTAAGGCACCAAAAGGTCCTGCTGGGTCGCACTTTTGACCCAGCGATTTCTGATATGGCTGGTATGCGTCAAGTTCTTGAAATGGTTGAATTTCAAAGATGGGGGCATCTATTCCAAATGGATGCACCCAAAGTGTATGAGGATGAGGTTCAAAGCTTTTATGTCACCCTCTTTCCCGTTGATACTGACCATATCTATGCCTTGGTGAATGAGGTGGACATTGTGTTTGACGTGAGTCTGCTTGGTGATATTCTAAAGGTTCCTACGGTTGGTGTGTCTAGTGTGAAAGATGTGTGTCAGTATAATTTCCGAAATGCTGTGGTAAAGGATAATGCGAACCAAAAGGGGGACCAGATTCCTAAGAAGACATTACTCCCTGTTTATCAGTTGCTCTTCGAGTTGGTGAACAAAGTTCTGTTGCCTCGTGGTGAGAGGAGGTCCATGACTTCTAAGTGTGACCTGTTTTTGATGGAGCAACTGGATGGCTTTATCCCTGTCAACCTGCCTACTATCATGATTGTACACATGCAAAAAGCGGCAACCTTTAAGGATGGTAATCATGGTCTTCCATATGGTTTCTTCTTATGCAAGTGTTTAAGTTTTTCAAGGTGCCGCTGGGGCAAGGCAAGGTAGGAAACAAGAAGCAGACCTTATCACAAACAACGTTGGAAGAATGTGAGTGCATAGAGAAGAATGGGGGGTTAGGCAGTACATCAACCATCTCATAGCTCATTAATGCTCAAAATAGTGCAACTGAGGAGATTTGAAGGTTGAAGTCTATGAATGCTATCCTGGAAGGTCAGCAGGCCCAAGGGGCTCCGGAGTCAAATGAGGAAGTGACTCGTCTGACAAAAGAGAATGTTGATCTCAGGGCACAAGTGGAGAACCTCAAAGTAAAACTGCTCAATGAGCAAAAGTCGGCCAATGCCCGAATAGACCTAGTTCTCCAAACTCTTGCTGCAACTTCCAAGCCCTCTACTCCTAGTGGCCCCTAAGTAACTCTTTCAGTGACCAGTTTCTAGATTGTCTCTTGTTGTTTTAATGACTTGATACTCGTGTTTGTTTTCTTTTGTTTTGATGTGGTTGGGATGTATCAGTACTGCTCCCGTTTTTAGTAGTCCAATTCTGCTAAGCAAAGGCATATATTTTATATATAAAATCTATTCTCTTTTGTTATCTCCATGCTTGTATTCTCTGTTTCTCTTCTCTATCATGTTGTGTGCACATATGTGGCATGAGTTAGCTAGGCTAGACTTCTTTAAGCTATTTGCTTTCTTGTGTATTTTTAATGATGCCAAAAGGGGGAAGTATAATTGAAACAGAGATCTGATTAAGGGGGAAGCATAAAGTCAGGGGGAACTTCTGAAGTTCCTGTTACTTCAACTGGTTATTTTTCGCTCTAAATACATGTTATCAATATCTAAGTTTGTCATCATCAAAAAGAGGGAAATTGATAGGTTTTCAATGTCTTTGCCTTATGTTTTGATGATCTAACAAACTTACTGTCAAGAACCAGATAGGGAACCTGACACACTTGGTACACATTAAAAATAAACAGAATCCAGCCAAGACTCCAGCTAATGTGAACAACTACAAGTGTAGAAAATAGAGAAACAAGACAAGGACCTGATCCCTTGGGTTTCCCTGACAGCAGTACGAAAGTCAACTGTGCACAGCTGGAAAGTGACTGCCACATAAACAGTGCACACAGTGCTGCAGTTTTGCAGTCACTTACCTTTGACCTACCAAATGCTTACATCATTAAAGTGATGTCATCAAGAGTGTATCAACTAGAGCATTATAACAAAACATCACTTGAACACTTGATTTTCACTTCAAGCATTCAAGCCTTCTGCAAACAGCGAACTCAGTTCTCAAGAGCTTGAAGAACAATGTTAAACGCTACTACAGACCAGTTCCTAAATGGAGTATTTTATTGTCCTTAGTTGAGTTGTAACTTTGTGATTGTTCTCATTGTAATTCCTAAATTGCTTAGTTAGAAGTGTTTCTTAGGAACCCGTTTCTAAAACCATAAACTTTCTGAGTTTGTGTTGTGACTAGAGTTAGTCATAAGTTAAAGTCTTTGTAACTAGTGAGTGACAAAGTGGCTTGTGGTAAGTGTATCACAAGTTAGTTGAGTTGAAGTCTTTGTAACTAGTGAGTGACAAAGTGGCTTGTGGTAAGTGTATCACAAGTTAGTAGAGTTGAAGTCCTTGTAATAGAGTCGTTACACAGTGGCTTGTAATAGTGTGTTTACATGTTAGTGAAGTTGAAAGCCTACAAGTGTAGGTCGTGGTTTTTGTCCCCTTGAGTGGGATTTTTCCACGTAAAAATTCCTTATCTCAGTTACTTACTGTTTCATTAGTATTCTCGGTGAAAACACATAAAGGACCAGGTACTCTATAATTTGGTGGACTCATATAAACTAATAATTGGTATCAGAGTGGGTTCCTCCTATCAGGCTAACACCTAGGAAGTATCCGTATGGATGCTCCACCAACTTTTGAAGAAGTTCAATCTACGTACAGACCACCAAGGTGCAATGGACAATACTATGGGTGGTAGAAGACAAGAATGCATGATTTTATAATGGTTGAAGACTCTGAGTTGTGGGATGTCATATGTGATGGTCCTTACATCCCAACAAAGGCACTTGCAGAACTTCCATTCTCAATGCCCAAAACCAGAAAAGAATACACCGACGCAGACATGAAAGCTGTGGAGAAAAGTTTTCGTGCCAAAAAGATTTTGGTATTGGAATAGGACCTGATGAATACAATAGAATTTTTGCTTGTGATATTGCAAAGGATATGGGAAGCTCTGCAAACAGCACATGAGGGAACCACTCAAGTAAAGCAATCTAAGATTGATATGCTCACTACCGAGTATGAACTATTTAGGATGAAGGATGATGAATCTATTCAAGATATGCACACAAGATTCACCCATCATAAATGAGTTACACTCACTTGGTGAAACTATTCCTAGGAACAAGCTAGTGAGGAAAATTCTCAGTATCCTGCCCAGTTCTTGGGAAAGCAAAGTGGATGCTATTACTGAAGCAAAGGACCTGCAAGAGCTGACCATAGATGAGCTGGTTGGAAATCTGAAGACCTAGGAGATGAATAGGAAGATAGACATTGAAAGAAGAGAACCAAAGAAAGAAAAGAACCTAGTACTCAAAGCTGATAGCAATGACTCGTGTGAGGAGGACAATGACATGGCTTACTAACCAAAAGATTTCAGAAGATGGTTAGAAGAAATGGAGGAATACAAAGAAGGGGCAGCTCTAGCAAACTAAAGAACTATGATCTCTGCCATAAGTGCGGAAAGCCTGGGAACTTCATCAAAGATTGTCCTCTCATAAAGCAAGAGTACTCCAAGTTTAACTTTGAGAAAGTAGCCAAGAGGAACAGGTCGGTTCCTGATAAGGACTTCAAGAGGAAGAGATCTGCTGACAATGTGGTGAAACAGGCTCTTCCAGCATGGGGAGACTCCTCTAGTGAGTCTGAAGATGAAACTGATACAGTGGACAGCTCCATGATGGCAGTTGAAAGTGAGGAAAATGAATATGATTCAATATTTGCTTTGATGGCCCAATCAGATGATAATGAAGACGATGACAACAGTGAGGTAAATTTCAGGGATGTTCAGAGAAATCTGAAGTCCTATTCTCCTAAGAAACTCATGTCCTTAGCTAGTGTATTGATTGATGCCTATCATAGTCTTGTGGAGGATAAGGACGCTTTGACCTTAGAACTAGGAGAACCTGAACAAACCAGTGATGATCTGGTAGTGTGTATAGTTGATCTGAAGGAAACCATTTGTGGACTGGAGAAAGAAAAATTTGTTTTAACCAAAATAATTGCTGACATAGAAACTTAAAGAGATGACTTAGTGGTTGTAGTTGTTGACCATAAGGAAACTATTGAACACTTCAGAAAACAAAGAGAAGCCTTGATGAAAAGAGTGACTGAGATTGAGGAAGAAAGAGATGATCTCTTGGTAGTGATTGCAGACCTAAGGGAAACAATAGAGGGACTAGGGACTGAGTCAAAACCTGGAAATTCTGGAAAAGGAAAAGAGGTAGCAAGTGAGGAACACATTAGGCTTGAAAATGAGTTGAATGCCGTGAGAACTAGTCTGTGTGTTGAATCTGAGAAAAACAAACATCTCCAGACTGAACTGGAAATAATAAAAAATGATCTTCAAAAGTCCCTAAAGTGGACCTGGTCCTCAGAAGCTATCACTGCTATGTATGTTAATAATTGTGGAAACAGGCAGGGAATAGGGGTCCAAAGGGAGAAAACTCCTTACAACCCCCATAGCAAGTACGTTAGTGTTCCAGATAAATGGCTGTGTACCCACTGTGGTAACACTGGGCATTTCAAGGAAAATTGCCAAGCCAGGGTCCAGTCCTTTTAGAAAAACAAAGTGTTTGCTGAAAATGTAGGTACTAAAAGGGGACCGGGTTCCACCCACAAAAAATGCATATTACTTGCATGGACTAAGAGAGCTCTTATTCATCCTCTTGCCTACTACAAGAGACCCAAACTTGCTTGGGTTCCTAAAACTAACTCTTGATCTCCTTGTGCAGGGAACAATGAAAGGAAGCAGTCAACAATGGTTCATGGATAGTGGATGTTCAAAGCACATGACTGGGAACACCATGGACTTTCTTTCACTAAAAGCCCTGCAAGGAGGGAGTGTATCTTTTGGCAATGGGAAAAAGGGGTACATTCTTGGAGCTGGAAAAGTCGGGAAATCACTCACTCACTCTATTCAGAATGTGTACTATGTCAATGGCCTTATGTACAGTCTCTTGAGTGTCTCTCAGATCTGTGATAAAGGAAACAAGGTGGAGTTCTTGTCCAAGATATGTGCAGTTACTAATCTGGTAACTGGTGAAGTGGTACTTGTGGCCAAGAGATACAAGAACATCTATGTTGCTGATTTCGAGTCCATACAAAGTGGTGATCTGAGTTGTCTGAAAGCCGTTGATGATGATGCTGAACTCTGGCACAGAAGATTGGGGCACGCAAGCTTCTCTCTTCTGAACAAACTATTCAGAAGGACCTGGTCCATGATCTGCCCATGTCAAAGTTCAAAGTACAGAAAGTATGTGATGCTTGTGCTAGAGGAAAGCATGTGAAGTCCTCTTTTAAGTCTAAAAAGGATGTTAGCACCTCAAACCAACTCGATCTTCTGCATATGGATTTATGTGGCCCTATGAGAGTGCAAAGCAGGGGAGGAAAAAGATACATATTTGTGATAGTGGATGACTACTCCATATTCACAGAGACTCTGTTTCTTAGAACTAAAGATGAAACCTTTGAGGTGTTTGTGGCCTTTGTGAAGAAAATCCAGGTGAAGATGGAGTCTAGAATCGCATGTATTAGATCAGATCATGTAACAGAATTTGACAATGCAAAATTTGATGAGTTCTGCAATGAAAATGGCATTACTTACAACCTCTCAGCCCCAAGAACCCCCCAGCAAAATGGAGTAATGGAAAGGAAGAATAGAACTCTTGAAAAAATGGCAAGAACAATGCTGATCGACAGTGGGATTGCAAAGAACTTCTGGGTTGAAGCTGTCAACACTGCATGCTACTTGGTGAACAGGTGCATGATCAGCTCTCTCCTGAACAGAAGCCCCTATGAGTTGGTGAATGGAAGGAAACCCAAGCTGACTCACCTAAGAACACTTGGGTGCAAATGCTATGTTCTCAACAATGGAAAGGATGAGCTTGGTAAATTTGATGCCAAGAGTGATGAAGGAATCTTTCTGGGGTATTCTTCTAAAAGCAAAGCTTACAAAATATACAACAAACGGACTCAATGTGTTGAGGAAAGTGTTCATGTTATCTTTGATGAGTCCTATCCTTCCTGTGAGAAAAGTGCTAAAGATGATCAAGATGGAGAGCCCTTACTGGTTCCTGGTGAAGTCATTGACATGACAAATGGAAAGGCAGATATGATGAGCCAAGTGAAAGAGCCGAGTGGAGACAATGCTGCCTCTTCTTCAATGGAACCAGGTACCTCAACTACAACCACTGAAGCTGAAGAAATACCTGAGAGAAGAACACAAGAAAACCAGTTAGATATACCCAGCTCCTCTACAAATGAACCTCGAATGCCTAACTGGAAACACAAAAGTTCTCATCCTCTTGACAATGTAATCACTCCTCTAGATTCTGGAGTACAAACCAGGTCAAAAGCAAGAAATTCACTTGCCTTCTCAGCCTCTCTCTCCCAAATAGAACGCAAAAATATCAAAGAAGCCCTGAAAGATGCAGATTGGATTACAGCTATGCAAGATGAGCTGTATCAGTTTGAAAGAAACAATGTCTGGCACCTAGTACATAGACCCTCAGATAGAACCATTATAGGAACCAGGTGGGTATTCAGGAACAAGCTTGATGAACATGGAAACACTACAAGGAACAAGGCCAGGCTAGTGGTTCAAGGCTACAATCAGGAGGAAGGGATTGATTATGATGAAACATTTGCTCCGGTCGCTCGCATGGAAGCTATTAGAATTCTAATCGCCTTTGCATCTCATATGAAATTCCCCTTGTTCCAAATGGATGTCAAAAGTGCATTTCTGAATGGACTTCTTAAGGAAGAAGTCTATGTGAAGAAACCTCTAGGGTTTGAATGTCATGAACACCCTGAATATGTGTTTAAATTAGACAAAGCATTGTATAGGTTGAAGCAGGCTCCTCGAGCTTGGTATGAAAGGCTATCAAAGTTCTTCTTAGAAAATGGTTTTACAAGAGGGAAAATTGACAACACCTTGTTCATAAAGAAACAGGAAAGGAACCTGCTCATTGTTCAGGTCTATGCTGATGATATCATTTTTGGGGCAACAGTTGATTCTCTGTGTGAAGAATTTGCAAAACTCATGGGAAGTGAGTTTGAAATGAGCATGATGGGGGAGCTGAATTTCTTCTTGGGTCATCAAGTGAAGCAGTCCACAAAGGGTACATTCATTTGTCAGCAGAAATAGATCAAGGAGCTTTTGAAGAGGTTTGATATGGAAGCATCAAAAGTGATAGACACTCCCATTGCAATGGCTACTCGACTGGACATTGATGAAACTAGATCTCCTGTGAATTAAAGTATGTACAGAGGCTTTATTGGGTCTCTTCTCAATCTCACTGCCAGCAGACCCGATATTGTCTTCAGTGTTGGGCTATGTGCAAGGTTTCAATAGAATCCCAAGGAATCTCATTTGAAGGCTGCAAAAAGAATTTTGAGATATCTTAAGGGAACACAGGACTTAGTCTTGTATTACCCCTCAGGTGACAGTTTTAATCTCGTTGGGTATGCTGATGCTGACTATGCAGGTTATCTTGTGGACAGGAAAAGCACTTCTGGAATGGCTCACTTTCTAGGGTCATGTCTCATCTCTTGGGGCACAAGGAAGCAGAACTCAGTGGCTCTTTCAACAGCTAAAGCAGAATATGTAGCTGCAGCATCCTACTCTGCTCAACTCCTATGGATTAAGCATCAACTGGAGGATTTTGGGGTGTTTACTGAGTGTGTGCCTCATCTATGTGATAACACTAGTGCACTCAGCATGGCTAAGAATCCAGTTCAACACAAAAGAACCAAGCACATTGACGTGAGACATCATTTTCTGAGTGACAATGTGGAGAAAAGGCTGATCTGTATGAAGTTCTGCAGCACAGAAGACCAAATTGCAGATATCTTCACCAAAGCACTGAGTAGGGAATATTTTGAAAGAAACAGGGTGAAACTGGGGCTATTGAAGCCCAATTGAGAACCTGATTCCTTATCAATTGACTATGAAAATCACCTTCAGGTAAAACTAGCTAAAGTGTTTTCTGGCCAAGTCTAACTCACTTCAATACCATTACAGGTAAACACGCATGATGAGTATAGAAGCTGTAGATGCATTGCATGGATGATAAATGAGGATTGAAATTTTCAATAACAGGTCAAGAACCTGGTTCTTGTACCAAAGATTAGTAGTTCTGTGCATTCTTTAATACACGTCTTGAAAAGGTACAAGTATCAACTGCCATGTCATCCACCTTTTCAGACTCTGCTGTCACGTCCCTTCACTTCAAATCGTTCCATCTCCCTCTAAAACGTTGCATCTCTCCAAGCACAACCGCCATTTCAGAACCAGTTCGTATCTCTCTCTTCATAATTATCCACTCTTATTAAAAACTTTCTCCTTCTTCACAAACCACAGTCTTCCATTAGAACTTCTCCAAAGAACCTTCTCTCTATCTCTTCAATGGCTGACATAAACTCCGAAATCCCTACCTCAGTCATCTCTAAAACTAATAAAACCAGTGAGTCCTCCGTTCCCAATAAGACTTCTGTAACTACTTATGTTATTATCTCTGACATCACAACTAACCCAGATTTTCCGTATCCCTCCAGTTAAAAGTTGACTATCCCAGAAACCCCTAAAAGTGTTGATCCTTTTTCTCTATCTTCTGAGTTTCCCACTGATCAAGGAAAAAGTGGAGAACTAGGTAAAAGTCCTGAGGTCGCAGAGGTTTCCGCCATTATTGCTTCAGATTCTGTGGTGGCCATGGAGCCTATTGAGGAAGAAAATGTCGCGACCATCTTTGCGGTATCTGTTGATGGCGTCTTGCATGCAATACTTTCTCAGAGGAACGAGATACAGGGCAAGGGGGAAGAATGAGCCATGGTGGCTGTTGAGGGCTCTGCACTAGCAGAAACTACTGGGACCTCTCGTGAGGAACCCTGCCTCTCTCCGGAGGAGGCAGGTCAGGGTTCTCACTCCCAGGCCAGTTCTGCTCCTGCATTTGCTGTTGCACCCTTGGACATTCAAGTCCCTGAGATGAGGTCTAGTGATGAGGAGGATCTAGACAACATTGCTCCTGATACTTTCATAGTCATGTGAAGGGTAGCGTCCACTCCTGAGTCTTCTACTAAGCGGCCTACTACTAGGTTGCAAGCAAAGGTAGCCTATAACTCTACCCTTCAAAAGAGCAGAAAAAACTGTAAGAGGAAAAGGAGAAGATTGGTGAAAAACAATGTAATAGTGTGTGATAAGGTTGTTCCAGTGGTGGAGGTTGAGGAGGAAACAACTGAGGAACCTAGTTCGCTAGTGAGAAGGTCCCAGAAGAAGAAGGAATCTGCTTCCACAGAGAATGTTACAACCCCAGTTCAAAGTTGAAGGATGTTGTGAGTGAGCTCTCCGTTTCTGATGAGGATGTGTCAGTCAAGTCTAAGGGAAAAGGAAAATCAAGTGGTGTGAAGTCTGGCAAACGAAAATCTGAAACCATTAAGGAACCTGGTTTTGTGAAAAAGATGAGGAGGGAAACTAGTTTTGCTTCAGAATGCTTAAGGCACCAAAAGGTCCTGCTGGGTCGCACTTTTGACCCAGCAATTTTTGATATGGCTGGTATGCGTCAAGTTCTTGCAATGGTTGAGTTTTAAAGATGGGGGCATCTGTTCCAAATGGATGCACCCAAAGTGTATAAGGATGAGGTTCAAAGCTTTTATCCCAGCCTCTTTCCCGTTGATACTGACAATATCTGTGCCTTGGTGAATGAGGTGGACATTGTGTTTGACGTGAGTCTGCTTGGAGATATTCTAAAGGTTCCTACGGTTGGTGTGTCTAGTGTGAAAGATGCGTGTCAGTGTAATTTCCGGAATGCTGTGGTAAAGGATTACGCGAACCAAAAGGGGGACCAGATTCACAAGAAGGCATTACTCCCTATTTATGACTTGCTCTTCGAGTTGGTGAACAAAGTTCTGTTGCCTCGTGCTGAGAGGAGGTCCATGACTTCTAAGTCTGACCTATTTTTGATGGAGCAACTGGATGGCTTTACCCCTGTCAACCCGCCTGCTATCATGATTGAACACATGCAAAAAGTGGAAACCTTTAAGGATTGTAATCATGGTCTTCCATATGGGTTTCTGCTCATACAAGTGTTTAAGTTTTGAAGGTGTCGCTGGGAAAAGGCAAGGTAGAAACCATGAAGCAGACCTTCTCACAAACAACGTTGGAAGAATGTGAGTGCATGGAGACGAATGGGGGGTTAGGCAGTACATCAACCATATCACAGCTCATTAATGCTTAAACTATTGCAACTGAGGAGATTCGAAGGTTGAAGGCTAGGAATGCTATCCTGGAAGGTCAGCAGGCCCAAGGGGCTCCGGAGTCAAATGGGGAAGTGACTCCTCTAACAAAAGAGAATGCTGATCTCAGGGCACAAATGGAGAACCTCTAAGCAGAACTGCTCAATGAGCAAAAGTTGGCCAATGCCCGAATAGACCTAGTTCTCCAAACTCTTGCTGCAGCTTCCATGCCCTCTACTCCTAGTGCCCCCTAAGTAACCCTTTCAGTGACCTGATTCTGGATTGTCTCTTATTGTTTTAATGACTTTGTAGTTGTGTTTGTTTTCTTTTGTTTTGATGTGGCTGGGATGTATCAGTACTGCTCCCGTTTTCAACAGTCCAATTCTGCCTTTGCTTTTTAAGCAAAGGCATATATTTTATATATAAAATCTATCCTCTTTTGTTATCTCCATGCTTGTATTCTATGTTTCTCTTCTCTATCATGTTGTGTGCACATATATGGCATGAGTTAGCTAGGCTAGACTTCTTTATGTTGTTTGCCTGCTTGTGTATTTTTAATGATGCCAAAACGGGAAAGTATAATTGAAACAGGGATCTGATTAATGGGGAAGCATAAATCAAGGGGAACTTCTGAAGTTCCTGTTACTTCATCTGGTTATTTTTCGCTGTAAATACATGTAATCAATATCTAAGTTTGCCATCATCAAAAAGGGGGAAATTGATAGCTTTTCAATGTCTTTGCCTTATGTTTTGATGATCTAACAAACTTACTGCCAAGAACTTGATAGGGAACCTGACATACTTGGTACACATTACAAATG
The DNA here is from genome assembly GCF_001879085.1 of Nicotiana attenuata. Taxonomy (NCBI): domain Eukaryota; kingdom Viridiplantae; phylum Streptophyta; class Magnoliopsida; order Solanales; family Solanaceae; genus Nicotiana; species Nicotiana attenuata. Next base: position 71,408,965 of record NC_031989.1, on the reverse strand, counting down.
AACGGATTCCAGCCAGGACTCCAGCTAATCTGAACTGCTGCAAGTGTAGAAAATAGAGAAACAAGACAAGGACCTGATCCCTTGTGTTTCCCTGACAGCAGTACGAAAGTCAACTGTGCATAGCTAGAAAGTGACTGCCACAGAAACAGACAGTGCAGCAGTTTTGCAGTCACTTACCTTTGACCTACCAAATGCTTACATCATTAAAGTGATGTCATCAAGAGTGTATCAACTAGAGCATTACGACAAAACATCACTTGAACACTTCATTTTCACTTCAAGCATTCAAGCCTTCTGCAAACAACAAACTCAGTCTTCAAGAGCTTGAAGAACAAAGTTAAACGCTACTACAGACTAGTTCCTAAATCAAGTATTTGTTGTACTTTGTTGAGTTGTAACTTTGTTATTGTTCTCATTGTAATTCCTAAATTGCTTAGTTAGAATTGTTGCATAGGAACCCATTTGTAAAACCATAAAGTATCTGAGTTTGTGTTGTGACTAGAGTTAGTCATAAGTTAAAGTATTTGTAACTAGTGAGTTACAAAGTGGCTTGTGGTAAGTGTATCACAAGTTAGTTGAGTTGAAGTCTTTGTAACTAGTGAGTGACAGAGTGGCTTTTGGTAAGTATATCACAAGTTAGTTGAGTTGAAGTCTTTGTAATAGAGTCATTACAAAGTGGCTTGTAATAGTGTGTTTACAAGTTAGTGAAGGTGAAATCCTACAAGTGTAGGTCGTGGTTTTTGTCCCCTTGAGTGGGATTTTTCCACGTAAAAATTCCGTATCTCAGTTACTTACTGTTTCATTAGTATTCTCAGTGAAAACACATAGAGGACCAGGTAATCTATAGTTTGGTGGACTCATATAAACTAACACTTGTCGTGCGAGATTATTGACTTCGAAATTCTAAACTTCTATCTTCTATTCTCTCACAGATGGTGAGGACACGTGCTACCGGAGATGTCCAGGCACCCGCGCCCCCTACTAGAGCCGCTAGAGGACTGGGACGCACACGTGGTGAAGCCAGAGCACCCGCGCGAGCTGCTACAGAGGAGCCACCAGCAGCTCCAGCCAGAGCCCAGGCGCCTGATACGCCTCCTACTAATACTACTCCAGCTCACCAGGAAACCCTTGCACAGTTCATGAGCATGTACAACACTCTAGCTCAGGCAGGGTTGATTCTCCTTGCTGTAGCCACATCTCATGCCGTGGAGGAGCACAGACTCCCGCCACCATCACTCTAGAGAAGCGGGTTCAGGTTGATCAGATCCCAGAGGTTATACCGGTACCGCTTGTAGCCCCAGCTCAGCCCGAGGGTAGGGCAGCTGTTTTAGAGGAGGAGCAGCGGAGGCTTGAGAGGTACAAGAAGTACGACCCTCCTACATTCAGTGGTCTAGCATCAGAGGATGCTTAGGGATTTCTAAAGGAGTGCCACCGTATCCTCCGTACTATGGGTATAGCAGAGTCGAGTGGGGTTTCTTTCCCTGCCTTCCAGCTTCATGGGGCAGCCTATCAGTGGTGGCGTATTTTTGAGTTGGACAGTCCGGCTGATGGAGCTTCCCTCACATGGGCCCAGTTTTCGGATATGTTTTTGAGAGAGCATGTCCCTCAGAGCCTCAGGGATGTATGGCGTGCGAAGTTTGAGCATTTGCGCCAGGGTACTATGACTGTTTCGGAGTATACTGTCCGTTTCGGTGACTTGGCTAGACATGCACCGGCCTTGGTTTCTACAGTTCGTGAGAGAGTTCGCCGATTTATCGAGGGGCTCATTCCCAACATCAGGTCTAGCGTGGCCCGGGATCTAGAGATGGATATCGCCTATCACCAAGTGGTGAGTATTGCTAGGAGAGTAGAGGGCATGCTTGCTCGGGATAGAGAGGAGAGAAAGGCCAAGAGGTCTTGAGAGTCAGGCTATTATTCTGGTGCCCATGCCCTAGCTGCAGTTCATCATGGTAATTGTTTTGTGATTCGCCCCGTTCATTCAGCTCTTCCAGCAGCCAGTGGTATTCCAGCTCCTCTTAGACCTTAGGAGCCTTATTATGCACCTCCAGTATCTAGTGCATCTCCTGCACGGGGTGCTTTCAGTGGTGAGTCCAGCAGACCTAGCTCAAACCAGTCATAGCCTCCACGCCCTCCCAAAGCTTGTTTTGAGTGTGGCGACACATGCCATATGGTGAGGGATTGCCCTAGACTTAGGAGGGGTGTACCTCCATAGACTTCTCAGCTACAGCGTGCTCCACAGGGTTCCCAGGCTATGATCACAGCACCGGTTGCTACCCCACCTGCTCGGCCAGCTAGAGGTGGAGGTCGGGGAGGTAGAGGTCGCCCTAGAGGGGGAGGCCAGGCTAGATATTATGCCCTCCCTTCCCGTATAAGGGCTATTACCTTCGATTCTGTCATTACAAGTATTGTTCCGGTCAGTCATAGTGATGCATCGGTTCTATTCGATCAAGGCTCCACTTATTCCTATGTAACCTCTTATTTTGCCCCGCATTTGGGCATATCTCGGGATTCTTTGAGTTCCCTTGTTTATATTTCTACTCCTATGGGAGATTCTCTTGTTGTGGACTGTGTTTATCGGTCGTGTTTGATTGCTCTTAGTGGTTTTAAGACCAGAGTTGATTTATTAATGCTCAGCATGGTAGATTTTGATGTTATCTTGGGCATGGACTGGTTGTCGCCCCATTATGCTATTCTTGATTGTCACGCCAAGACCATAACACTGGCTATGTTAGGTGTACCACGATTAGAGTGGAGGGGTACTTTAGATTACACTCCCAGTAGAGTTATTTCATTTCTTAAAGCTTAGTGAATGGTTGAGAAGGGGTGTGACGCGTATCTAGCTTATGTGAGAGATGTCAGTATTGATACCCCTACAGTTGATTCAATCCCAGTAGTGCGGGATTTCTCTGATGTGTTTCCAACTGATCTTCCGGGCATGCCGCCCAACAGAGATATTAATTTGTTGCCAGGCACTCAGCCCATCTCTATTCCTTCTTATCGTATGGCTCCTCCTGAGTTGAAGGAGTGAAAGGAACAGTCACAGGAATTGCTGGATAAGGCTTTATTCGGCCCAGTGTGTCACCTTGGGGTGCTCCTATCTTGTTTGTGAAGAAAAATGATGGTTCTATGCGTATGTGCATTGATTATCGCCAGTTGAACAAAGTTACAGTGAAGAACTGGTATCCTTTGCCTCGTATTGATGACCTGTTTGATTAATTACAGGGTGCTCGAGTGTTTTCTAAGATTGACTTGCGTTCAGGTTATTATCAGTTGAAGATTCGGGAGCCAGATATCTCGAAAACTGCTTTCAGGACTCGGTATGGTCATTACGAGTTCCTTGTTATATCATTTGGGCTGACCAATGCCCCAGCAGCATTTATGCATTTGATGTACAATGTATTCCGGCCATATCTTGACTCGTTCGTCATTGTCTTTATTGATGTCATTCTGGTGTACTCCCAGAGTTGGGAAGATCATGAGCAGCACCCGAGGACAGTCCTTCAGACCTTGAGAGAAAAGAAATTATATGCAAAGTTCTCGAAATGTGAGTTCTGGTTGGATTCCGTTGCATTCTTGGGTCACTTAGTATCGAGTAAAGGGATCAAGGTGGATCCGAAGAAACTGGAAGTAGTGCAGAGTTGGCGTAGACCATCCTCAGCTACAGAGATCCGTAGTTTTCTTGGTTTGGCGGGTTATTACCATCGATTTGTTGAGGGATTCTCATCTATTGCATCACCTATGACCAGGCTGACCCATAAGGGTGCTCCGTTCAAGTGGACGGAAGAGTGTGAGCAGAGATTTCATTAACTCAAGACAGCTTTGACTACAACCCCAGTATTGATATTGCCTACAGGTTCGGGGTCTTATACTATCTATTGTGATGCCTCGAGGATTAGCCTTGGAGCGGTATTGATACAGGACGGTAGGGTGATTGCCTACGCATCCAGATACCTGAAGGTACATGAGAAGAATTATCATGTCCATGATCTCGATTTAGTTGCTATTGTTCATGCCTTGAAGATCTGGCGTCATTATTTGTACGGTGTTCTTTGTGAGATCTATACTGACCACCGTAGTTTGCAGTATCTGTTCAAGCAGAAGGACCTTAATTTGCGTCAGATGATGTGGTTAGAGCTTCTTAAGGATTATGATATCACTATTTTGTACCACCCGGGGAAGGCCAATATGGTGGCCGATGCCTTGAGTCGCTGGGCGGAGAGTTTGGGAAGTTTGGCTTATCTACCAGCAGCAGACCCATGGCGATGGATGTTCAGGCCTTAGCCATCCAGTTTGTGAGATTGGATATTTCTGAGCCCAGTCGGGTCCTAGCTTGTGTGGTTTCTCAGTCTTCCTTGTTTGATCGTATCAGAGAGAGTCAGTATGATGACCCTCATTGGCTTGTCCTCAAGAACAAGGTCCTGCATGATGATGCCAGAGAGGTGACCATTGGTGATGACGGGGTATTGAGCATGCAGGGTCGGATATGTGTACCCAATGTTGATGGGCTTTGGGAGTTGATTTTGGAGGAGGCCCACAGTTTGCGGTATTCCATCCATCCGGGTGCCGCAAAGATGTACCAAGATTTGAGGCAGCACTATTGGTGGATGAGGATGAAGAAAAATATAGTTGGGTTTGTAGCTCGTTGCCTTAATTGTCAGCAGGTGAAGTATGAGCACTAGAGACCGGGTGGCTTGCTTCAGCAGATAGAGATTTCGGAGTGGAAGTGGGAGCGGATTGATCACGCCCAACTCTAGTCCTAAAAAGGATAAGCGGTCGCTGCAAATATAATCCGGTCTAAAAGTCCGGAGTCGAATCCCACAGAGAACTAAGGTTTCACTGTAATTGTTCAATATCGCAAAGAAGACAAGTTTGAACAATTTCTAAATTATAATATTATGATTTTTATATCTAACTAATTAGCCAACAAATACTATAAAACGGTAAAATTATTAACTAACGAGACAAAGGTTTGGAGACTAAATTAAGGAGGTCTAGAGTTATGATTTTCCCAATTGTTGATTTCATTAATTGTATGTTTCTTATAGCTTTGACTTAGTTGCCTCTATCAATCATGAACTCTCCAGCTATCATAAGTCTCTCTCAAGCAATTATGATAATTTACTAGACGCACTCGCTCAAGCTACGCTAGCTAGATTCACATTACAGTTCACTTAGATCGCACCCGAGGTATCGTTATCTCTAATCCAACCTCTAAACCCTCGGTTATGACTCTCGCCTATACTCCGGGAGTGATGTTGTTCAAACAACTACCTAAATATGCACTCTCTCTCAAGCAGATACATAATAAATAGGAACGGCTAATTGAGGATCCTTTCAATTAACCAAAATCAAAACGTAGTTGAACAAATAGAGATTAACAACTAACTCAAAACTATATTAATATAACAACCAATTCATCC
>NC_031989.1:71360545-71403531 GCF_001879085.1 Nicotiana attenuata | reverse complement strand
GACGCACAAGAAAACCAAGGGGATATTACACTACTAAAGAAAATCTTTTTGTTTTTTTTCTTTAGACTTAAATCCCTCAAGAAAATTATCTAATAGATCCATCGTCGGGAAAGTCCAATCTTTAAAAAAAATACTATTTAATTAAACTAATACAGCTAAAGTAGCATGAAAAGTCACCCAGACAATCTCATCACCCCACACTTAAAATTGTGCATTGTCCCCAAAGCACAGCATAACCATAAGAGGGTAAGAGAAACTCCCTGGTAGGCCAAAGGCCGAAGCACTAGCAGTTCATGGGGTACTCAGACTTCTCCCAAGCTTGGTTCTTCGTGCGGGTACCTCACACTTAGTTCCAACTATTTGATTTGCTGTTGCATCCTTCCAATACCTTTGGTTTCCATGCTCCTAAAAAAAATAAAAAAATTGACACTACAAAAATAATACAATTAAAAAAAATAAAAAAAAAATAAAAGAAAGCAATAAAGTTGGGTTGCCTCCCAACAAGCCCTTGATTTAACGTCGCGGCACGACGCGAATCACTTTTTGCCTCCACCTCGAGCTTATGAATTGAACCCCCAATTTTGATTCAAGCTTATGATTATGGTCATGGGGCGGTGGAACGAATCTAACTAGCCCAAGAAAATAATGTAGTATTCTGCACTCCTTGGCCTTTGTATGAGGTATGTAATCCTAACTTTCTGGCAAGAAGAATTCCAGAATATATGGACCTTGTTCCTCATTCCTTGACTCTTCGATTGGTTCAGATGACTCTATTTCCATATCATCATTCAAACATAATGTGGAAAAATGCTTGGAGTGTGGACCAATGCGCTCAAACACATGAACTTCAGGACTTTCAACATCCTCAACATCAATGATACTAGAGTCAACAAAATTTATATCCTCAAAGTCCTTGGTTGGCTCTAGTCTCACTTCTTCAACATTGACATCCTCAAATTGTAGTTGGCTAGGTTGTTGATGTTCTACTCTGACCTCCCCAATTAACACCTCAAATTTATGCTCTTCTTGGCTGCTATCCTCAATATTGGCTTGTTGAGCATTAAAAGCTCCAACCACTTGACTCAATTGAGCCTCCAACTTGTGAATAGTTGCCTCTTGCCTTTCTATGTGCAATTGTTTCTCATTGTTTTGTTCCAAAAGACACTTTAGCATATCCTTGATCTCCTTCAGGTCCGCATTCCCAGGTTCTTTGTTCCTATTAACTTCACAAGAAAAGGTAGAACCATCATAGTAAGGGGTTGGGGGAAAATAAGAAATATAAGCACAAACATGAAGGTGAACATTTTTACCACCACACACATCACACACATTCCACAAATAAGATTGAGTTGTGCACATAACTCGCTCTCAGGAACGTTTTGAAAATTTTGCCACGGGTGGTTTCCTTTACAATATGTATGGAGATCAATAGTAGAATTATCTACACCTAAATTCCCATAATTCCAAGATGTCAAGTTTCTCAAATCAACAGCTATAAAAAAAAATACCAAGAAAAACAAAACAAAATAAAAGTTCAGACTTGAACCCTAGCAATATATACAGCTACAACTATACCGTTAGTTCCCCGGCAACGGCGCCAAATTTTGATCACACCCAACTCTAGTCCTAAAAAGGATAAGCGGTCGCTGCAAATATAATTCGGTCTAAAAGTCCGGAGTCGAATCCGACAGAGAACTAAGGCTTAGCTATATCTGATTAATATCACTAAAAAGACAAGTTTGAACACTTTTCTAAATTATAAAGATTGAGATTTATATTTCTAACTAATTAACTAGCAAATACTATAAAACGGTAAAATTATCAACCAACAAAACAAAGGTTTGGAGACTAAATTAAGGAGGTCTAGAGTTATGATTTCCCCAATTGTTGATTTCATTAGTTGTATGTTTCTTATAGCTTTGACTTTGTTGCCTCTATCAATCATGAACTCTCCACCTATCATAAATCTCTCTCAAGCAATTATGATAATTACTAGACGCACTCTCTCAAGCTACGCTAGCTAGATTCACATTACAGTTCACGTAGATCGCACCCGAGGTATCGTTATCTCTAATCCAACCTCTAAACCCTCGGTTATGACTCTCGCCTATACTTCGGGAGTGATGTTGTTCAAACAACTACCTAAATATGCACTCTCTCAAGCAGATACATAATAAATAGGAACGGCTAATTGAGGATCCTTTCAATTAACCAAAATCAAAACGTAGTTGAACAAATAGAGATTAACAACTAACTCAAAACTATATTAATATAACAACCAATTCATCCCCAAAAGGTTCCATCAAAACCCTAAAAAACGAATTAGCTTTTCATAAAAGTATGTGAAAACACAATACTCCAATTCATAACCAACAACAAAATAGGAAGAAGAAGGGGAAAAACTCGTAGTTGAATCTTCCTCCTTGCTCCTAGCATGTTCTTGTCTTCAAAGGTGTTGTCTAACCCTAAAGTAGTGTCTCCTGTTTTTTTCCTTGTTCTAAACCCTCAAAACTTCTCCCCCGCTCCTTTGGACGAACTAAACCTTTTATAGGTTGAGGGGATTGGTCTTGAACTTCCAAAAGTACCCTTCAGATCTGTTTTTCCGTCTGGACTAGCGCGGCCGCGCTAAGGCCGCGCTAGTTGGGTTATATTCTGTCTCCGTCCGCATCAGGTCCACAGTTGCAGTTTCAATTGCGTTTTTGAGCCTGTTCCGCTTGGTATTTAGAAACACGTAGAACATGAAAGTTGTAGCCCTTTGAGTTAGCTTTCCAACCATATATTGTGGAGCCCAAATGGAGTTCTGAGAGAAAAGTTATATCCATTTTACTAGACAGTGCGCGATATACCTACTCGATTCTTCGTTCGCTCTAACTATAATCCGTTGACCCCAAACACGATCCCGGCTTAATTCCTTGAGCTTTTACTCAGACTTCAAAGCTCCAAATCACTTGAATTCATTCCATATCATCTATATAGCTCGGAATCACTCCTACAAGGCATAAAACACACAATTGGTGCAAAACACTAGCGATTAAAGCTCAAACTCAAGTAAAGTGCAGTAAATTAGAGTGTAATAATCGACTAAAATACGTAATTATAGCCTATCATCACGGATTACCATGGACTTTGTAGTTGGACTCCCACGAACATTGAAGAAATTCGACGCCATTTGGGTTATTGTGGATCGGCTGACCAAGTCCGCGCACTTCATTCCTATGTGTACTACCTATTCTTCAGAGCGGTTGGTTGAGATTTATATCTGAGAGATTGTTCGCCTGCATGGTATTCCAGTTTCCATCATTTCAGATATAGGTACTCAGTTCACATCACGGTTCTGGAGAGTCGTACAGTATGAGTTGGGTACTCGGGTGGAGTTGAGCACATCATTTCACCCCCCAGATAGACGGACAGTCCGAGCGCACTATTTAGATTCTTGAGGATATGCTCCGTGCGCGTGTGATGGAGTTTGGAGGTTCTTGGGATCAGTTCTTTCCACTTGTGGAGTTTGCCTACAACAACAGTTATCAGTCCAGCATTCAGATGGCACCGTATGAGGCTCTATATGATAGGCGGTGTAGATCCCCGGTTGGTTGGTTCGAGTCGGGCGAGGCTAGATTATTGGGCACAGACTTGGTTCGGGACGCTTTGGAGAAGGTTAAGGTGATTCGGGATAGACTTCGCACAACCCAGTCCAGACAAAAGAGTTATGCGGACCGGAAGGTTCGCGATGTTTCATTTATGGTTGGAGAGCGGGTCTTAATTCGGGTTTTGCCTATGAAAGGCGTTATGAGATTTGGAAAGAGGGGCAAGTTGAGCCTAAGGTTTATTGGACCCTTTGATGTGTTGCAGCGTGTTGGGGAGGTAGCTTACGAGCTTACCTTACCTCCCAGCTTGGCAGGAGTTCATCCGGTATTTCATGTTCCGATGCTCCGGAGGTATCACGACGATCCGTCTCATGTGTTGGATTTCAGTTCAGTCTGGTTGGACAAGGATCTATCTTATGTTGTGGAGCTAGTGGCTATATTGGACAAGCAAGTTCAAAAGCTGAGGTCAAAGAGCATTGCATCAGCAAAGGTTCAGTGGCGGGGTCAGCCGGTTGAGGAGGCGACTTGGGAGACCGAGAAGGATATGCGCAACCATTATCCTCATCTTTTCACCACTTCAGGTATGTCTTTAAGAGGGAGGGGATGTAACGATCCGGCCGGTCGTTTTGAGAATTTACGCCCCGATCCCCTATTAACTATTTTTCCTGTGTCTTTTTATGCTATAATGATTTGCCGGGATGGTTCATCTTGAGTTTCGGAGTGTTTTGGGACACTTAGTCCCTAAAAGAGAGTTTAAGTCTTAGAATTTGGACCGTAGTCAGAATAGTGTGAAGACGGCTCCGAAATGGAATTCTGTTGATTCTGTTAGCTCCATTGGGTGATTTCGGGATTAGGGGCGTGTTCGGATTGTGTTTTTGAGGTCCGTAGCTCATTTAGGCTTGAAATGGCGAAAGTCGAATTTTTGGAGTTTCGAGCCGATAGTGGAATTTTTGATATCGGGGTCGGAATACGATTTTGGAAGTTGGAATAGATCCGTAGTGTTGAATATGACTTGTGTGCAAAATTTGGGGTCAATCGGACATGGTTTGGTTGGTTTCGGCATCGGTTGTAGAATTTTGGAATTTCAAGTTCATTAAGTTTGGATTGGAGGGTGATTCGTGGTTTTAGCGTTGTTTGAGGTGATTTGAGGGCTTGACTAAGTTCGTATGATGTTTTAGGAGTGGTTGGTAAGTTTGGTTGAGGTTCCGAGGGCCTCGGGTGAGTTTCGGATGCTTAACGAATTTGGTGTGGGACTTAGGCAGTTGGTGAAGATTTGCTGCACCTGTTGTTTTCGCACCTGCAGATATGGGACCGCAGGTGCAGAGCCGCAGAAGCGGCTGTGAAGCTGCAGATGCAGAATTGGGCTTGGGAAACAGGAACCGCAGATGCGGTTGGGGGGCCGCGGATGCGGCCCCAACCCGGATAAGTGACCTTCGCACCTGCGATGATTTTTCCGCAGGTGCGGGACCGCAGATGTGGCCCCATGAATGCAGATGCGGAAATCGCTGGGCAGAAAAGAGGATTTCGAGGGTTTGAAATTTCATAGCACAAAAATTGAATTAGAGCTCGGTGGGAGGCTATTTCTCGAGGGTTTTTGAAGGAGAACTATTGGGTAACGAATCCTAACTCTAATTTGATCATAACACATTAATCTATTTTTGTTTTCCTCATCTAATTAAGGAATTTGAGAGTGGAAGTTTGGAAATGGGGGAAAAAGTTCCCCAATTGAAAACGTGAGGTTTGAATGGGAATTAGACATCGTATTTGGATGATTTTTGTTCAGAGTGAACTCGTGAGTGAATAGGAGTTCATAATTCGTGACTTTTACCCGATTCCGAGACGTGGGCCTAGGGAGGATTTTTGGGTGTTTTCCTATTTTCTTGCCTTAGTTTTGAATTCAATAGCTAAATTAGTTGGTTGTAGCTATATTTACATTATGTAATTGACTTGATTAGATTTGGGCCACTCAGAGTTGGATACTCGTGGCAAGAGCGTGATTTCGGATTGATTTTGAGCTTGGTTCGAGGTAAGTGGCTTGCCTCACCTTGTGTGGGGAACTCCCCTTAGAATTTTGGTACTGTTGTTATATGAATGCCGTGTAAGTGAGATGACGAGTGCTTACACGTGCGAATTATTGAGAAACCCAATTTTTCATTAAGTAAATATCTATATTTTCCTTTAATTGAGCAGTACTAGTATATGTAGCCATTCTTGTTTAGCCTAGGAAGGCATGCTTACGTGCCTTAATTGTCTTAACTGCCTACTTGGACTCTGTGCAGCATGTTATATTGATTGAGTTATATGTTTACTTTGGGACTACGGAATGGTATTCCGGGAGATCCCCCCTGCATGTTTATGTTTGGGACTACGGGACGGTATCCCGGGAGATCCCCCTGTACTGGATATTTACTTTGGGACTACGGGACGGTATTCCGGGAGACCCCCCTGCACATTTACAATTTGGACTACGGGACGGTATCCCCGGAGATCCTTTGTACATTTACATTTGGGACTACGGGACTGTATCCCGAGAGATCCCCTGTTGTTATCTCTAGTACTGAATTGATTTTTTTCCGTGATTTCAATTTTAATTGACTGTTAGCATTTATCTTTACTGCGATATTTCATACTATTTTATCTTATTATATATATATATATATATATATATATATATATATATATATATATATATATATATATATATATATGAACTAGTAGGGCCCTGACCTGATCTCGTCACTACTCGACCGAGGTTAGACTTGGCATATACTGGGTACCGCTATGGTGTACTCATTACCCTTTCCTGCACATGGTTTTCGTGTGCAGATCCAGGAACCTCTTCTCAGCCATACTTCAGTGAGGCGAGGCGATCTTAGAGACTTCGAGGTAAATCTGTCGCGTCCGCAGACCATGAAGTCCCTTTTTTTCTCTTTTCCTCATGTTATAGATTTCCAGTATTTTTCTTCCTTGGTAGATTTCTGGAGTTTAGAACACTATGTACTTCTGCAGCTTGTGATGCATGAGATTCCGGGTTTTGGGAGTGCTTATGTGATAGGTTTTCAATGTCTTTGCCTTATGTTTTGATGATCTAACAAACTTGCTGTCAAGGACCATATAAGGAACCTGACACACTTGGGCTACACTGCAAGTTAACGAATTCCAGCTAAATGTGAACTGCTATAGCTTCAGGAGACAGATAACCAAACAAAGACCTGATACCTTTGTGGTTCCCTCATAGCAGTACGAAGTCAATTGGACACAGCTGGAAGCGACGTGACTGTCTGCACTATTTCTGCCTGCACTGCACTATTTCTAGTGGCCACTTATCTTTTGACCAACTAAAGTGCTTACATCATTTCAAGTGATGTCATCAAGGTGTATCAACAAGGAGTTTATATCAAAACATCACTTGAATACTTGATCTGATTCATTCAAGCCTTTTTGCAAAACCGTGAACAAAATTCGCAAGAGCTTGAAGAACAAAGTTAAACGCTACTACGGACCAGTTCCTAAAGTTAGTATTTTGTTGTCCTAGTTGAGTTGTAACTTTGTGATTGTTCTTATTGTATTTCCTAAACTGCTTAGCCAGAAGCGTTGATTAGGAACCCTCTTGTAAAATTCGTAAACTCTTTGAGTTTATGTTGTGACTAGGCTTAGTCATAAGTTAAAGTCTTTGTAACTAGAGAGTGACAAAGTGGCTTGTGGTAAGAGTATCACAAGTTAGTTGAGTTGAATTCTTTGTAATGGAGTCATTACAAAGTGGCTTGTAATAGTTGTTTACAATTTAGTGAAGTTGAAAGCCTATAGGTGTAGGTCGTGGTTTTTGTCCCTTGAGTTGGGATTTTTCCACGTAAAAATCCCGTGTCTGATTTACTTACTGTTTCATTAGCATTCTTAGTACAACCTCATAGAGGACCAGGTATTCTACTGTTTGGTGGACTCATACAATCTAACAATTGGTATCAGAGCAGGTTCCTCCTATCAGGCTAACACTTAGGAAGTGTCCTTATGGCTGCTCCACCAAATTTTGAAGAAGGTCAATCTACATACAGACCACCCAGGTTCAATGGACAATACTATGGGTGGTGGAAGACAAGAATGCATGACTTTGTCATGGCTGAGGATTCTGAGTTATGGGATGTCATATGTGACGGTCCTTATGTCCCAACAAAGGTACTTGAAGAACTTCTATTCTCAATGCCAAAAACCAGTAAAGAATATACCGACGCAGACAAGAAAGCTGTGGAGAAGAATTTTCGTGCCAAGAAAATTTTGGTATGTGGAATAGGACCTGATGAATACAATAGAATCTCCGCCTGTGACACTACTAAGGAGATATGGGAAGCCTTGCAAACAGCTCAGGAGGGAACTACCCAAGTAAAACAACCAAAGATCGATATGCTCACTACCGAGTATGAACTCTTCAGGATGAAGGATGATGAATCTATTCAAGATATGTACACAAGATTCACTTCCATCATAAATGAGTTACACTCACTTGGTGAAACCATTCCTAGGAACAGGCTAGTGAGGAAAATCCTCAGTATTCTGCCTAGCTCTTGGGAAAGCAAGGTGAATGCTTTACTGAAGCAAAGGACTTGCAGGAGCTGACCATAGAAGAGCTGATTGGAAATCTGAAGACCTACGAGATGAAGAGGAAGATAGACAGTGAAAGAAGAGAACCAAAGAAAGAAAAGAACCTGGTACTCAAAGCTGATAGCAATGACTCAAGTGAGGAGGACAGTAACATGGCTTACATAACTAAAAGATTTCAAAAGATGGTCAGAAGAAATGGAGAAATGCTGAAAAGGGGCAGCTCTAGCAAACCAAAAACCTACGATCTCTGTCATAAGTGTGGAAAGCTTTGGCACTTCATCAAAGACTGTCCTCTCCTGAAGCAAGAATACTCCAAGTACAACCCTGAGAAAGCAACTAAGAGGAACCTAGTTCCTCTCAAGGACTTCAAAAGAAAGAGATCTTCTGACAATGTGGTGAAACAAACTCTTGCAGCATGGGGGGAGTCCTCGAGTGAGTCTGATGATGAAACTGATGCTGGCGATAGTTCCATGATGGCAGTTAAAAGCGAGGAATATGACTCAATTCTTGATTTGATGTCCCAATCAGATGATGATGAAGACGATGACAAAAAAGAGGTAAATTTCAGGGATGTTCAGAGAAATTTGAAATCCTACTTTCCTAAGAAACTTATGTCTTTAGCTAATGTATTGATTGATGCCTATCATAACCTTGTGGAGGATAAGGATGACTCGATCTTAGAACTAGGGGAAGCTGATAAAACCAGAGATGATCTGATATCGTGTGTAGTGGATCTGAAGGAAACCATTTGTGAGTTGAAGAAAGAAAAAGATGTCTTGACCAAACGGATTGCCAACTTAGAGCATGAAAGAGATGATCTCTTGGTAGAAAGTGCAGACCTGAGGGAAACAATGGAGAGACTAGGAACTAAGTCTAGACCTGTAAATACTAGAAAAGGAAAAGAGATAGCCAATGAGGAACACATTAGGCTTGAAAACGAGTTGAAAGATGTGAGAACTAGTATGTGTGTAGAAACTGAGAAAAACGAGCACCTCCAAACTGAACTGGAAAGAGTAAAAAATGATCTTGAAAAGGCCCTAAAATGGACCTGGTCCTCAGAAGCTATCACTGCCATGTACACTAATAATGGTCGAAACAGGCAGGGAATAGGGTTCTAAAGGAGAAAACCCCTTACAACCCACATAGCAAATATGTGACTGTACCCGAAAACTGGCTGTGTACCCACTGTGGGAACAATGGACATTTCAAGGAAAATTGTCAAGCTAGGGTCCAGTTCACTCAGAAAAATGGAATGGTTGCTGAAAATGTAACAGCAAAAAGGGGACCAGGTTCCACTCACAAAAAACGCATATTACCTGCATGGACTAAGAGAGCTCTTATTCATCCTCTTGCCTACTACAAGGGACCCAAACTTGCTTGGGTTCCTAAAACTAACTCTTGATCTTCTTGTGCAGGGAACAGTGAAAGGAAGCGGTCAACAATGGTTCATGGATAGTGGATGTTCAAAGCACATGACTGAGAACACCAGGGACTTTCTTTCAGTAAAAGCCCTGCAAGGAGGGAGTGTATCCTTTGGAAATGGGAAAAAGGGATACATTCTTGGAGTTGGAAAAGTCGGGAAGTCACTCACTCATTCTATTGAAAATGTGTACTATGTCAATGGTCTTAAGTACAGTCTCTTGAGTGTCTCTCAGATATGTGATAAAGGAAACAAGGTGGAATTCTTGTCCAAAATATGTACAGTTACTAATCTGGTAACTGGTGAAGTGGTACTTGTGGCCAAGAGATACAAGAAAATTTATGTTGCTAATTTCGAGTCCTTACAAAGCGGTGATCTGAGTTGTCTGAAAGCTGTTGATGATGATGCTGAACTCTGGCACAGAAGATTGGGGCATGCAAGCTTCTCTCTTCTGAAGAAACTAATTCAGAAGGACCTGGTCCATGGTCTTCCCATGTCAATGTTCAAGGTACAAAAAGTTTGTGATGCCTGTGCTAGAGGAAAACATGTGAAGTCCTCATTTAAGTCTAAAAGGGATGTGAGAACCTCAAAGCCATTCGAGCTTCTGCATATGGACCTATGTGGTCCTATGAGAGTGCAAAGCAGGGGAGGAAAAAGATAAATTTTTGTGATAGTGGATGACTACTCCAGATTCACATGGACTCTGTTTCTTAGAACCAAAGATGAAACCTCTGATGTTTTTGTGGCCTTTGTGAAGAAAATTCAGGTGAAGATGGAATCTAGAGTCGCATGCATTATATCATATCATGGAACAGAATTTGACAATGCCAAATTTGATGAGTTCTGCAATGAAAATGGCATCACTCACAACTTCTCAGCTCCCAGAACCCCCCAGCAAAATGGAGTAGTGGAAAGGAAGAACAGAACTGTTGAAGAAATGGCAAGAATAATGCTAATCGACAGTGGAATTGCAAAGAACTTCTGGGCTGAAGCAGTCAACACTGCTTGCTAATTGGTGAACAGGTGCATGATCAGATCACTCCTGAACATAACCCCATATGAGTTGCTGAATGGAAGGAAACCCAAGCTGACTCACCTAAGAACATTTGGGTGCAAATTCTATGTTCTCAATAATGGAAAGGAATCAGCTTAGCAAATTTGATGCCAAGAGTGATGAAGGAATATTTCTAGGCTACTCTTCTCAAAGCAAAGCGTATAAGATATATAATAAGCGGACTCAATGTGTTGAGGAAAGTGTTTATGTTATTTTTGATGAGTCTTATCCATCCTGTGAGAAGAGTGCGGAAGAGGATAAAGATGGAGAACCCTTACTAGTCCCTGGTGAAGTCATTGACATGACAAATGGAAAGGCAGATATGATGAACCAAGTAAAAGAGCTGAGTGAAGACAATACTGCCTCATCTTCAATGGAACCAGGTACTTCAATTACAACCACTGAAGTTGAAGAAAGAGTGGTTGATACAGTCCACGGGACTCCACTAGCACCTGAGAGAAGAACACATGAAACCCAGTTAAATGCACCCACATTCTCTACAAATGAACCTCAGATATCTAACTTGAGACACAAAAGCTCTCATCCTCTTGACAACATAATTACCCCTCTAGATTCGGTAGTGCAAACCAGGTCAAAATCTAGAAATTCACTTGCCTTCTCAGCCTTTCTCTCCCAAATCGAACCCAAGAATATCAAAGAAGCCCTGAAAGATGCAGATTGGATTACAGCCATGCATGATGAGTTACATCAGTTTGAGAGGAACAATGTCTGGCACCTGGTACCTAGACCCTCAGATCGAACCAATATGGGAACCAGGTAGGTATTCAGGGACAAGATTGATGAACATGGAAATACCACAAGAAACAAGGCCAGGCTAGTGGTTCAAGTCTACAATCAGGAGGAAGGGATTGATTATGATGAAACGTTTGCTCTGGTCGCTCGCATGGAAGCTATTAGAATTCTAATCGCTTTTGCATCTCATATGGAATTCACCTTCTTCCAAATGGATGTCAAAATTGCGTTTTTGAATGGACTTCCTAAGGAATAAGTCTATGTGAAGCAACCTCCAGGGTTTGAATGTCATGAACACCCTAAATATGTGTTTAAACTGGACAAAGCATTGTATGGGTTGAAGCAGGCTCCTCGAGCTTGGTATGAAAGGCTGTCAAAGTTTCTCTTAAAAAATGGCTTCAAAAGAGGGAAAATTGACAACACCTTATTTCTAAAGAAACGGGGAAGGAACCTGCTCATTGTGCAAGTCTATGTTGATGATATCATTTTTTGGGCAACAACTGATTCTTTTTGTGAAGAATTTGCAAAACTCATGGGAAGTGAGTTTGAAATGAGCCTGATGGGGGAACTGAACTTCTTCTTGGGTCTTCAAATAAAACAGTCCTCAAAGGGTACATTCATTTGTCAGCAGAAATACATCAAGGAGCTCTTGAAGAGGTTTGACATGGAAGCATCAAAGGTGATAGACACTCCCATTGCTACGGCCACTCGACTGGACATGGATGAAACTGGATCCCCTGTAAATCAAACCATGTATAGAGGCATTATTGGGTCTCTTCTCTATCTCACTGCCAGTAGACCTGATATTGTCTTCAGTGTGGGGCTATGTTCAAGGTTTTAATCAAATCCCAAGGAATCTCATTTGAAGGCTGCCAAAAGAATTCTGAGATATCTTAAAGGAACACAGGACCTGGTACTTTATTATCCCTCAGGTGACAGTTTTAATCTCATTGGTTATGCTGATGCAGACTATGCAGGTTATCTTGTGGACAGGAAAAGCACTTATGGAATGGCTCACTTCCTAGGTTCATGTCTCATCTCTTGGGGCATAAGGAAGCAAAACTCAGTGGCTATTTCAATAGCTGAAGCAGAATATGTAGCTGCAGCATCCTGCTGTGCTCAACTTCTATGGATTAAGCAGCAACTGGAGGATTTTGGGGTATTCACTGAGAGTGTGCCCCTTCTATGTGATAACACCAATGCATTCAACATGGCCAATAATCCAGTTCAACACAAAAGGACCAAGCATATTGACATGAGGAATCACTTTCTGAGGGACAATGTGGAGAAAGGGTTGATCTGTATGAAGTTTTGTAGCACAGAAGACCAAATTGTAGACATCTTTACCAATGCTTTAAGTAGGGAACATTTTGAAAGGAACAGAGTGAAGCTGGGGCTGTTAAAGCCAAATTAAGAACCTGATTCCTCGTCATTTGGCTATGAAAATCACCTTCAAATAAAACTAGCTAAAGTGTTTTCTGGCCAAGTCTAACTCACTTCAATACCGTTACAGGTAAACACGCATGATGAGTATAGAAGTTGTAGATGCAGTGCATGGATGATAAAAGAGGATTGATACTTTCAAATAACAGGTCAAGAACCTGGTTCTTGTACCAAAGGTTAGTAGTTTTGTGCATTCTTTAATACACGTCTTAAAAAGGTACAAAACACAACTGCCATGTCATTTACCTTTTCAGACTCTGTTGTCACGTCTCTTCACTTCAAATCGTCCCTTCTCCCTCTGAAACGTTGCACTTCTCCATGCACAACCGCTATTTCAGAACCGGTCCCTATCTCTCTCTTCATAATTATCCATTCTTAATAAAACCCTCCTCTGTTTTCCACAAACCATAAGTCCTCCATTAGAACTTCCCAAAAGAACCTTCACTCTATCTTTTCAATGGCTGATATGAACTCCGACGTCCCTGCCTCAATCGTCCCTGATACTGAAAAACCTATGGAGTCCTCCGACCCCTCTGAGTCTTTTATAACCACTCCTACTCTCTCTGCTGAAATCACCCCTCACCCAAATTCTCTGTCTCTCTCCATTTCAGAAACCCCTAAAAGTACTTATCCGTCCTCTCTATCTTCTGAGGTTCCCACTAATCAAAGAACAATTGGAGAACAAGGTCAAAGCCTTGAGGTCGTAGAGGGTTCCACCATTATTGCTGCAGATTCCGTGGTGGCAGTAGTGCCGATTGAGAAAGAAAATGTTGTAACCATCTTTGTGGTATCTGCTGACGGTGTCCTTCAGGAGATAATTACTTAGAGAAACGAGGTACAGGGTATGGGGGAAGAAGGAGCCATAGTGACTGTTGAGGACGCTGCACTAGCAGAAACTACTGGGCTCTCACATGAGGAACCTGATCCCTCTCTGGAGGACCCAGGTCAGGGTTCTCATTCCTAGGACAGTTCTGCTCATGCATTTGATGTTGCGCCTCTAGACATTCAAGCTCCTGAGATGAGGTCCAGCGATGAGGAGGATCTAGACAACCTGGCTCTTGATGCGTTCATAGTTAAGCGAAGGGTGGTGTCCATCCCCGGGCATCCACCAAGCGAACTACTACCAGGTTGCAAGCTAAGGTGGCCTACACTCTGCCCTTCAAAAGAGCAGAAAAAGTAGTAAGAAGCAAAGGAGGAAGTTGGTGAAAGATAGTGTGCCCGTAAGTGATAAGGCGGTCCCTGTGGTAGAAGTGGAAGAGGAAACACCAGATGAACCCGGTTCACTGGTAAGACGGTCCCAGAAAAAGAAGCAGCCTGCTTCAGTAGAGAAAGTTTCAACCCCTAGCTCCAAGTTGAAGGATGTTGTGAGTGAGTCCTCAATGTCTGATGAGGATGTGTTATTCAAGTCCAAGGGAAAATAGAAATCAAGTGGTGGAAGTCCGGCAAACGAAAGTCCGAAATTGTTCAGGAACCTGGTTCTGTGAAGAGGCTGAGAAGTGAGGGCAGTTTTGTTTCAGAACGCCCGAGGCACCAAAAGGTTCTACTGGGTCATACGTTTGATCCAACAATCTCTGAGATGACTGGTATGCGACAAGTTCTTGAAATGGTTGAGTTTCAACAATGGGGGCATCTGTTCCAAGTAGATGCACCTAAGGTGTATGAGGATGAGGTTCAAAGCTTCTTTGCTAGCCTCTTTCCCGTTGAGACCGACCACATTTGTGCTTTGGTGAATGGAGTGGATATCGTGTTCGATGTAAAGTTTCTTGGGGAAATTCTTAAAGTCCCTACAGTTGGTGTGTCTAGTGTGAAGGATGTGTGTCAGTATAATTTCCGAAATGCCGTGGTAAAGGACAATGCAAACCAAAAGAGGGGCCAGATCCACAAGAAGGCATTACTCCCTGTTTATCAAATGCTTTTCAAATTGGTAAACAAAGTTCTATTGCCTCGTGCTGAGAGGAGGTACATGACTTCCAAGTCTGACCTGTTTTTGATGGAGCAACTGGATAGGTTTTCTCCTGTAAGCCTGCCTGCTATTATGATTGAACACATGCAAAAAGTAGCAACCTTCAAGGATGGTAATCATGGCCTTCCTTACGGGTGTCTGCTTACGCGAGTGTTTAAGTTCTTTGAAGTGCCACTGGGGCAAGGCAAGGTAGGAACTAAGAAGCAGACCTTCTCACAGACAACGTTGGAAGAATGCGAGTGCATAGAAAAGAATGGGGGGTGGGTAGGAAGTACATTAACCGTCTCACAGCTCATATATGCTCAAAATAGTGCAGCTGAGGAGATTCGCTAGTTGAAGGCTAGGAATGCTATCCTGGAAGGTCAGCAAG
The DNA here is from genome assembly GCF_001879085.1 of Nicotiana attenuata. Classification (NCBI taxonomy): domain Eukaryota; kingdom Viridiplantae; phylum Streptophyta; class Magnoliopsida; order Solanales; family Solanaceae; genus Nicotiana; species Nicotiana attenuata. Next base: position 71,388,348 of record NC_031989.1, on the reverse strand, counting down.
CCCAAAGGGTTCCGGCGTCAAATGATGAAGTAGCTCGTTTGACAAAAGAGAATGCTGGTCTCAGGGCGCAAGTAGTGAACCTGAAAGCAGAACTGCTCAATGAGCAAAAGTCGGCCAATGCCCGAATAGACCTAGTTCTCCAAACACTTGTTGCAGCCTCCAAGCCCTCTACTCCTAGTGCCCCCTAAGTACCCTTTCAGTGACCAGCTTCTGGAATGTTCTTTCAAGTTTTTTTTTGGCAGATGCTTTGTTTTCTTTTTTTGATGTGGTTGGGATGAAACAGTACTGCTCATGTCTTTAACAGTCCAACTTTGTCTTTGCTTTTTAAGCAAAGGCATATATTTTTATCTATATAAAATTTATCCTCTTTTATTATCTCATTGCTTGAATTCTAGGCTTCTCTTTTCTATCATGTTGTGTGCACATATGTGGTATGAGTTAGCGCGGCTAGACTTCTTTATGCTGTTTGACTGCTTGTGTCTTTTTAATGATGTCAAAAGGGGGAATAAATAAGTGTATAGATAAAATTTACAATCTTCACAAAGGAATGCATAAAGTCAGGGGGAACTTGTGATCTCCTGTTACTTTATCTGGTTTTCCTTACTCTAAATACACGTTATCAATGTTTAAGTTTGTCATCATCAAAAAGGGGGAAATTGATAGGTTTTCAATGTCTTTGCCTTATGTTTTGATGATCTAACAAACTTACTGTCAAGGACCCGATAAGGAACCTGACACACTTGGGCTACACTGCAAGTTAACGGATTCCAGATAAATGTGAACTGCTATAGCTTCAGGAGACAGAGAACAAACAAAGACCTGATACCTTTGTGGTTCCTTCATAGCAGTACGAAGTCAATTGGACACAGCTGGAAGCGGCGTGACTGCCTGCACTGTTTCTGCCTGCACTGCACTGTTTCCAGTGGCCACTTATCTTTTGACCAACTAATGTGCTTACATCATTTTAAGTGATGTCATCAAGGTGTATCAACAAGGATTTTATATAAAAACATCACTTGAATACTTGATCTGATTCATTCAAGCTTTTTTGCAAAATCGTGATCAAAAATCTCAAGAGCTTGAAGAATAAAGTTAAACGCTACTACGGACCAGTTCCTAAAGTTAGTATTTTGTTGTCCTAGTTGAGTTCTAACTTTGTGATGTTTTTATTGTATTTCCTAAACTTCCTAGCCAGAAGCGTTGAGTAGGAACCCTCTTGTAAAATCCGTAAACTCTTTGAGTTTATGTTGTGACTTGGTTTAGTCATAAGTTAAAGCCTTTGTAACTAGAGAGTGACAAAGTGGCTTGTGGTAAGAGTATCAAAAGTTAGTTGAGTTGAATTCTTTGTAATGGAGTCATTACAAAGTGGCTTGTAATAGGTGTTTACAAGTTAGTGAAGTTGAAAGCCTACAGGTGTAGGTCGGGGTTTTTGTCCCCTTGAGTTGGGATTTTTCCACGTAAAAATCCCGTGTCTGGTTTACTTACTATTTTATTAGAATTCTCAGTACAACCTCATAGAGGACCAGGTACTCTATTGTTTGGTGGACTCATACAATCTAACATTATGTTTAGTTGGAGAGTGATTTATTGTATATGCCGAGCGGCATTTTAAACTTCTTTATTATATTTACCTGTTAAATTGTCAGTTTTCGTATCCTTGTTTTATTCCGCAAATTGTTAGGCTTACCTAGTCGTAGAGACTAGGTGCCGTCGCGACAGTTCACGGAGGGAGAACTTGGGTCGTGACAGTTTGATTCATAATTCATTTTGGACTTAAAAAGCTCGGTGGGAGGCGATTTTTCGAGGGTTCTTCAAGGAAAACTTTGGGGGTAAGGAATCTCAATTTGGTTTTGGTTAATTTACATGAATCTATTGATAATTTCTTCATTTCATTAGTATATTGGAGTTGAAAATTGGGGGAAAATGGTAGAAATTTCTTAGACTAAATTGTTGAGTTTTGAAAGGCGAATTGAGGTCGGATTTGAGTAATTCGTGTATGGTTGGACTCGATATCGAATGGGTGCCCGAATGTTATAATTTTGGACGGGTTCTGAGACGCAGGCCTGGGTTGACTTTTTAACTCTTCGCAAAAATTGTAATTTCATTGTTTGAATTAGTTTCCTATAGTTATATTTATAATATGAAATTGTTTTGGCTATATTCAAGTCGTTCGGAGTTGGATACTCGAGGAAAAGGCCATCTAGTTGATTGAGTTATCGCGATTTGAGGTAAGTGACTTGCCTAACCTTGTGTGGGAGAATTACCCCTTAGGATTGACATTGTTTGTGATAATTGTGATGTGTGGAAGCCGTGTACGTAAGGTGATGAGTGTGTACATGGGCTAAATATGAAAATTACCGATTTTAGCTATGTAGTTTTCTTTCATGCCTTAATTGAGTTACCTTAACATGTTATAGTCATCATTTATATTCTATTCTCGCATGTCTACTTGTCTTATCTCTTACTTGCTAATTGCCCTACATGTTTATTTGAAGTTCTAGTTTCCTTTATTTTGTATTCCTTATTTAACTGTTGAACTCCTTACATGAAGTTGCTAATTCTTGAATTATCTTGCTGTTGAAATTGGTATTGAGTTACAAAGGTCGTGATTCCTATTGAGGCAAAGTGTTAAGTTGTGAATTATCATTCTAATGAGTTATTCACTTCCGGTTGTTATTGTTGAGACTTTGTGTACATTGTGATTGAGCCGCGGGCTCATTATTGTGAAATTCTGTTATTGTTTGGTTTCTCTAGCAAGTTGTGATATTTGGTACTTGAGGTGCGATTTGTGATATGCTGTGATATTGATACTCATGCGGTGGTATAAGGTTTTGGCGTTAAAACGTATGCAGTGAGATAAGATGGGCTTGATGCGCGTGGCTAGTAGGGGAACTACTAGAAGTCATGCGGTGTGATAAGGTGGGCTAAAACGCGGGGTGCTGTTGTGGGAAAATAATTTTCAAAACTAAATGTAAAGCCTCCTACGGTGATATAAGGAAAAATTATGATTTATTCTTGTGATTTAAGACTACGAGACGGTACCTCTGTAGTGAGTCTTGTTGGAAATCCTCCATTTCATTGCACTTGTATTTGGTTGTTGTTTCCTTAGCATATTAATATATATTTTTCTCCGTGTTGCACTACTTGCTTAGTTCCGTGTAACTAACCTTGATATGCTAATTGTTGTTTCCATTTCATTACTGCCGTTATTACACTGCCTTATATTGTTTAGTCTTTTATTTATTCCAGTAGGGCCTTGACCTGACCTCGTCACTACTCTATCGAGGTTAGGCTTGGTACTTACTGGGTACCGTTGTTGTGTACTCATGCTACTCTTCTGCAAATCTTTTTGTGCAGTCCAGGTACATCCTACTAGTTCAGGCATCAGTAATTTGAGTCCGAGCGTGGAGACTTCAAGGTATACCTGCCAACGTGCGCAGGCCTCAAAGTTCCCTTCTATCTTAATTTCCTTATTTTGTTTCCCTATTATAGACAGTAATGTATAGGATTATTCGGTACTATTACTTAGAGCTTGTGACTTATATTTCACCAGGTTTTGGGAGTTGTACATATTGAGTTGCATATTTAATTTTATATAATTATTGAAGTTTTATAATATTTAATTATTACTTCAGTTATTCCGCATGATTGTCAGGCTTACCTAGTCTTAGAGACTAGGTGCCGTCACGACATCCTACGTTGGGAAATTTGGATTGTGATAAGTTATTAAGTCTACCAGACAGTCCCTTAAAGTTGACACTAAATTCCACCTAGACACCTTAACCAAGGCTTGTTCCTATTGACCACTTGAACTCTATATAAAATATGCCTATTAAACACAAATTTGATAATTCCAAACCAATAATATTGCCTGAATCTCACTCTCTTTTAAAATGGAAGACCAAACCAATAACAAAAAGTACATGTCAGCAAAAATAAATAGACAATACTAAAAATAAACTGATAAAAAAAGAAAGAGAAAACAGAGTTAATGGCTAGGGATACCGTCACTGTCACTGACAGAATCTGCTATCAACCAACTTTAGCTACAACGACAAATCTAAATTGAAAGCTTTTTTGTATTCTAAGTCTTGATGAATGCCATCGTATAGTAGGTCATATTAGCTTGTCAATTAATCCTTCATTTGCTTCGATTCTTCTTCTTTTTACCTAGATTAAAATATGGTTTTGGTGGTGGGCGTCCAAATCTGATAAAGGGGAGGAGGTGGCAGTGATAATGGTCAATTTGATAAATAAGAAGGCAGTGGTGGTAGTGATCGGACTTGAAGGAGGGAGAGATGGTGGTGATGTAGAAGCGCCGAATCTGAAGAAGAAAAAGATATTGGTGAATATGGTGGCCGACAGTCGGAACTGGAAAAGACCGGGGAGGAGATAGTGGTGATATTGGTGGTCGGATTTGAAGGAGAAAGAGGTGATGATGATGGTGGCAGCAGCCAAATCTAAAAGAGGAAGAGGAGCTGGTGATTTTGGTGGTCGCCGCCCAGATGAAAAAAAGAAAGTAATTGAAAATTATTTAGAAAAAAGGTAATTGGCGGAGGTTACTTTTCCGGCCAACAACTATGCATGTGAACAATATACAAGATACACCTCTAAAATGTGACAAACACGTACAGTTACATATTAGCAAAATGTGTTTAATATGCGCATTTTGTATAAAGCTTAGGTGTTCAATAGGAACAAGCCTCGTTAGTTGAAGTGTCTAAGTGAAATTTGGTGTCTAAGTTTAATGTGTGTATGTATTTGGCCTAAATAATAATAGATGCATTCACAAGTCATTAACACAACTCACTTCCCAACATCAATAAGTAAATACATAGTGATAATAGATGCTTTCACATGTCATAAGAACTAGGCTCTGCAGCTGGAATGAATTGATCACAGTCAAGAGGAAAGCACAAGATTTGCACAGACGTCGTTATATGATTTAAACAAAGCTACAAAACACGATCGGGCACCAAATAAAAACTACACTTGGGAAACAAAAGGGAAAAAAAAAGGACACTCCAGGTGAGTGACTTTTGACAAAGTTCTGCAGTTCAAACTTGAGAAAAAATGCACCAAATCTAAATACAAAGAAAATCAAACGCTTTGGTGAAGCACTTGTGTGCTTGATTTTGGTTTAGGTTGATTATAACAGAAGAGTTTATTGGGTAGAGTCCATGGGGAACACTGCAAATTCAAGTTAAATCCAGTTCTTGATGTGTAACATACAACATGTTGCAAAGGAAGTGTTTTACACAGAGTTGGATGAGCAATTTAGCCCTTGAGTTCAATTTTAGCGTCTGGTGACTCTTCGTAGGAAATTGAGATCAGCTCAGAGTATTTATCATCTCCATCAGCATTTAGCGCTTTAACAACATTCTCAGCGTGGCAGTTTCCAGGTCTAGATCGAACAGAAAGATCCTTTTCTGGTTCACAATAAGATATGGCAATCAGTGACTCCCTAGTCACTTCCTCAGAAATTTCCTTTCTAAATTCCTTCTTATCCATATAATGACTATCTTCCTCCTGTATGTATTACATAATTGAATTAGAATATAAAGGAAATAAATTCTAAAATATGAACAAAGTAAAGTGTGTTTATCAACAATGGTGATTACTATAATCAAGACTCTGAGAACTTATAGAGTTTAGCTGCAAACAAGTTCCTTCTTTATAATTGGCACTTTCTTTTAGCGTACCACTTCCACTTTCATTCTGAACATGATCTAAACCAAAAAGGTTCTGACTCAAAATCCGAGCAAAAATAAACTAGACATAACATGAGATGGTCCCCAAGGAAAAAATGAACGTTTGCCTATTAATACTTTTGGCCAATGGAGATTCTAAGCCATAGTTTCTGTAACAAGAGAAATATCAAACAATTCAGCAATGTGTTGACAATCACAGACTTACATATAATAAACACGATTAACATTGAAAGCATAGCATAAACTGCATCATCGTTCAATCTCGATGAAGGAGGGACAACTATAAAACCATGTTTCAGTGATAAGTTTGTGGGGCAAATGTCCTGCCTACCTATCTCTACCTTCTTTATTTTCAAGTGAAAGATTTATTGGAGTTTAACTTCTGCAAACCGGTTAACTAGGTTTCAGAACTCCATATGTGCATACAGTTACAGGAAGACATAAATTTACATATTTAGGTTCTACAAGCCCCCAGTTGACATTCAATCTCTTTCGTTTTTTGGTATACAAGCTAATGTAACAACAACAACACAGTGGGATTCCACAAGTGGGGTCTAGGGAAAGTAGTGTGTACGCAGACCTTACCCCTACCCTGAGAAGGTAGAGAGGCTGTTTCTGATAGACCCTTGGCTCAGGAAAAAAGAAATGTAGACAAACTAATGTCTTTTTACTAAAACAAATTGCTTTACTCCGCTGTCCACGTGTTAAAAACAGGTGGGCTACTACAACAGCAGCAAATGTTTGGATAGAAATATGAAGCTAGAGGCCCCGAATTTGGCTATATCATCAAGTCTCTTAAATATTAAAGAGATAAGAGGGAGAGCATCAGTTTGGAACATGTGAGGAGTGTGTTTCCACATATAAAACCATACTTCAAAGAATTAATCAAACTGTCCAAAGTAAAGAAAGAAAAGAACTAAATCAGCAGAAGCTCAACTAAAAGCATCATATACTTGCCTTCTAAGTTGTGCTTGAGGCTAAATTGTCTTTCTTTTATACAGTATAAATATTATTGATAATTTCGGAAAAATCCCGAATACAAGAGGTATTCCAAATTAGAGAAACAAATGTTCCAACCTGACGCTTACATATATAAATAACCACACATGCAGTTTTAGGCATCCATAAATTATACCTTCCACAAAGAAAAGGAGAAGAAAACCTAGAGTTTATATACCAATATCTAGTGAAACACATAGAGAAAGAATGCTTCTCATGATCCTCCAAAAAAAGCAGAATACATAGATGGACCTCTAAACTTGTCAGAAATTTTAATTTAGACACCTAAACTAGGGGTTCGAGTTCGAAATATTGAACACCTTATGTCGTCAACAATGTGTTAAATAGACACATTTTCAACGACAAAAGGTGCTAAATATGTTGGACCCATGTTTAGTGTCTAAATGAATTTCTTTTACAAGTATTAGGCCGTCTATAAACATGCACTGCAGATCCATATTATCAATGAATTTTGACTTTTCTCCTGGCTAACAGGTGCTACTTATGTCAGGAGGATCAGGAATCCGTTGGACATCTGTTTCTGCACAGTAGAATTTCAAGATAATGTTGGGACATTTTTCTGAGAATATGTGGTATCTCTTGGGCAATACCTAAGTGCTGCCAAGGGCAGAGGATTCAGAAAAGCTTGCAGCAGATTTGGAATACCTAATGCATATGCATATTTTGGATCTTATGGCTGGAGAGGAATAGAGCCTATTTTGAAGGACCAAGAGACCATATTTCTAGAATTAAGAACAAATGTTTGCAGAATCTTTTCTTATGGTGTAAGGGTAGTCTTATTGGTAGCATAAATGAGTATATGGATCTCTTGGACTTGCTAGGGGGCAGACCGTAGATGTAATGTTTATCTTTATGTTCTTTATAATCTGATCTGCATTCCCTTTGTTATTGTACTACTTGTACCATCTTGGTACCTTCTATCAATAAAACATTTACCATTTCAAAAAAAAAAAAGAAAGAAATTTTGGCGTTTCAACTATCGTGACCAATAGAAGTTGATAAACAAAGATTCCCATCTGTTTGAAAACCTCAATTCAGGAGTTGGAAAATGCATTAACAGCCACATTATTGCAACATCCTGAAACAACAACTTCATGTGCGTATAATGAGGGAATAACATCTCAGCTACTCAGAACACATAGCTAGAGTGCATACTAAAGAAGAGTAGGCAAGCATAAGACTGGATCTAATAACTTCTTGTGATAAAGCTAGCGAATATTCTTACATAACATCATAAGTGCTTGGAAGAAATTGGGGGAATGCCATACCGAAGGCAAGAATAAGACTAAACCAATTTGGAGCGTGGGAGCATTCACCAAATATACAGTCTTGCTGTTAGAGCCAAATGCAATAAGTTGGATATTGGACAGAAGAGGGGCAGGTGAAGTCTTTTACAATTTAAAGCTGCAAAACGAACAACCCCCTCAACTTAAAAGACAGGGGAAAGATGCCTCTGCAACTGAACGGACCTTTCCTTCACATAGATCACTCCCAATTATATGACAACCCTATGGTTAAGCTTGCTAAACACATCCAAAAGCTTAACAGAACAATAGAGTATGTTGCTCGGAGCCTTCAAAAATACCACCGGATGTGTCTCAGATCCTCCAAAAGTTATGCATTTTGGAGGATATGACACAGGTGCAGCGACATTTTTTGAGGATCCGAGCAACAAAGACAATAGACGAATTACCTTCCATTAAAGAGACAAATTCTTCTCAAAAGAATTAGTCACAAGAACTACCACTCTAAAAGCAACAACTACTACTACTACGCCTCAACCCCAACTAGTTGGGGTTGTCAATATGAATCCTAAATATACATTTCTCTCAATTTTCACCTTAACACTCTGAAACAAGAAAGTACAAGTAATTCACAAACTGTGAAATGCCTTTCAGAGCTCTGTACACTTACAATACAACCATTATGCCTCATTTTCATCCTATTCATATCTTTCAAATTATGTTTTTCATTTCCGGGACTATATAACATAATTCCGTTAGCTCGTCACTTATATCCATTCTATACCTTCACATTTTCGACATTCTCAGTAAAATTAGGTAGAACCCCTTTTGTATCTTAGCCATTAAGTAAATTTACAATGTAACTTTCTTTTGTAGTCTGTCACAAAAAAATGACATATTTCTATATTTAAACATAATTTAACTTCAAAATCTCATTTTACTCGTAACCGCTATATCATAACTTTCAAAAATCTTTATTTCTTAAATTTCGACCCAGTATAGTGCAGCTACAAAGGGAACCCTTAAAAACCCCACAAAAACCCATCATTCAAATTGAAATTCCAAAAACACATTCATCTTGTATATCAGTATTTCTAACAGAAACTCACATTTCGTATAATGAGATAATTAAAGAGAGAGAAGAGAAAAGGGGATTTTACCGAATGCGAATTATTGAAGGTGCTTTCAGTCAGCGTTCGGCTCTTTCGTCAACACAATCATATCTTCTTTACTTTTATAATAAAAAAATTGGCAACGATAATACGAGCTGGAAACACGCAAGCAATACATCTTACGAGCTGGAAACGATAATAAAAATTTGTCTTAAGAGCTAAGCTTTTTTGTCGTCACCCCACAAGTTGCTATTGGTGTAGGTTCTATTTTTATCGGCACTTTCCTCCCAATTATATTCAACTTTCCATTTGATGTTTTTTAAAATATTTTTCTTCATCAATTTGCTTATTAAAAGTGTAATAATTCCTAAAGGCAGGGTGGAAAACGTGTAGAACAACATTTAAGAGTTGACTCGAATTCCACTTGATTTGACTCGGCTCAATTTAACTTAGGTGTGAATGTGATTTAGCTCAATCAAGTCAACAAATTAGGTTCGACCTGATTTGGCCCCACTTGATATCCAGGATAGGTATGCTGGAACTCCAGCATAATATGATGAAGTTCGAGCATAAGTACACTAGAACTCTAGCATAATATACTGGAGTTCCAGCAAGTATGCTCGAATCTCCAGTATATTATGCTGGAACTTTCTGTGTGTTGGAGTTCCAGCATAATATGCTGGAAGTTCATACACAGGTGCACCGAACTCCAGTATATTATGCTGGACCGGTCTCTGTTGCAGCAAAAAAGTGGCTATTTTTCATTGACTTGGTAAACACTGGCTATTTTTGAATGACCGGTCCGAAAACTGGCTAGACCGTGCTATTTTTACATAGGGTTTCTATAAACACAACCAAAGACGTGATTGTTTCGATATTGGCCTTTAGTTAACTTTTTTAAGCTCGATTCATTAGTTAGTTAATTGTAGTATCTGTTAACTACGCTATGTTCAAAAATAGAAAATCAGAGAAAAGAAACATTAGTTCAATAAATTAAGCAGAAAATAATTTTCAAGTCCACAAGTTGCTTGTGTGTCTTTAAGGAATTTAATTCCATCACTATTGCCCAATTATGATGAGAAAAGTTATGTAATGCATAATATTATATAATTAAGTCATCCCATGATAGAACATAATACTTATTCTATGATAAAGGCACTAATAGAACTCCGCCGAATGCAAATAGAGGAGCAAATCACACATGATACTTACTTTTTGTTTGAAAAATAATGCAGAAATACAGAGAAGAGAAGGGGAGAACGTCTGGGAAATTCGTGAATTTCAATTAAAAATTACCATTGGAAAATTAATTTAACATGCGAATTTTACTTTTAAAATTTCGTGCGGATAATTTTAGAAAAAAGGAAATTAAATAAATTTGGTCCAAAAATTAATCAATCAATCAGATCATCCGAAGTCGAAGCCTAAGTCGAGCGGCGGCGACGACGACTACGACGACGATTGCAGGAGGCTTGCTCTCTTCTCAACTCTTTAAGAGCTGGATGAAGTGCTTTTTTTTTTTTAAGCAATCCACTAGGCAGAGCCTAGGGCTAGTTTTTATTTATAAATATAACAAAACAAGCACAGTGTCATGAAATCCTAACAGATGTACGAAAAGGAAATATAATTCTACATAAGACCTATTATCAAAATTGAGCATTATACTCAAAATTGATATCACAAAAATTCTACTCAAAATTGCATCAAAACTAGTCCAAGAAAATAAATCACAGCAGCCCACTCCACAAAGAAGGAGACACGGCCAGCCCAAAAGAATTTGCGCCGATAGCCTCCAAATTACACCTCCAGCCCAAACGCATGAATTGCATAAATAGCCATGACCTGTCGCAAATTGCAATTTAAGCCACAGTGCGTGAGTGCTACTGATTTGCACAAACAGCCTCCCCTGTATCAGCCCCATTAAAATTGCTACTGCTTTGCAGAAATAGCCACAGCCTACTGTAATGTCTCCAAACTCCTCAACTTGCAAAAGTAGCCACATTACTATATGCAGGCCCAGTTCCACCTTTAATTGTCCACAGCCCAAAGCAGCAGTGATACCGGTTTGCATTAGTAGCCCCAATAAGCCCAAAGTACGCGTATTTGCAAATATAACCCCTGCACTCTCATTTCCTAATGTACGCGTGTATCCCACTATACACCCCTTCATTACACCTAGCTTCCCATATGTATCTCCTTGTCCTTTCATTTCCACAGGTTTCTGCCCTAGGTAATATCGACCTCCTCTCTCTTCCTTCTCTCTACTGTCTACTTCATTTTTGTTCAAATCAAATCGACCGACTCCATTTCTTTTGTGAATCTTCTTGTATGTACCTGAATCAATGGTGTTGGAGAACTGAAGATAGAGCTCACAAAAATCCTGTTTAACTGCAGCTGCTCTGAAGAACCGATGTTGCCAAGCTTCAGAGACACCGTCAACCACACCCTTCTGCACCTCAGTGGAATTGCCTGTGAGAACTTCAATCGAGTTTGTACTCTCCCCTCCCCGATAGATTGTTGTAATAGAAAGACCTGGATGTATTTCCTTGTTGTACCCCTTGTCCTTCTCTATTTCCTTATCCTTTTGCATCATCCAGTTAAAATCACTAGAATTGATGATTTTACTGTTTGCAAAATATGGTAATAAAAGGCCCAAAAGCTGTGCATGCTTGTTCTCTATGACTGACAGCGTTGTCATGTTTGTACAAAAATAGAATCCTGCAAACTTGTATGATATCTTGCAATTGATCTTCTTTGCCACCCCTCTATACTCTAGATTTAATTTAACTCCGGTGGATTGAGTACATAGTACTAATACCACCACCTGGAGCTTCCTTAAACCAAAGAGTATATATATGATTGCTATAACTGTGACAAACCACATATATGCTTGCTTTGCTTGTGCTGTAGTTGTTGTTGATTGATTATCTTGTACTGTATCTTCCCTTGCCTTCCTCCCCTTGGATTGAGTACAAAGTACTAATACCACCAAGTAAGATTTGTTCAAGGGAAAGACCTGGAAACACAGATGCATCATCCAGCTGAGTTTTCCTAGAATGAAAAATCTGCTGTCTGCATTCTGTGTACAAGTATGACCACATGTGTTTGATTGTTTTTCTTTTATGTGCCTTGATATTGATTTTCTTATGTGCCTTTGATGTACTGCTACCAACTGTACTATTATGTATTTCCTATTGTCCATGATACTCCTAGCTACTATGCTACACTCTAATTTTAATTCTTCCCCTATGGATTGAGTACCAAGTACTAATACCACCACATGAGGTTTCCTTAAAATATAAAGTGTAGATAGTATGATTGTACCTGCAAAAAAGAACACATCATTAGCAAAAAATTGATCCTTCATGTTCTCCCCTAAACTGGTTTGAACATGAGAAATCACATCTATGAATCCTGCATCCTCAAACACCCCAGTGTGTCCTCCTCCTACTAATTCTTGGAAACTTTGACCCTCAAGTATGGACATTGTAACTTGTCCTCATTTACTATCCTCCTCCCTTGTGAATCCAACTCCCAAAAGTCATGGCATTCAATGTTCCCATAGTCCAGTGCAAAATTTGCCAAATGATCTGCTAATTTGTTTCCTTCTCTAAAAATATGGGATATCCTGATAGTGAAACCTTCCATTAGCTCCTTTATCTCCTCCATCAAGTCCACAATAGTCCAAGGGGGTTTCCATGCTTCCTCTAAAATGTTTTTCATCAACATAGAGTCAGTTTGCAACCAAACTTGAGAGTAATTTTTATCTCTGCATATCCTTAAGGCCTCCAGAATTGCTACAGCTTCAGCTTCATTATTTGATCCTTCAACAATCTCCTTTCCCATTGCATATTTTACCTCTCCAGCCTCATCTCTACAGCAAACACCAATAGCACTCCTGCCTGGGTTCCCTCTTGATGCCCCATCTGTGTTAACTTTAATCCAACCCTGTTGAGGAAATTCCCATATCACTTTATAATATCTGAGCTTAGGTGTGTAGTTTTCCATCATTAGCAGTAGGTCACTCCATCTATGAGGTACCCTTACTCCAGGCTTTCTTAACTTCACCAAGTATTGGAGGCTAGTTGACACTTGGTAAATAACCCTACTCACTGAGACTGCATCCCCATGTTTCAGGCTATTCCTCCTCTTCCAAAGTTCCCAAACTATGCATGATGGTAGAGCCTGCATCACTGGCTTCAACCTCTGCACCACTGGTGCAGTCCAGCATTTAATGATAGCCTGGTGTAAAGACAACCCCTGTACAGCAATGCCTGATCTTTGTAGGAAATATTTCCATACAGTTTCTGCAGCTCTGGATGAGAAAAATAGATGTACCAGTGAGTCTTCCTTAGGTGAAGCACAACACCAACATTTAGAAGGCATAGAGTAACCTAGCCTTTTCATAAAGTCATCCAATGGTAGCTTAGCCTTCCACAATTTCCACATGAAGAATGAGATTTTGAAAGGGAGACCTCTCACCCATATTTTCTNTCCTGGGAATGTTTGCTGCAATTCTATGTTCCCAAAACACCTATCTAACCTTTTAAAGATACAATCATCCTCTGATCTTCCATTCCACCAAGTAAAAATACTTCCTTTGAACCCCAAATCTGTCAGATTGCAAGTGTTGATACAATGTCTGAAATCATCTACTTCATTTAGAGACACAGGTAATCCACCAAATTTCTCCTCCTCATCCCATATGACATTAAAATCCCCTCCCACTAACCATGGAGATGTCATGTCAGAGGCCATTGCATATAGTGAATCCCATAATTCTATTCTCTCTATGTGATCACATTTGGCATATACCAGTGTAAGGATTAATTCTACATGAGTTTCAGTGTGGAATAACTTCAAGGTCAGCTGCTGTACCATATTGTACAGAATTTCCACTTCATAAACCTCATCAATAAATGCCCATATTTTATTTGACACATTTACTACTGCTTGTGCAAGTCCTATTCTGCTTCTGTACCTTTCAACCTTATTAGCTTGTTGCATAGGCTCCATGATTCCAATGAATTCAAAATGATGTTTCTTATGCATAAGAATTAATCTCTCAAAGGCCTGCATAGTATTAACAGACCTGACATTCCATATGATTGCATCCATCACTGATTAATGGATTTGGACAGAGCTCTTCTTGTTTGGACCCCACCTGCTGGGACAGATGAATTGTCTTTCTGTTGTTTCTTCTTGCCTTTTGCTGCAGATTTAACTTGCTCAATATGTCTAGGGGACAAATCTCCTTGTTTGGCAATATTGAAGAAGTTTTGGGCTGTAGACTCTTCATCCATATCCTTGCCTATACCTTCTTGTTCATCATCTGCATGAATACCTGCCACATTTATTTGCATCACTGCTTTCTCACTGACCCTCAGAGGTGCCTCAGTGACAACTGTTGCCTTTTTTCTGTGTTGATCATGAATTAATACTATCTGTGTGTTGTCTTTATGCTGTACCTTATGAGTGGAATCAGTACATTTTCCTTCTTCTGTTCCTCCTGGATCAATGTTATTACCATCAACCTCCTTAGTAAGCACCACTGCATCCACCTTATCTGCATTGGAATTATTTTCTGTATTGTTCTTCTTCTGCTCCTCACCCTCTGCTACTGTATTGTTTTTGACTTGATTTTCTGAAGGTTTGTTGCCTTTTGACTTATCATTTACACTTTGATCTTCTTCATCCAAGCAGTCCCCCCCAACTTCCTCCTCACTTTGCATTACATCAGGGATGACTCCTTCTTCTGCATCTTCTTCAAATTGTTCAGACCACAATTTGCCCCCCTTCCATTTTGCTTTTTCACTATTTTTAAACATTTCAAAGTCTTCATCTTCTATGTTCTCATTATCATTTTCCTTTGTAAGTGCCAAATCAACTCTTGTATCCTGTGAGGGTATATCCTGAACTGATGTGTTTGTTGCCACAATGTTGCCAATAAAGGCCCTTTGTACCCATGCTGCAGTAGATTCTTGTACCTGGTTTTCATAATTTTCCATTTCCCTACTCTTTGCTCTCTCATCTTCCTTTGAGGTGTTCAACTTTGCTGCTGTAACACTAGTAGCTGGTACATTACCTATGTTCTTCTTTCCTCCATTCTTGCCCCTGTCAGTCCCAGGAGTACTAGGTTTAAACACTGTTGCTGCAGGATTTAAGATGCCTCCACCCTTTGCATTGGGCATTAAACTTTGAGTCCCCTGGTCCTCCACCAAAGCCAATTGATTATTGGCATTATCTTCAGTATTTTCCACCTCTAAGACTTCAAACATGTTGTTGGTCTGCACCTGCTGTAGATCTCCAGCATTTTGTTTTTCAACAGGTACTATTTCCTTACCAATTGTTGTTGCTCCTCCATTCTGCTTGTCTTTACCTTGAGCTCTTCTGTCTCTAACCTCTTTCCACTGTGCACCTACATTGCCAACAACCTTTCCACTTGTAAGAATCATTAATGGAGCATTATTCTTACTAGTTTCCTTGTTTGCTTGTACACCACCATCTGCAACAGACTGCTTCTCCTCTTTCCTATTATTTAGAAGTTCAGGATGCACCCTCCAACATTCCATCAAGTCATGGCCTTGTAGCTTACATTCCTTGTAATATTTAGGTAAATAATCATACTTAATATTCACCCATTCAGTTCTTATATCTCCCGTATTCTCATTGACAATATCCATCCTAACCTTCTTAGGGAGATCAGCTAACAAATCAACTATCACCTTCACACGTGCACAACTAGGTCTAGTTTTGTTCATAGTAGCTTGATCAAGGTGTTGTGGTATTCCAACAGCTGAAGCCAATGAAAATAGGCACTCTTTAACGAAAAAAGTAGGCAGCAGATTTGGGAATGAAATCCATGCCATTACTTTAAGGGTCTCCTCTCCAACTTTGAAATTAGAATCATATATCAATGTACGCAATTGATATTCCTCCCCATGTTTGTCCTTAACATAATAAACACCTTTAGAAGAAAAATTAACATAGTCCTGCCATAATGTGAACCTCACCAATATATGTCTATCCCTTAAGTACCCAATGTTGCATTCACCCTTGATTCCACATTGCATTGGAATAATACGTCGCAATTCATTGAATTCAGGCCATCCATACGAAAATTTACATACAACTGCATACTTTAAACCTTCTACAATATTCATACGCTCGACTTCTGATTCAGTAAAGCACACAAGAGGTTGGCCTTGGAAAAATTTTGCTCGTCTAGGCGCAATTGGCTCCACAACAGTTGCATGATCATGCATGGGTGTTTTAGTCGACGTAGGAGTCACTGCTTTTGCATAGTTCATGGTTTGCTTATCGTTAGTATTTGCTGAAGGCTGGGGATTGTTGTTTGTGGTTGTTTGGGGCTGGGCGAGAGCGATGGGAGGCTGACCAGCCGGAGAGACAGGCTGGCCGCCGGCCGGCGAGGCCATGGCAGCAATGCGTATGCTTTCTCTCTCTAAAAGCAAAAATCGCCCGTTTTCTAGAGAGAAGGCAGAGAAAACGTTAGCTCGCGGGTTTAGGGTTTGGGTTGGATGAAGTGCTTCTCTATATAAGCACAATGATTTTTTTTTTCCATTTTTCTATGAGGGACAAAGTGCCTTAGTGAAAAAATATTTTAAACTTTTCGTTTCCTCCATTTCCCATTCACATATCTTTTATTAATTAAATAAAACCCAACAATATCATGGTATGATCCGTAAAAGGACCAAAAGTATCCCTAAAGTATTGGAACTGGTACAAAAATGCCCTTCGTTCGCCTATTTGAATAAAAATGCCCCCACATTTATTCTTTTTGCCCAACATTACCCTTATTACTAACAGAATTTTATGGAAAAAGAAAAAGAAAATAGAATTAATATCCATGTGTCACCGTCCTATTGGCTTAACTTAATTATCACCCTAGATATAATTAAACCCACCTGTAACCCACAAGAATAATGACCCGCTCCGATTCTAAAACACCTTTCTCCGTGTCTTCTTCTCCTCGTTGCAGCCTGGGCAAAATCAACCGAATTCATCAAAAATAGTAACAAACACCTACAGGCCCATCTCACTTGCAAATTATGAATAGAAAATTCTCTTATTTTACTAGATTTTGCACAGTAATCTATGATTACAAGTTCAAAAGAAAAATAAATACTAGTGAAGATATTATCCAAAAAATTGCCAACTATTATTACATCATATAAACCCAGTGTGTGTGAGATGTACAATTCCACAATACCTGTTATATAAAAGCCGGAATATTAACATAACAAATAGCGAAACAAATTTAAAACGAAAATACACATTACATAACAGTAAAAAGAAATCCTCAGATGTAACGACCCGATCAGTTGTTTTGAGCTCTAGCGCATCGTTCGGCGGTTTGAAGCTTTAAGCAGCTTCACCTCAGGTATTATGACTTCTACATTTTTGAAAGTTCAGCATTTATTTGGAAAGAAAATTCTCATTTTGGAAGCTTTAAGTTGGAAGAATTGACTAAGGTTGAATTTTTGAGTAAACGACCTTGGAATCATGATTTGAAGATTCCAGCAGGTTTGTATGATAATTTTGGACTTGGGCGTATGTTCGGATCGGGTTTTGGATGACCTGAGAGCGTTTTGGCACCTATTGTGGAAGTTAGCATTTTAGAACAATTTCATCAATTTGGGTTGAAGTGCATTTCAATGCTATCAATGTCCGTTTGGGATTTCGAGTCTGGGAATAGCTCCGTATGGTGATTCTGGTGTTGGGAGCGCGTCCGGAAGTGGATTCGGAGGTCCGTAGGTCATTTCGGGGTCATTTGGCAAAAATTAGAAATTTGAAGGTTTTTGAAAGTTTGACAGTAAGTGGACTTTTGATATCGGGGTTGGATTCCGATTCCGAAAGTTGGAGCAGGTCCGCATTGTTGAATAATACTTGTGTGCAAAATTTGAGGTTAATCGGACGTGATTTGATAAGTTTCGGCCTCGAATGTAGAAGTTTGAAGTTCTAAAGTTTATTAAGCTTGAATATGGGTGTGATTCGTGATTTCGACATTGTTTGATGTGATTTGAGGCCTCGAGTAGGTCTCTGTTATGTTTCAAACAGGTTGGTGTGATTGGACGGGGTCCCGGGGGCCTCGGATGTGTTTCGGGATGGTCTCGGACCATTTTCCTTAGTTTTATGATTGTTGGTTTCTGGTTTATCAGGTATGTATCGCGATCTCGGAATAGAGAATGAGATCGCGAAGAGAAAATTGGACTAGAGGGAACAGATGTTCTATGCGATCGCGAAAGTGGACTCGCGATCGCGTAAGAGGGAGTTTTGAGCCGGGAAATTATGCCTTCGCGTTCGCGAAGTTTGGACTGTGATCGCGTTGTTCTGGATTGTTGTGTACCCCGAACGCATGGGAAAGTTTGCGTTCATGAAGAAGAAGCTCTTGGGGCAGTGAACTTGGCCTTCGCAATCGCGAGGCCTTTTACGCGATCGCGGAGAAAGGAATTCTAGGCAGTGAGTTGTTTTAAATAGCGGATTTTGCTCACTTTCACTTCATTTCTTCCATGGGAGGCGATTTTGGAGCAATTTTGGAGTGTTAATTCCATCATCAAGCATGAGGTAAGTGATTTCTACTAGTTGTGAGTTCAATACAAGGGTTATACACAGAATTAGACATGAAAATTTGTAGAAATTAGGGACATTGAAGAAAAACCTAGAAATTGGTATTTTTGGATTTTGACCATGAAATTGGACATGGAATTTGGAATAAATTATATATTTGATTTCGTGTTGTTATGGGTAAAGTTTATCTTCAAAAAATTTTGGAATCCGGGCACGTGGGCCAGACGGTGATTTTATCAACTTTTCGAGCGGAGTTGGCAAATTAATTAAATCAAATTATTGTGAGTATTTGAGTGTATTTTTATTGATTTGCACATTGTCTGACTACTTTTGGAGCGTTGGGCATCGGTTTGAGTCGTCGGAAGGGCTTGGGAGCCAGTTATGGAGCTTTAGAGCGAGGTAAGTCTCCTTTCTAACCTTGTAAGAGAGAATTAACCCCATAGGTGAACTAAATTAATATGTGCTTCTAATTGTGGGGGGCTACGTACGCACGAGGTGATGAGAGTCCGTACATAGCCACTAGCTATGCCTATGTCCGGGTAGTTTTAGGTTTACATTATGCCTCGTTGATATTGCAATTTGATTTATAGTTATTGTTTGTCTTGGGAAGAAACGCGATTGAGGTTGCATAATAATTTTGTTGAACGGAATTTAAATTGAGGAATTTATGATTTTAAAAAGTTTTCATTTGAACTTCGTATTTTCGAAAAGATTTGAGGAATATTGTAATAACTTAAGAAATCTATGTGTAACCCCGTCTCAATTATATTCCGTGAGCGGGGTAAATTTCCACTACTCATATCGGATCGGGTCGTTCGCCGCGACATGATTATGTATTTCACTCTTATGGGATCGGCCGTTCGCCTCGGTAGGATCTATGTACCACAATCTAATGGGAGCGGGCCATTTGCCTTGGCAAGTTAATAGATGCATCTATGGTTCATGTCGTTCGACCCTCGGCAGTGCACAGTTTAATTTTCATGTTAGATCTGGCCATACGCCTCGCCATTTCCTATATCATATCCTTATGGAATCGTGCGTAATATTTGGCAAGCATCCAGTGTATCCGTAAGTTTTTCGGATTTGAATTTTATGACAATCTACTTGATGAGGTCTACTATACCCTTATGTGTGCTCTGGTTAAGGAGGGAATTTCAAATGGGGAGCATGAGTTAATTGTAAAGAGGGGAATTTGTATCATACATATTTATGCTTATTTAATTCATTTATTTACTCTGCCTCACATTTATTTACCTCTTTACTGTACCTGATATTATTGGACAACTAGTAAGTGTCGGAGTCGACCTCTCGTTACTACTTCTTCAAGGTTAGACTGGATACTTACTGGGTATGCGTTGTTTTCGTACTCATACTATACTTGTTGTACATTCTGTTGTACGGGCACATGTATGTTCAATGGCATTGTGGGAGCAACAACATGGTTGATGCAGGGACTTAGGTGAGCTGTATTCCATGTTACGATCCGCAACCAGCAGAGTCTCCTTCAGAGTGTTCGTATTTTCTTTCATGTCCAAATTTGTATTCCGGACAGATGCTGTATTTTATTTTATTTTATTTCCTAGATGATGCACATGCACTTGTGACACCGGGTTTTAGGGTGATTATGGGTTATTCAGCATTGAAATGGTGAATTATTTATTACTCTAAAATTTCCATCTTCTGTATTTAATGAGGAAAACTGTGATTTCAAAAATATTAAGATAAGACCTAATTAAGTATTTAATTGTTGGCTTGCCTGATAGCGGTATCCGACACCGTCACGACCTTTAATGGATTTTGGGTCATGACAACATGGTACCAGAGCACTAGGTTCACTTAGGTCTCTTGAGTCATGAGCAAGTCTAGTAGATCTTGCGGATTGGTACGGAGACATCTGTACTTATCTTTGAGAGGCTACAAGGTTGTTAAATCGGGAATTGGGGAATTGTATTGGTACTACAGATGTGGTGCGGGATGTTTCTCCCTGTGTATTTGATTGGGCTATTATCGTCGCCTTGTGGAAGGCCATTCTGTCTTTCAGCTTAGTATCAGCACTACCTAAGGCTTTGGGATTTGGCATTGATTGTTATGATGATTCGTGCATTGCTATCACACAGTATTGGTGTAACTGTAGGGTGCTTGCCTATGCGTCTAAGCAATGAATAACTTGAAAGGAGGTTTGCTCAGTGCATGATTCAGAGATTCAGTATTTTATCTCCGGCGAAGGAAAGACAATCGGACTGTAAATGTTCAGGTTTGGGTTGATGGAGTGAGGAGACTTGGTATTTTCGAGTGTGGTGGAATTTCCATCTGTGATGTGGCATCGTTGTTCTTGTTGAATGTGTGAAGTTTGCTGCTGTTATGGTCTTCTTCAATTTGCTTTTGGGGGAAGAGTATTGTGAACTAGTGCCGGGGAAGCGGCTGTCAGAGATCGTAGTGTGCGGTGGTTCAGGATTGAATAAGTGTTCCTGGTGTTGAGAGCTCAAGGAAGATGATCTTCAGAGAGGTTTAGAGCTGGTGGCGATCTATTGGTTCAGGTGCTATAGAGACGGATTTTGATTTCAAAGTAACAAGGAGACGAGCTCAGAATGGTTTATTGACTTCAAAGTAATTGTACCCCGAGCACCGTCGTTGGAAGATGTCGGCATGAGAGTATCCTTAGGTGGGTTATCTCCTATGAGTAGGTTAGCGGTTGCGTGGTGTTGATGAAACTTCTACGAAAAATTATACAACTATCTGGTAAGAGGTTGAATATATAATTACGGCTAGTGATTCAGAGTGTTCATGAAATGCTAACACAAGGATTTCGAGGAATTTGGCGGGTTGATTCTGCAAGATCATGTCAATGGGGGATAAGGAATCTTGGTGGGTTCCAGGTTTATGCGATGGTATCTTTAAGCTAAGTGGGAGAGCCCCACCGCCTAAGATTGGATTGTATGGTTATCTACTCGTGAGGTTTCTGGTTATCGGCATATTGGTGGGATATCACAACTATGGAAAGGAAATATCAGTGGTAATTTGAGCAAAGGATTCGGGAAATGTGTACTATATTTCTCCTTAATTGATTTATGTTCAGGCTTTGGGAAGACTCAGAGTTGATGCCTCGTATAGATGTGATGTACAAGGAGAGGAATTCAACCGGTTGCTTCTTTGAGAGGGTGTTCATGTGCTAGCAGAGCCTTGGAATTAATTATATTCGGGACCAAGTCAGAGTGGGTGAATCTCAACAACGGTTCTAGTGGACTCAAAAGTTAAATGCGGTGCCTAAGGATTTCAAATCCGTAGGGTAGTTAAGTATCGAGCCTTTGCAGCAGATTATGAAATGGGCCTTAGAATATTCTATGTATCTTTGGTCTGCGGCGTAGCATTGGAGGAATGGGAGAAAATAACTTCGGACTCATAGAGGAATTATCAGAATGGGTGTACCAGTTGAAGACGCGAATACGCGCACAAAGAGGGTATGAGATGGTTCGTGGGTTTTGAGACAACGTGATCTCGTGAAATAAGGTCACTCGGGATGAGTGCAAATTTATGTTTGTGATGTAAGGAATGGAGCTATTATTATTTCTAAGGCAAGTTAAGAATAAATTAGGAGAGGTCGGATCGATTAGCAACGGTTAAATTGGCATGATGGTTGCAATGATCAGTTCCTTCAGCGCGTTGAGTTATGCATGTGATTTGTGGCGGTGCGTGCGAGGCTTGACGGTCGCCGTATTGATTTTATTTGGAGACAATTAAGTATTATGGCCTATTATGTGTAGATGGATTCCGGAAGAGTTATGGTAGTTTCCACCACTACTTGAGGTTGGTATTTTCTGCGGTTATGAGAATCCAGTCACGTGTTGTAATGGTTCTCTTGAAATGAGCTAAGTAAAAGGTTTCTATATGATGAAGTGTTTATTCTATTAGTGGTTCAGGAGTGATGGTGAAATTTATGTACTATCGCGTATTGGCATGTTAGGTGCAGTGTGCGGCATGAAGTTTGGAAGTTGAGGATCAAGGTTGCAGTTCGGTATTAACAAGGATGCCACGAGCTAGGATGAGCAGGAAAAGAATTTAGATGTTTAGAGTAAGCTGGTATTGCCTTCAGCATCACCTAAGATTGGTGTCTTATGTAAGAGGCTTAGCGTACTGGTTGCGGATTCTTGATTTTCTTTACAGCATTAGTGCAGCTGGTGGTATCGATGTGCAGACTTATACCTGGTGCGGAAGGTCATGGGAGCGTGTCCTACGGGAAGATTGTATAAGTGTGACATGCAGTCACTTGATTGATTGAAGATTGAAACCAAGTATGAATATTGTGGTAATATCTTATTTGAGAATTTATGCCTCGAGGGCGCTCGGTTCATTGGGTGTAACTGTGGAAGTTTGTTGCGAATATGATGGTTGTTCTTGTGTGTTATGGGAAGAAGGGTTATTATGGACCCTTAAAAGGTTATTAGCGTAGTATAGTGCGATTAGAATCGACTTGAGGTCCGTGGATGGATCGAAATATGAATATGGGCTTTATATCAGACTGGATGTGTTCATTTCAGCATAGCGTTGTTTATGGAGGAACATTCGGGCCTTGGATGTTACTTCTATCGTCAGCTATTTCATGCAATACTCCATTGTGCCGTGTGGGTTGTGAGGTGGTTTGATTATTCACACTCGTATTGAGATCCCGTGTAGCTCGTGGTGTTGTGAGAGCAAGATGGCTCTCAAGATACAAGTCATTTATTGCACCTTAGTTGTGCTTGAGTTTTGTGGCATATGGCGCTGTCTGTCTCCTCAAGGAAGGTATTACGCACTTGGCGTGCTTGTGGTCGATATTTGGGTATCTCGTAGTTATGATGCATTTTAGTTCGGTGAGTATTTCCTTGTTGGTTATTATATGTGGATCGGATGGCGTGCCGCCACGGGTACATTGTTTGGATCGGGTGGAACGCTGCCACGGGTATCATGGTTGGATCCGGTTGCACGCCACAATTGCGTGATGTTGATTACAATCCCCTATATCTATTATTGTGTGTTTTGTTTCTCATTTTCTGAGGAAGGTTCATAACAACTTTTCGGTTGTTTAATTAGTTATGTAGGCTGAGTAGCTCTTTCCAGAGTTCATTTTCCTTGTGTATCATGTTCGAGTTTGTAGCTTATTGGCACATTGTGGCATCATATGAGACTTTTGGCAGCATCTGAGGTGGCTTATTGCCTGAACAACTTATACTGGGTGAGACGATTTTATTGGATCTGGGATCAGTGCGATCGGATTATATGAAGCATATTAAAGAGCAAATATCGTATTTGGTTCATAATGAGGTAATGGTCTCCGTAGGAGGAGAGACTCAGCGATTTGTTGACTCGGCAGTTAGTTATAAATTTCTACACATCTTTTCCGTTGTGGCGGTAGTGCAAGTATTGGAACAAGACTTATATATGTCATGAGGTGCATTGAGAGCATCAGATTCGTGAACTTTCGGCTATTGTTATCAGAGGATGTTATTATGGTCATGTGAATTATGCAGCGCATAGTGTGGATTCAGCAAAGGTATGCAATCGTGTATTGGTGCATCGTATAGAGATTGATACGGTGTTCGCATGATGGAAGCAGGCCTGGCAGAGAATTCCGGATGTTGGAATTGGGCTCTAAGGCCTATTAGGCTAAGTAAAAAGGAAAATCTTCAGATTAGCTTGGACTAATGTGCTCAACTGAGTTGTGGTAGCACGGGTAGGCGCAAGAGGTGTTAAATAGTGATTTCAAACAACTCTAGAGCAGTTCTTAGCACGTTCGAGGACGAACGTATGTTTAAGTGGGAGAGAATGTTACGATCCGACCGATCGTCTTGAGCTCTAAAGCATCGTTCGACGGTTTGAGGCTTTGAACAGCTTCACCTCAGGTATTATGACTTGTACATGAGGGCAGAATTGGAGTTTCGGAAGTTCAGTGTTGATTGGAAAAGAAAATTCTCATTTCGGAAGCTTTAAGTTGGAAGAATTGACTAAGGTTGAACTTTTGAGTAAATGACCTCGAAATCGGGATTTGAAGGTTCCAGCAGGTTTGTATGATGATTTCTGACTTGGGCGTCTGTTCGGATCGGGTTTTGGATGACCTGGGAGCGTTTTGGCGCCTATTGTGGAAGTTAGCATTTTGGAAGACTTTCATCAATTTGGGTTGAAGTGCATTTCAATACTATCGATGTCCGTTTGGGATTCCGAGTTTGAAAATAGCTCTGTATGGTGATTCTGGTATTGGGAGCGCGTCTGAAAGTGGATTCGGAGGTCCGTATGTCATTTGGCGAAAACTAGAAATTTGAAGGTTTTTGATAAGTTTGACCAGAAGTGGACTTTTTGATATATCAGGGTCGGATTTTGATTCCGAAAGTTGGAGTAGGTCCGTAATGTTGAATAAGACTTGTGTGCAAAATTAGAGGTCAATCCAATGTGATTGATAGGTTTCGGCCTTGAATGTAGATGTTTGAAGTTCTAAAGTTCATTAAGCTTGAACTGGGGTGTGATTCGTGATTCCAACATTGTGTAATGTGATTTGAGGCCTCGAGCAGGTCCATGTTATGTTCTGGGACTGGTTGGTGTAATTGGATGGGGTCCCGGGGGCCTCGGGTGTGTTTCGGAATGGTCTCAGACCATTTTTCTTAATTTTATGATTGCTGGTTTTTGGTGTATCAGGTATGTATTGCGATAGCGGAATGGAGGACGCGACCACGAAGAGCAAATAGGATTGGAGGGAATAGAAGTTCTATGCGATCGCGGAAGTGGACTCGCGATCGCGTAAGAGGGAGTTCTGAGTTGGGAAATTATGCCTTCGTGTTCACAAAGTTTGGACTGCGATAACATTGTTCTAGATTGTTGTGTATCGCGAACGCGTGGGAAAGTTCGCGTTCGCAAAGAAGAAGCTTTTGGGCAGTGAACCTTGCCTTCGCAATCGCGAGGCCTTTTACGTGATCGTGGAGAAGGGAATTTTGTGCAGTGAGTTGTTTTAAATTGGGGATTTTGCACTTTCACTTCATTTCTTCTATGGGAGGCAATTTTGGAGAAATTTTGGAGTGTCGATTCAATCATCAAGCATGAGGTAAGTGATTTCTACTAGTTGTGAGTTAAATACAAGGTTTATACATGGAATTAGACATGAAAATTTGTAGAAATTAGAGATTTTGAAGAAAACCCTAGAAATTGATATTTTTGGATTTTGACCATGAAATTGGTCATGGAATTTGGAATAAATTATATATCTGAGTTTGTGGTGTTTTGGATAAAGTTTATCTTCGATAATATTTGGAATCCGGGCACGTGGGCCCGTGGTGATTTTATCAACTTTTCGAGCGGAGTTGGGATTTTTTTAAAATCAAATTGTTGTGAGTAATATAGTGTAATTTTATTGATTTGCACATTGTTTGACTAGTTTTGGAGCGTTGGGCATCAGTTTGAATCGTTGGAAGGGCTTGGGAGCCAGTTATGGAGCTTTGGAGCGAGGTAAGTCTCCTTTCTAACCTTGTAAGAGGGAAATAACCCCCTTAGGTGAACTAAATTAATATGTGCTTCTAATTGCGGGGGGCTATGTATGCACGAGGTGACGAGAATCCGTACGTAGCCACTAGCTATGCCTATGTCCGGGTAATTTTAGGTTTACATTATGCCTCGTTGATATTGCTATTTGATTTATAGTTATTGTTTGCCTTGGGAAGAAACGAGATTGAGGTTGCATAATAATTGTGTTGAAAGGAGTTTAAATTGAGGAATTTAAGATTTTGAAAGTTTTCATTTGAACTTCGTATTTTAAAAAAGAACTAACGAATATTGTAATATCTTATGAAATCTATGTGTAACTGCGTCGCAATTATATTCCGCGAGCGGGGTAAATTTTCACTACTCTTATGGGATCGGGCTGTTCTCCTCGGTAGGATCTATGTACCACACTCTCATGGGAGCAGGCCGTTCGCTACGACAGGTTAATAGATGCATCTATGGTTCGTCTCGTTCGACCCTCGGCAGTGCACTGTTTAATTTTTATGCATCGGGCCGTACGCCTCGGCATTTTCTATATCATATCCTCATGGAATCGTGCGTAATATTTGGCAAGCAGCCAGTGTATCCGTGAGTTTTTCGGATTTGAATTTATGACAATCTACTTTATGAGGTCCACTATACCCTTATGTGTGCTCCGGTTAAGGAGGGAATTTCAAATGGGAAGCTTGAGTCCATTGTAAAGAGGGGAATTTGTATCATGCATCTTTATGCTTATTTAATTCATTTATTTACTCTGCCTCACATTTATTTACCTCTTTACTGTGCCTGATATTATTGGCCCACTAGTCAGTATCGGAGTTGACCTCTCTTCACTACTTATCCGAGGTTATACTGGATACTTACTGGGTATGCATTGTTTTCGTACTCATAAAAAACTTGCTGTAAATCTTGTTGTATAGATACATGTATGGTTAGTGGCCTTGTGGGCGCAACATTGTGGTTGATGCGGGGACTTAGGTGAGTTGTATTCCATGTTACGATCTGCATCCACCAGAATCTCCTTCAGAGTGTTCGTATTTTCTTTACTAGGTCAAATTTGTATTCCAGACAGATGCTGTATTTTATTTGATTTTATTTCCTAGATGATGCTCATGCACTTGTGACATCGGGTTTTTGTGACATCGGGTTTTGGGGGATTATGGGTTATTTAGCATTGAAATGGTGAAAATAATTTATTTACTCTGAAATTTCCATCTTCTGCTATATATGTTAAGGAAAACTATGATTTCAAAAATATCAATGTAAGACATAAATTAAGTATTTAATTGTTGGCTTGCCTGACAGTGTTGTCCGGCGCCATCACGATCTTTAATGAATTTTTGATCGTGACATCAGAATTTCACGGAAGAATGAATAAATAGTGAAGAAAAGCCCCATAAAAATTTGAGTAAAACACTTATACAATGAAAAACACACACTACCCCAACAAACAAAATCTAATTTTTTTTGACATAAAGAAGAATGTGATGCTTCACTTCCATCTTCCATAAAAATGATTTTAATAGAGAACTCAAATTTGGTTTTGTCTCATGAATTATAGGCATACAAGTTGTATAATAACGCTCATTGTAACGAAAATGGCAAAGAAGCATTGGTGGAACTTGAAG
>NC_031989.1:71360103-71360525 GCF_001879085.1 Nicotiana attenuata | reverse complement strand
GAGAGAGAGAGAGAGAGAGAGAGAGAGAGAGAGAGAGAGAGAGAGAGTTGTATTTTAAAATCAGAGCAGGTCAATATTCGTACGGATTAAGGGTAGGCCAATAGGTCGGTAGCACGTGGATATTAATTTAATTTTCTTTTTTTCCAGAAAATTCTGTTAGTAATAAGGATAATGTTGAGCCAAAAGAATGGCAATGGAGGCATCTTTATTCAAATAGGTAGACAGAGAACACATGTATACCAATTCCAATACTTCAGGGATAGTTTTAGCCCTTGTTTCATGGTATGATCATGCAAGCAATATTTGTTATGTTAGTAAATTCCATCTTACCCCGTTAACCTTTTAGGGTTGAGAAATAATACCCCCTTACTTTTTGAATGGAAAAAGGGAACCCCCTTGACCCATAAGTCAACCCTCCCCCC
>NC_031989.1:71300319-71360083 GCF_001879085.1 Nicotiana attenuata | reverse complement strand
AAAAAAAAAAAAAAAAAAACAAAACCTTGTCGGAAGTGGTATTATGACTTGATACATTAGCCAATTCTATAATTGTTGGACAACAATAACTTAATCATCAATTAAACTGTTAAACTATCATAATGAACCCCAGTAGATACAACTGATATAAACTCCCAAAATTTAGTGAAACTGAGTCATAAGCTCTACAAGGAGTGCACTAAAATTTTTGAAATACAATATTGTTTTGAATAGGAAATAAACAGTAGAACATC
Source organism: Nicotiana attenuata (assembly GCF_001879085.1). Lineage (NCBI taxonomy): Eukaryota > Viridiplantae > Streptophyta > Magnoliopsida > Solanales > Solanaceae > Nicotiana > Nicotiana attenuata. The sequence goes on along the minus strand of NC_031989.1, from coordinate 71,359,829 downwards.
TAAAACATAAGGTGAATTCAAGGCCTGCGAAGGTCCAGCAGGTGCACCTTCAAGTCTCCGAAATAGCCAATCAATCACTGGCATCCAGCATGGGCAAATTTACATGGATCTGCACAAAAATGTGCAGAGCATAGTATGAGTGCACCACAACGGTACCTAGTAAGTGTCAAGACTAACCTCGGTAGAGTAGTGACGAGGCCAGGTCAAGACCCTGTTAGGATAGGAAAACTGAACAGAATATAGTATAATCTAATAATGGAAAGCGAGGAAGTAAATGACAGATAGACAGTTCAATAATGTAAGCTAACAATGGAAATTTAAGCGGTAAAGGAAAAAAGTAGTGAACATACGATGAAACAATGAGTACTCAACACGAACTATTACAAGTAAGACAAATAAAGAAAACAACAAGAACTGCTCAACCAACAAGCCTCTTTTTGCATGGAATGTACAACTAGAATAACAACTGAGATGCCGCCTCATATTCACATTTCACAATTTCAATCACAATATTTTCTTATATCACCGCATGAACCTTGCATTTATTTTTGAAAATATTTTCCTGAAATGGTTACACATGTTTTAGCCCCCTTATCTCACCGCATGGCTTCAAGTAATTCCCTTATTAGCAACACGCGTATAAACTCCCACCTTAGCTCACCGCATGCATATCAACCCATATTCTTATACCACTGCAAGCGTACCAATATCACAACACAATAATCAACTCGCACCACATGAGCCCATACTCCACAACACTTGCCAAAATCAATAATACCAATGTTACAACAACGTAGAGACCATGGCTCAAACACCATGTGCACAAGAATCTCAATAACAACAAAATAAATAAAAAATACTCAACAATTAACATCTTCAACCTCAATGCAATAATGACTTCCAAAACTTCAATATCAATAGCCCAGCAAGAAGATATTTCATGAAATAACAACTTCAAGTAAGAATAATTTAACAATAAAAGAGTAACAAAACAATAAGAGAAGTAGTAAGTTCAACTAAAGCATATGAGTGAAATTACAACTACAAAAGGTAGGACAACAAATAACAACGTCAATTAGAGCATGTGAGAGGAGATTTGACAATGAAAGATATAACATGTTATAACAAATTTAATTAAATGCATGGAAGAAGTCTAAAAGTATAAACTGGTAAATTTACCACATATAGCCCGTGTACACACTCGTCACCTTGTGTACATGTCTTTCACGTAGTACAATTAGCCCAAATAATCCAAATCCTAAGGGGTAATTTCTCCCACACAAAGTTAGGCAAGATACTTACCTCAACTAGGGCAAATTAACCCTCGAATATAGCTTTTCCCCTAAAAGTCGCCTCCACACGGCTCAAATCTAACCAAAGTGACTTAGTATCATCAAACAATGCAAGGAAAATCAATTACAATAGATAAAGCTATGATCTTTGCATATTTCCCCAAATGTCAACCCTGGGCCCGCCCGATCAAAATCCGGGTTCAAGGGTAGATTCTGACTACTTATAACCTCACGAGTCCACATAAATGTTTTATTTTCAAATTCGAGTCCAAAAATCAAATCTTCATTTTTCAAAACTTTGACAAAAATCCCCAGTTTTCCTATTTCATTCTCATAAATTTGATGTTAAATCCAATAAATAATCATGAAATATAGTTGGAAATTGATTAGAATCACTTACCTATATTTGTAGATAAAAATATCCTCTCCAAATCGCCTCCTACCGAGTCTAGGGTTCTAAGATATGAAAAATGAGACCTAAATCCCGACTCCTAGCCCTTTGATCAGCGGAAGGTATCACAAATGCGACCTTGAGTTCACATTTGCGAACCCTCGTAATTACGAAGCGGGAATCACAATTGCGAACCCTGATAGCCAGTTCAGATGTCGCAATTGCGAGAAAAGCTTCGCTTCCCAAAAGCAACCAAATGGTCACAAATGTGACCCAACCCAAGACTACACTGACTTCGCAAATGCGCAGGGCGAAGTCGCATTTGTGAAATCTGACCTCCCCCGCCCACTTCGCAATTGCGAGGCTAGTGCTCGCAGTTGCAATATCAGAGCACCAACACACCAGCAGTCCTATTTTCAGTCTAAACCATTTCGAAGAGCGTCCGAGACTCATCCGAGACCTCGGGGCTCCAAATGATAACTGAGGTGAACTAAGCAACATGACGTAATATAGATCCAAGAATATAAATATACATGAGTGCTCCTAGTAATACTGGTAAGTAAAAAGAAAACTTTCAACTACCTACTAACCTTCTATCCTAATTCTCGACCTTCACACCCTCCTATGAGAGGTTATTTCCTCAGTAAGCTGAAACTGCCCAATGTCCTTCCTAATCACCTCTCCTCAGTACTTCTTTGGCCTCCTCGACCTATTCTTAAACCCACTATAATAGAAGCACGATGCTTCTCCTCTTAACGTGTCCGAACCATCTCAACCTCGACTCTCGTATCTTGCCCTCCACGGAGGCCACTCCCACTTTATCCCGAATAACTTCATTCCTAATCTTATCTCTACTGGCCAACACTCATTGTCACGACCCAATTTTCCCTCCGTAAGATTTCATGACGGCACCTAGTCTCTATGACTAGGTAAGCCTAATAATTGCTGAATTATCAAAAACAAAGATAGAATCAACAACTAAATTTCAATAGTTAACTATAACGGAAAAATGCTGCTCGGTATGTACAAGTAAACTAGCACTCGAGTATAAACAATATTCCCAAAACTCGGTAGTCACAAGCTCTAACAATTTGTCTAACTGTTTTTATACATCAGTAACTAGAAGAAATAAGGAGGAACAACATAAAAGGATAGAGGGGGACTTCGAGGTCTGCGAACACTGGCAAATATACCTTGAAGTCTTCGGAGCACCAGCAAGTACGCAACTAATAGCGGGGCTGGTAGGAGGTACCTAGATCTGCACACAAAACATGTGCAGAAGAGTAGCATGAGTACACCATAATAGTACCCAATAAGAGCCAAGCCTAACCTTGACAGAGTAGTGACGAGGACAGGTCAGGGCCCTACTAGAATATAATAATTTAAGGCAGAAAAATATAGTAGTGTAATAAGAGATCGGAAATTTAACGAGGAGAAACTATAGAAGGATAACAACACAACACATAGAGATAATCAACAGGGGCGCTCCTGAGATACCGTCTAGTAGTCCCAAATGTAAATGCTCAACAGGGGATCTCCCAAGATACCGCCTCGTAGTCACAAAAGTAAATATGCAAGGGGATCTCCCGAGGTATTGGCTTGTAGTCCCAAAAGTAAATGTGCAGGGAGATCTCCCGAGGTACCGCCTCGTAGTCCCAAAAGTAAATACACAGTTTGAAACCAAAGGAAACAAAAATTTACAGCAAGATCTCTACAGTTTAAGACTGATACAAATAAAGGAAAAACAGGAAGTTCAACTAAGCATGCTGCACAGATTTCAAATAAGCATTTAAGACACGTAGACATGCGATATTAGGCTAAACAGGATAACTACACATGCTGGTATAACTCAATTAAGATGTAGCGGGTTAGTACTTAGTAAAAAACTGGATTTTACAATAATTAGCCCGTGTACGCACTCGTCACCTTGCATACACGGCGCTCACATATTACAGAAGTATCACAATAGTACCAAATCCTAAAGGGATTTTCCCTACACAAGGTTAGGCAAGCCACTTACCTCGCACAAAGCTCAATCAATCAGTAAGAATGCCTTGCCACGACTTTTTGAATCCAAATGGCCCAAATCTAGCCAAAAGCAATTACATACCATAAAAATAACTATAAGAAACTAGTCTAATTAATGAAATCAAGATTTTAGCAAGAAATTAGATATTCACCCCAAAACGTCAACCCGGGCCCACGCCTCAAAATCAGGTAAGAGTCACAAAACACAAACATCCATTCAACCATGAGTTCACTCGTATCAAAATTACTCAAATCCGGTACCAAAATCTCAATCAAAACCCAAAAATTCGGTTTCAGAACTTTTCCCCCAAATTTCTCAACCCAAATCTTAAATTAGAAGATGAAGTTAATGATAGAATAGTGGGATATAACAAAAAAACAAGTGAAGAATCATTACCCAATCGATGCCTCTGAAAATCCCTCAAAATCTTGTCCAAATCCAAGCTCTCTAACTCATGTTTTGATAGAAATGGCAAAACCCTCGTTTTTGAAATATTTATAACTGCCCAGTGATTCCTCCTTCGCGAACACGGAAACATCCTCGCATTCGTGAAGCATAAAAATGCTTTAGTCCAAAAAGTCTTCATCACGAACGCAATGGCCTAATCGCGAAAGCGGATCATACACAACTTGACCCTACGCGAATACGGGACCCCCATCATGAACGCGTAGGCTAATTACCTTGTGACCCATCTGCCCTTACCTCTACGCGAATGCAAGGACCAAATCGCGAAGTTGTAAACCTAAGATCTCAGTGCTTCGCGAATGTAGGATATGCATTGTGAACACGAAGGCTTAATTCCAGCAGCACTCCAACTTCCTCTATGCGAACGTGGGAGAACCTCGCGAACGCGTAGAAGGATACCAGACACCAGCAATAGCTGATGCTTCAGCTATAACACTAAGTCCAGTTCTAGTATGTTAACCATCCGGAATACATCCGAGGCCCCCGGGACCTCAAACAAACATACCAATAAGTCCTAAAACACCATGAGAACTTAGTATAGCCTTCGAATCACATCAAACAATGCTAAAAAGACGAATCTGTCACGCCCCAAAACCGAGGGACATGACTGGCGCTCGACCGGGTAGCCCTAGTCAAGCGGACCTGGGTGCCTTTCCTATCCCACGTGATACCCCGTGTTTTCATTACTCATTAATCAAAAGAAATAGCCATTATAGTTAAAACACCTTTTCGCGAAATATACAATAACAACATGGTTACTTAGCGCAGTTTACAACTTACATTGCCCAACATACCAAGATACATGTTACATAAGTTCACAACCCACATTTCCTGTCTACGGAACCTCTAAGGATACAAAAGGATGATACAATACTTACTGGTAACAAGGCTCCGGCTATACCTTACACAAATACCAAAACAAGACTCCGGAACAAAAGCGGCATGAGCCACGCAGGGCCCCGAGAGGAAAGGGGCTCCCAATTCAGCTGACGGAAAGTGAAGAAATGCTACGGACGGTGGACTGGAGTACCTGCTATAGATCCACCTACACTCATAACACGAATGTAGCGCCCCCGGCAAAAAGGGACGTCAGTACATTTGAATTATACTGGTATGTATGAACAAACTTTACCCCAAGTAAACTCAAACCATACACAAGTAACAAGTAGTAATGGAATCCACAATCGAATGCACATGAAAGGAACAACCAAAGTCAAACAAGTTTCACAATCTCTCCTTTCCCATCCAACATCATCTCATCACATCAATGATTTCACAACTTTCACATATGTTCATTTCGATAGTGATTTCGATCACTTTTCCACCCTTATTACCTCGGCCACCCTTATTACCTCGTCCACCCCCAACCCACAATTTATCATTTTGTGTTGCGGCGCGCAATCCGATCCCACCGGACAATCACATTTCACACAACAACAATAGTCCACAGTTCAATCACATGGCTTCAGGCCATCCAGAATGTCATTTCACAACAACAATAACAGTAATTCACAAATAACAACAACAACAATTCTCAAGAACTACAACAACAATTCACAAGAATTTCCATAACCATCGATACCATTTCCATCATATTCAATAACTCATATGCATTTTATGTCACAACGATGATTGCCCACGACAAGCCATATATATTATTACCATAGTCGTTCCAATTGCATCAATTACTATTTCCTTCCATCATTTGTTTCACAATTCTTACCACATAGCAGATTCACAATCACATACCTGGTTCCTTGCCAATTACTTACACCATCTTATCGAAAGACATAACCACAACCACTCAACCGTACCAATTACAAGAATTTCACAGACAATCCACGTAGAAATCACATACCAAGCACTCAAACACCAAACAAGGTGATTTTACAAAGGTCAAAGTTAGACATACATACCTGGAGCCGAATTCCCTTTTAATTTTCTACTTCCAACTTCACCAAAAAGCCTAGCAACGTCAATCTAGTGCACAAATTAACACATATTTCTTAGAAATCAAGTTCCCAATCATTACCCGAACACATTTAGATTATCAACCCTCCTTTGCACAATCCTTTACTCCTACCCAATCCCTCTTACCAGCTTTTAGGTTTTAAAAGACATGCATGAATGTTTCAACCTCTATTATCAAGAATCAATGCATGAGACTCCCCCTCCCCCCTTAATTAAACCTGAAAATTAATGAAAATGGGTTAGGGATTTTACCTGCAAGAATGGGGATGAAGACACTCACTTTGAAATTTCCTGGCCCGGTTAGTTTTGAAGAATCAATTTGAAGAAGATGAACTCTCTCTCAAGAACCCTCTCTTTCCTCTCTCTTATTTTGTTCAGAAAACTCATTAAAATGAAGGGGTTGGGTTGTTTTATTAAAAGGGGGTCGGGTTTAAAATTTAGAAAATTAGGAGCCCGAGTCAGGTTTGCGGTCGCACTTTGCGATCGCAGATCCGAAATGCGGTCCGCAGAATGGACCGCAAAAGTGCTCCAAAAATCTAATTCTTCTGTTTGGGTCTGCGGCGGAAATACGGTCCGCATATCAGTTATGCGGTCGCATAATGGACCGCATTTTGACCTTAATTTTAACCAAACCACTGACTCAATCTGCGGCAGAAATGCGGTCCGCATACATGATTTGCGACCGCATTCTGGACCGCAAAATAACACTTCTCTGGAAAACTTTGGTTCTTTGATTTTTGAATGCTTAGATCAGTACAAAGGGTCCGGACTCGCCGCGAAGAATTTTACACATTCCCAGCACATATTTGGAACTTGACACTATAAGCTACTAGGTTTTGAGCACAAATTTTTACGGGGCCTTACAGAATCACACTCGAATTCAAACTTAATGAACTTTGAAACATCAAACATCTACCACCGATGCCTAAACCTATCAAATCACGTCCGATTGACCTCAAATTTTGCGCACAAGTCATATTCGACATCGTGGATCTACTCCAACTTTCGGAATCAAAATCCGACCCCAATATCAAAAAGTCCTCTTCCAGTCAAACTTCCCAAAATTTCAACTTTCGCCATTTCAACCCTAATTCACCTACGGACCTCCAAATCACAATCCAGACATGCTCCTAAGTCCGAAATCACCCAGCGGAGCTAACGAAACTGATGAAACTCCATTCCGGAATAATTTTCACACAGTTCCAACTATGGTCAAATTCTTAGAACTCAAGCTTCCGTGTTAGGGACTAAGTGTCCCAAATCACTCCGAAACCCAAAACAAAACCTTTTGGCAAGTCACATAAGCATAAAATGATATGGGGAAATTAGTAAATAGGGAATGGGAGATAATACTCTCAAAACAACCAGCCAGGTCATTACATCCTCCCCCTCTTAAAACAATCGTTCGACCTCAAGCGAGCATAGAGACATACCTGAAGTGGTGAAATGATAAGGATAACAGCTGCGCATATCATGCTGGTATCCCAAGTCGCCTCCTCGACCGGCTGACCCCTCCACTGAACCTTCACTAAAGCAATGTTCTTTGACCTTAGCTTTCGCACCTGCCTGTCCAAAATAACCACCAGCTCCTCAACATAAGATAAATCCTTGTCCAACTGGACTGAGCTGAAATCTAACACATGAGATGGATCGCCATGATACTTCCGGAGCATAGAAACGTGAAATAGTGAATGAACTCCTACTATACCGGGGGGAAAGGCAAGCTCATAAGAAACCTTCCAAACTCGCCGCAACATCTCGAATGGGCCAATAAACCTTGGGCTCAACTTGCCCTTCTTCCCGAACATCATAACACCCTTCATGGGCATAAAACCCGGAGCAAGACCCGCTCCCCAACCATTAATGCAACATCGCGAACCTTCCGATCTGCATAACTCTTCTATTTGGACTGGGCTATGTGAAGTCGATCACGAATCACCATTACCTTCTCCAAAGTATCCTGAACCAAGTCTGTACCCAATAACCTAGCCTCGCCCGGCTCAAACCAACCCACTAGAGACCGATACCGCCTATTATACAAAACCTCATACGGTGCCATCTGAATGCTCGAATGAGAATGATTATTGTAGGCAAACTCCACAAGTGGCAAGAACAGATCCCAAGAATCCCCAAACTCCATCACACAAGCGCGGAGCATATCCTCCAGTATCTGAATAGTGCGCTCGGACTGTCCATCCGACTGAGGGTGAAATGCTGTGCCGAACTCAACCCGAGTACCTATATCCTACTGTACGACCCCCAGATCCGCGATATAAGATGCGTACCCCGATTAGAGATGATAGATACTGGCACACCATGAAGCCTTACAATCTCGCGGGTATAAACTCAAGCCAGCTGCTCGGAAGAATAAGTAGTCATCACAGGAATAAAATGAGCTGACTTGGTCAGCCTATCCACAATCATCCAAACTGCATCAAACTTCCGCTGTGTCCGTGGAAGCCCAACAACGAAATCCATAGTGATCCACTCCCATTTCCACTCCGGAATCTCTAGCTTCTGAAGTAATCCACTCGGCCGCTGATACTCTACTTCACATGCTGGCAATTTAGACATCGAGCTACATATTCCACTATGTCCTTCTTCATCCTCCTCCACTAATAATGCTGCCTCAAGTCCTGATACATCTTCGCGGCACCCGGATGAATGGAGTAGCTCAAACTGTGAGCCTCCTAGAGAATCAACACACGCAATCCGTGTACATTGGGCACACATAGCTTGCCCTACATCCTCAACACACCATCATCACCAAGAGTGACCTCTTTTGCATCATCGTGCTGAACCATATCCTTAAGGACAAACAGATGGGGGTCTTCATACTGACGCTCCTTAATACGATCATAGAGAGAAGACTGAGAGACCACACAAGCCAAAGCTCAACTCGGCTAAAAAATATCCAATCTAACAAACTGGTTGGCCAAGGCTCGAACATCCAATGACAATGACTCTCTACTACTAGTAGATATGCTAAGCTCCCTAAACTTTCTGCCCGGAGACTCAAGGCATTGGCCACCACATTGGCCTTTCTGGATAGTATAGAATAGTGATATCATAATCCTTAAGCAGCTCTAACCACCTCCGTTGACGCAAATTAAGATCCTTCTATTTGAACATATGCTGTAAACTCCGTTAGTCAGTGTAGATCTCATAAGGGACACCGTACAAATAATGCCCCCAAATCTTCAAGGCAAGAACAATAGCTGCTAACTCAATGTCGTGGACAAGATAGTTCTTTTCATGCACCTTTACCTGTTTGGACGCGTAGGCAATCACCCTACTGTCCCGCATCAACACCGCGCCGAGACCAATCCACGATGCATTACAATATACAGTATAAGATCCCGAACTTGTAGGCAATACCAATACTGGGGCTGTTGTCAAAGCTGTCTTGAGCTTTTAAAAGTTCTCCTCACACTCCTCTGTCCACCTGAACGGAGCACCCTTTTGGGTTAGCTGGTCATAGGTTCTGCAATAGATGAGAAACCCTCTACAAGTCGACGGTAATACCCCGCTAAGCTAAGAAAACTCCAAATCTCCGTAGCTGAGGACGGTCTGGGCTAACTCTGCACTGCTTCTACCTTCTTCGGATCCACCTTGATCCCCTTACCCAACATTACGTGACCCAAAAAAGCCACTGAATCTAGCCAGAACTCACACTTTGAGAATTTTGCTTATAACTTCTTGTCTCTCAAGGTCTGAAGCACAGTCCTCAAGTTCTGCTCACGATCCTCCCGACTCCGGGAGTACACCAGAATGTCGTCAATAAATACAATGACGGATGAGTCAAGATAGGGCCGAAATACACTATTCATCAAATGCATGAATGCTGCTGGGGCATTGGTCAACCGAAATGACATCACAAGGAACTCGTAGTGACCATATCGAGTCCTGAAAGCAGTTTTCGGGATATCTGGCTCCCGAATCTTCAACTGATGATAGCCTGAACGCAGGTCAATCTTGGAAAACACTCTGGCACCGTATAACTAATCAAATAGGTCATCAATACGAGGCAATGGATACCTGTTCTCTGTAAAATTTTTCAACTGGCGATAATCAATGCACATACTCATCGAACCATCTTTCTTCTTCACAAACAAAACTGGGGCACCCCAAGCTAACACACTGGCCGAATGAAGCCTTATAAGGAAATTCCTGTAACTATTCCTTCAACTCCTTAAACTCAGAAGGAGCCATGCGATATGGAGGAATAGAAAGGGGCTGAGTGTTTGGCAACAAATTAATACCAAAGTCGATACCTCCGTCGGGCGGCATGCCCGGAAGATCAACTGAAAAACATCTGGATAATCCCTCACTAGTGGAACTAACTCAACTGTAGGGGTATTAATATTGACATCTCTCAAATAAGATAGATACGCATCACACTCTTTCTCAACCATTCGTTGAGCTTTAGGAAATGAAATAACTCTTCTCGGAGTATAATCTAAGGTAGCTCTCCACTCTAACCGCGGTAAACCTGGCATAGCCAGCATCACGGTCTTGGCGTGACAATCGAGAATAACATAATGGGGTGACAATCAGTACATGCCAAAATTAATATCAAAGTCTACCATACAAAGCAATAATAAATCAGCTCTGGTCTCAAAACTACTAAGAACAACCAAACACGACTGATACACACGATCAACAACAATAGAATCTCCCACAGGTGTAGAAACATAAACAGGAGAACTCAAAGAATCACGGGATATGCCCAAATGCAGAGCAAAATAAGATGACACATAGGAATAAGCGGATCCGGGATCAAATAAGACCGACACATCTCTATGACAAACCGAAACAATACCTGTAATGACAGAGTCTGAAGCAACTGCCTCTGTACGACCAGGAAGGGCGTAATATCTGGCCTGGCCTCCCCATCTAGGGCGACCTCTACCTGCCCGACCTCCACTTGGAGCTGGCTGAGCAGGTGGAGTAGTAGCTGGTTTTGTAATCATAGCCTTAGGACTCGGTGAAGCACGCGGTGCCTAAGAAGTCTGTAGAGGTGCACCTCTCCTAAGTCAAGGGCAATCCCTCACCATATGCCCATATGGCTAGTGTCGCCGCACTTAAAACAAGCTCTCGAGGGCGTGGCTGCTGTGGTTGGCTCGGGCCAGGTCTGCTGGACTGACCGCTGAAAGCACCCCGTGCAGGAGGTGCACTAGACACCGGCGGTGCATAATAAGGCTCCAACGGCCTATCAGTGGTGTTGATACCCAATATTTCCCTCATATATTTTTAAATATGTATATATATATTTTTCAAAATAGTGCACATGCATTTACAAACATGCACAAGTATTTCTATAATTTTCCTATAATTTTAAAGGCTTTTAACCAATTTATTTCTGCATTTTTATTATACAAATATCTAATAATTATCCCTCATATTATTTTTATGATGATTTAATCATCTAAATTCATCATTTATGCCCAAATAATGCTTAAATATTTTAATTGTAATTTTTATAATTACATTTGTATTTTTCAAGCTAGAATTGCATATTTTTGCAATAATAGCCCATGCATATGCATAATTATATTATCTATACGAAAAATAACTTTTTATATTTTTATTATATTAAGTAATTATTTTAAATTATTTTCATATACAAATAGCATTTTTCCTTTATTAATTATTTTTATAAATTATTTTATTAATTTAAATGGGTTTTTAAACATAGCCCTTTTTAATTGATTTTTTCGGACCTACCCTAGCCCAATACCATATCCAGCCCAATAATCCAATACCTAATACACTAACCAAACTACCCATACCCATACACGTCCAATTAAACCCGCCCCACCTAAAATCTAATCCTAGTCGTTGATCTCGGAAGATCAACGTCCCTAAATCCCCCAACCCTTTTTAATATACCTAAATCTCCCAAACCCTATTTCATTCGCCCCAGCCCGCCATCTTCTGATGCTCTCCTCACCTCTCTGACCCTCTCAAACCCTAGCCCGCTGTCACACTTTCCCTCTTGATTCATGGGATCATCCTTTGATTCCTTGCCTTATTTGGCTTTGTTTCTCTACTGGCTATCCGATCATGATGCTACTTGACCTATTTGCCTAAAAAGGCAAGAGTATTTCAAGAGACTCGAACAAGATTTGGTTCAAAGTCTCTCATATTTTGATTATTCCGTCTATGTTCATCCCAATACCTATGAGTACGAATATTTTCGTATCTTAGGGTTTCAAATCTCTGGTTCAAACCAAATTTGGTTCAACTTATGCTTATTTTTATGAATCTGGCTATTTTTGGTTGAGCCTGTTTAGATCTTCCCAAATCTGAAACGAGTTTATGTTATTTTTTGGTATTTTTCCTATAAAATTTTAATACTCCTTTCTCTATATTTCTCTAATCTTTTTCTATTATTATTTTATGACCAATTTTATTTACCCTAAAACTAGGGTTTTGATTTTAACAGATTTTTTGCAAAAGAAAATGATTTAACCTTTAAAAATTTTCGTCTCTCGGTATCTGTTAGGGTTTCCTTATTTATTTTACTAATTTTACTTGTTATATGTCTTTGTATTTCTGCCTATTTTTTTAGGGTTCCGATTATTTATTCATTCTTACTGTTTCTGCCTGTTTGCCTTTAACTCTGGCGACTAATTGTTAATTGATTTTATTTACCTAAATTTGGGTTTGAAATCAATTTTCCTTTTCTGTACAGTACTGGTGTTTACTTATGCGGTTACCTGTTCTTACCTTGTTTGGACCAATGTCTGATTAATAAATTGTGCTACTTCCCTTAACTTAACTTTACTGGCCTGATTTTATGTTCTGATTATTAAACTCGGCTTCTTCTTGATTTTAGAATTAATTCTTACCTCATTTAACCTAGTACTTGACTACTGATTGATTCGATATAAGGTTTTCCTTAAATTAAATGATACTAGCCTAACTTTACTCGATTCAGTCTTGTTAATTGATTCATGCCGACCTTAATTTATTGTTAAGTTATTTTCATACCTTATTTGGGTAGGACTGGTTCATTACCTTATCTGTTTACTTCATTGGGTGCTATTTAAACCCCCTTCCTCACTCCCTTTAGGACAACTCTACAACTCTACAACTCTCGAACTCTCTGTTCTCACAAAAAACTTAAGCTCTCTCTTTATTCTCTTATTCTGATTTCTGCAATAAGTGGAAATTATATGGCCGGCTGAAAGCCAAGGCAAAACTCTCTGGAATTTAACTGCTATTGCATTCTTACTTGCTTTCTCTCAACTGGTATGCCTTAACTCTTACTATTCTGTTCGCTATACTTTATTCGATTAGTCTGTTTTAATCCTCAGCATGATTCTGCTTTCTATGTGACTACATGATCCCATTTAGTAATAATGTTAAACTAAGTTACTTCAAATAATATGACCCCTTTTTCCTAAGTTAGTTTTAGTGTTCAGTCTGTTTTTCTTTCTAAACCTTGCCAGATACTGTAAGCATGTAATCAACTATGTTTGTGGGTCCAGTTTGTTTTTGTCTCTGTGTTTAAGCCATGATTGCTTTAATATTTAGCCTAATCAAATGCCAATTTGTTTGAACTATGTGCTTAACATGAACTTTGTTCGTTTCTTGGTGCAGTTCTGTCTGTAACTCTGTATTTTGAATTTGCTTGCCTTTGAAAAGTAAACTATTTTAAAAACATGACCCTTACCCTGTATGCACTGGTTCTCAAACTCCTACTCTTAATCATCTATGTTCTCACCACCCCTAGTGTGAGCACTGCCTAGGGTCCTTGAGACTCCTCCGAACTCTGACACATCGGGGCTGGTCTTCCAATCTTTTTATGAGTTATTTTTTTCTGAATGTGGTTCTGGTGTGAGCATTGCCAGGGGTCCCTGAGGCCCTTGGGAACTTTGACACATTGGAAACCTAATTTTATGTGCCATGGATGGATCACTATTATGCTCCAGAGCTGTTGTGTTTGAAGGCCTAGTTCCCAGATTTAGATTGGGCCTGTGAAGGCTCCCTATAGTGTAAGCATTACTATTATGTAATTCATTCATTCTGGGCTGTAATAATCTCTGTAATGATTGATATGGGGTTTATTAGTAAAAATTGGAGGGGGGGGGGGTTCTTATGCCTTTGTTAAAACTAGGTAGAAATCCTGCCTATAGGTTTAATTATGTTGATTGAATTACGTGAATGCTGGACTGTGTATAGAGATCCTGCCTATAGGTTTTCCTGATTTTGTGCTTGCATGCTAGAAACCCTACTCAATAGGACTTTTTGCTTGATTCTGCATTAGAAACCCTGTTCATAGGATCTACACATATTTTCAACCCAATGTGCATTAGTGACCATGTCTATAGGACTTTTGTTCATTATCTTTCATGACAATCTATTAATTTCTGTCCAAATACGATTAATAGATATCATGCCTATAGGAATAAAAATCAGTTTCAAACCTAGAAATCATGCTTATAGGATTTAAAACTAATAGATATCATGCCTATAGGGTGAAATCAGTTCTGAAACTTAGAAATCATGCCTATAGGGGTTTAAATCAATTCAGCAATTAGAAAGCATGCCTAAAGGATCTAAAAAGAATAAAAAACTGTCTTTATGAGTTAAAATCAGTGCTATGCTTAGAAACCATGTCTATAGGTCTGTAATTAAGAAGCTCGTAGAAATCATGCCTATAGGATCATTTTCTGAATTCAGTCGTTATTCTCAATCACTTAGGCAAGGTATTTGTAGGACTTAATAATTCTGGGCTTATAATTGTGACACATTCCTACCTAAAATGCCCAGATCCATGCTGAATAAAATTAGTAGGCAAATAAATAGGCCTTAATGTTCGCCTTAATAAAATTGTCTTTACACTATGTTTTTCTCACATAGATATCCTGCCTATAGGATTCCAAAATTAATAAAGTTTGCTGATTCAATTGCGTGATTTTGTTGTTTATGTGTGGAGGTTAATTTTTTAATTTATACTTATACTAAATTTGATAATTTCATGAATAGCCATATGTACAAGTTAGGGTTATAATTGCAATAACTTTGCAATAATAGCCCATGTGTGTATAATTACCTTAATTCACAAAAAATTAACCTTTTATATTTTTATTGTACTAAGTAATTATTTTAAATCATTTTTATGCACAACTGATATTTTTATCATTTATTAATTATTTTATAAAATTGTTTTATTAAATCAATTGTGTATTTAACGAATAGCCTCTTCGATTTTATTTATTTAAATTCGGACCTCGGCCCAAATTAGTACCCCTAACCCAATTAAATATACCCCTAGCCCAATTAAAACCCCAGCCCAATTCATCCACCCTTTGCCCATACCCTAATCTAACCAAACCCTGACCCAATTTTATAGCCAGCCCTAGCCCGAAATCAATCCTGGCCGTTGATCTCAAAAGATCAACGGTCCAGGACCCCCTTTCCTTTTTTAATTACCCTAACACCCAAAACCCTACCTCACTCTCTCATTTGCGCAGCCTCTGAATCCTCTCTCCTCTCTTCTCTCTCAGACACCCTCAAACCCTAGAACGCCATCACTCAAAAATTCCCCCAAACCCCTTCGATTCTTGACCAGATATGGGGTTATCTGATAATTTATTGCCTTATTTA
Organism: Nicotiana attenuata; assembly: GCF_001879085.1. NCBI lineage: Eukaryota > Viridiplantae > Streptophyta > Magnoliopsida > Solanales > Solanaceae > Nicotiana > Nicotiana attenuata. Next base: position 71,344,063 of record NC_031989.1, on the reverse strand, counting down.
GCTTCCTACCTCTACTGGTTGTTCGATTTCTTCGTATTTTGAAGGGATCTCAAGGAGATCCAACTTAGAGTCGACCTAGACCCTTCACTTTCTCGATGAAATTGCATCGTGCTCATCGCTATGGTTGTGAGTATTGTTATCTTTGTGCTTATGGTTCAAAACTCCGATTCTGGACTAGATTTTTCATCACTTCGTTCCATTTCTCAAGGACCCTAATCTCCTTCTACTTGAGTCTGTTCAGATCAATGATTTTGAGTTTATCTGGTATTTTCTTTACAAAATCTTCTGTTTCCCTTATTACTAATCGATTTTCTATGTTTCTCTAAAACTAGGGTTTCACTTCTTCTTGTTTCTACAAAACTTTTCTAAAGTTTCCAAGTGTTTGAATATGATTATCTTTACTAGTTCTACTGATTTTTCATGCCTATGTTCTAATCCCTTATTTGTTTAATTATTTCACTGTTCGCTTCAATATTTGCTCGTTATTCTTTGTCCTGTGAATTAACAGAGGATAATTGATTTTATTCGCCTAATTAGGGTTTGGAATCATATCTTTCTGTTGAAATTAGTACTTCTCTGTGATTTTTACCTATTTTCCTTATTTATGACTCCTAATTGGTACTACTTGCCTGAATTAGTTTATTAGCCTAATTTTTAGGTTTAGATTTACTCTAACCGACTTATAAATGGCCTGTGACTTATTTCCTGCCTTATTTGAATTATCTGGGGCTGGTAATTGATTCCCCTTATTTTAAGGTGTCCTTCCCGGATTATGTTTGTACTAATTAGTTAGGTTTAGCCCCAATTAACTTTACTGATTTTTATTTGTATACCTTATTATGAAATCTATTATTCATTGCCTTATTTGTTTCACCTTGCTAAATGCTATATAAACCCCATTCTGATTTCTTTCAAAGACACGCACACATACACTGAGAAAGTTACAGAAACACACACAAACTCTTATTCGCACACACTCTCCATTGTAATTCTTTCTGTCACTTTCCTGTTTGCTATCTCTTGACTGGTATGCCCCTGTTCTGTTATATAATCTCCTATATGTACTATGAGTCTTAGCATACTTCTGTTTGATACTTTCTTCTTATCCATCTCAATTACTATGCTCCAGTTCCTATTCTCTATGACTTATATGATTAGTTCACTATGAATCTCAACATGTGCATGTTTATTATATGCTTTTGTTTATTTTGACTAGTATGCTTTAGTTTTGTTACCTCTTTTTCCTATGTGGCTGTGTGGTTAGTGCTCCAACATGCTCCTGATCTACCCTATGTTTCTCCTATCTAGCCTGACTTAGGTCCTATCATGTTCTATGTGGTAGCATGTTCTTGTTTGATCTATGACACTTATTTACCCATTTCACAATTAGCATGCCCCAATTCCTGTCCTGTTTTATGTGCTGATAGTCTGTCTTAGCATGTTCCTGATCAACTCATGGTTTCTGTGTACTTCTTTCAAGAATAATATGCTTTAGATTATCATCATCATCTTTTCTGTATGGCTGTCTAATTAGCTGGTTGACTTCAGCATGTTTCTATCTGTTAAATCATGTCTAGATGATTCTATTTGGTAATAGTTAATAGACTAAATCAGTTCTTGCAATGTGAAACCTTGTTTGTGACACTGTTCTGTCTATGATTCCAGTGTTCATGTTTTGTTTAACTACTGTTAACTAATCTAAATCAATATGCTGAAACCAAGTCCTGTTCTGTTTGCAACATGTTTCTATTCACTTCTGAAAATAAACCTTTTTTTCTTTTCCAAAAACTATACCCTATCCTTGTATCCCATTTTCCAACTCTTACTCTTAGTTAACTAAGGTCCTGCCACCCCCAGAGTGAGCACTGCTTAGGGTCCATGAGACTCCTCTGAACTCTGACACATTGGGCCTAGTTTTTCAATCCTTTGTGAATCTTGCTGAATATCTGACTCTGGCGTGAGCATTGCCATGTGTCCCTGAGCCTATTGGGAACTTTGACACACCAGGAACCAACTTTATGTGTTATGGATGGGCTACCATTATGCTCAAAGGTTCTATGTTTGCAGGCTTGGTTCCAGGCTGATGTTGGGCCTATGAAGGCTCCCTATAGTATAGTGATTTTCGTTATGTAATTCATTCATATTGGTCTGCAATAATAATCATTGTAAAAACAGATATTGGAGTTATTATGAAAGCTGGGAGGGATTATTATATATCTTTGTTGGGATCGGGTAGAAATCATGCCTATAGGGTTGTTGTGATTATTCATATGCATTAGAAATCCTGCCTATAAGATTATTGTGATTATTTGTATGCATTAGAAACCATGCCTATAGGCTTTATCTGCATATTTGACCTTAATTTCCATTTCGCATCACTAGAAATCCTGTTCCTAAGTCGTTTTCTCAATTCTGCATCAATAATCATGCTTTCAAAACCCTCATGTATGCATTAGAAATCATGTTTCTAGGAATTCCCTTGTTGAACTCACTTGCAACTGATTAATGCTTTCACTCGCCTAGAAATCATGCCTATAAGAAATACATATTAGAAATCAGTTTTGACAACTTAGACATCATGCATATAGGAAATCATGTTTAAGATCATTTTTGACGATTTAGATATCATGCCTATAGGGAACGTGTATAAAATTAATTTTCTGTGTCATGAAATAACGCTTATGATCAATTTCAGCACTTAGAAAGCATGCCTGTAGGATCTAAATGATAAAATCTGCCTGAAATCCGCCTGTTAAATCACTGGTTTATAAAATTACGGTCTGATTAACGTTTAGATACCATGCTTATAGGATTCTACCAGTTATCACCTAGGCAAGCCTGTAGGACAATTAAATTCTAGGTTTAAAATTGCAATTTTCTTGCTGCTTGAAATGTGCTCAGATTCAATAAGTGGTAAAAATCACTAGGCAAACTGATAGGTACTCACTGCCTCGCCTAAATAAAACTGCTGCATATCATGTTTGTATTCATTTAGATATCCTGCCCATAGGACTCCTAAAACTATAAAAAAATTGCTTATCTGAATGGTGTGCACTTGTTTGTCTATTTGTGGAGGTAAATATGAGCCCCCTTAGTTGCTCTTTATGTGACAGTCCTACATGTTTTTGTTTGTTGCTTAGATTTTCTCCTTTTAAGCACCATAGGTGAGTCTAGAACCACCTTCAATAGAGGTCCTAAACACCTCCAGGGCCATAGGTAAGGAACGAGTAGTGCACGCATAAGGCACGTACTGGATGTTATTAGAACGCTTAGGTAATAAACAAAGGGGAAGGGTAATTGGGTAGTAAAAGGAAATGATGACCTGTGCACTAATGCTATGTGTAGCACCCCAACTTGGGGACGTTTACCAAGTATTGCACAGAAGTGATCCTATAGTTTAAAAATCTAGGACCTCTTCTACTCCTTGCTTTAAAAGTACTATCTGTTTGTTTATCTGCTTATAAGACTAATTCGCCTAAATCGAGTTTGGCCGGGACCCACCGTTGTGGACCTCGAGGGGTGACTAACACCTTCCCCTCAAGGTAATTTCGAGCCCTTACCCAATCTCTGGTGATGTAAACTAGTTCATGAGTTATTTGCTCTAGGTGCCCTAACTGACCTTAAATCTGTTAGGTGGCGACTCTTCAAATCTCATACCCAATTCCCAAAAGGAAAAGGAGTTGTCCCACAAATGTCGAAACCTGGACTCCGTGGGGAAAAATGGGGCGCGACAGCATGGCGACTCTGCTGGGGTTTAGGCTCTTACCATAACGAACTTGTTTTTGTGAATTAGTCTTGAACATGCTTTATTCTTTTAATACATGTGCACCCTTTCCCTTTCCCCTTATTTGGATTTAATTGCCTATTTTTCAAGCATATATGATTTCCTTTATTATAGAAACTGACTTGTCTCCTTGTTTTCTTTCTTAACTGCATCTTTCAACTATTAAATACTGCATTTATCATTCTTTTAACGTGCAAATACGTGACAACATGCTATTTATTGTTGCATAAATCATGCTCAACATCATATTCCTCTCGTGCGTAATCAATCCTATAGCAATGCTTGATGAGTGTTTGCGCCATTCCTATATATCACCCTTTAAATCCAGAAAGACGTATTTGCGGTAAAACTAGTCGATCAGCGGTGCAGTCGACGGTTCCGTGCCTTTGCCCCTCAAGTTGTCCGCTTGAGGGTACCAGTCTAGACCTCTCTAGAAACCTTGCTCTGATTAATTGTACATGCATGATGGTCAAACCTAGTTGGGTTAATGTGTTGTCCATATAATAACCCTTTTAAGACAAGCCTCGTCCAAAAGTCCATCGAGTTTTCCATAATCCCAACGGACGCCACCACGATTGTATGCATTAATTTTGGAGAATTAAGTACCAATATGCTAATAATTCTTGTATAAATAGTCGGATCTGGAGGAGGAAAGGGCCTAACCATATTTGTTTTGCAGAAAATGAGGCATGAAGTCCCCAGGTTTGGCATGGTCCGTAACATACCACCATTGTTGCTAGATTGGTGGGAGGATCTTCCATCAAGTGATAAGAACCATGTGAAAAGTGTCCTGGGAAACTTGCCTTCTTTATTGGACCTACAGCCGAACAACATGTTGATCGAAGCTGCCACAATGTTTTGGGACAAAGAAAGTGTCGTGTTTCGCTTTGGAAACATAGAAATGAGCCCTCTCTTGGAAGAAATAGGGGGATTCACTGGGCTACCTCGGGACAATCCTAGTTTATTGGTGCCGAAAAATCGCTCTACTAGGGGGTTTCTGGGAATGATGGGATTAAAGAAGATTGATGACTTGGAGTGCCTGAAAAATTCCTACATACCCTTCGACTTCCTCTATGAACGATATGGTCACAGCAGAGCTTATCGCATTTTTGATGATGAATTCTCCATCACTTCCTTGGGTTGGATCCACCGCAGGGTTTTTGTGTTCATCGTCTGTTTCTTGGGTATGTTAGTGTTCCCGATTCAAGGGGACAGAATCCACACCAGACTAGCCATGGTAGCTAAAACCTTGTTGGATGGGATCGAGGGATAGACATATACCATTGTCTCTATGATCATATCAGACATATACCGGGCCTTAGAGCGCTGTCAAAAGGGGTACAAACACTTCGAAGGTTGCAATCTGCTACTACAAGTTTGGCTATTAGAACATCTCCAAAAAGGTCAATATCGTCAAGAGCTTCCGCGAAGGCCGTGGAATGACCACATAGCTTTCCATCATCCTAATTATATGACCTATATCCCAGATAGGTTTTCTTAACCAGAAGATGCCATAGGATGGGTACAGTTTTTCAACAATTTGATCGAGGATCAGGTTCAATGGATGTTTGAATGGTTCCCTACCGGCGAGTTCATTATCAGATCCAGGGATGTTCAACACTTGGTACTGATCGGGTTGAGGGGCATATACCCTTATGCTCCCATCAGGGTCATGAGACAAGCAGGCAGGAAGCATGTGATACCACGAGTTGCTAAAATGAGTCACTACTGGGCAGATTTTCAGGATGGCGACGTCCCATACAAGTGCGAAGCTCAGCATATGTGGCATTTGAAAATTATCGTGGAAAAGGATACCATCGAGGCGGATCGATATCATGTTGGTCATGTGTACTTTTAGCCCTCATGGTTAGAGGATAACATAGTAGGGATATTCGAGCCAAGGGTTGGACCAGGAAACAGGGTCATAGATGAAGTTACCGAGGCCCAAGTGAAGTACAACAAACTGTGCAAAAGAGTTCACGAGTCCGAGGCCGAGCACCTGGAGCGACACAAGACCGATATGGAACTAATCAATGAATGGAGGGAGATGGCTATTAAATCAAGCGAAAGGTTAGAATATCTGGAGAATAGTCTGATGGAATTGGAAGGAAAGATGAGGAAGAGAGTCACCGATTGCCAAAACACCAAAGGAAATGAAGGAGAATACTTAGCAAGAGCATACCTACTGCTGAACTTGCGCTAACTGGGGAATTTGATCGACAAGAGCATCCATCCTGGAGAAGGTCCTTCTGGGACCAAGTAGATTAGGTTTATTTGTTTTTTCAAATGTAATAAGGCCAAGTGCCATTAGTGACTTATCTTATTTAGTGTCGTTTTAGATTCATCTATTTTTACATTAATGAAATGAGGCAACCATTGTCACTGAAATTCTCCAAATCTATTTGTCACTAGGCCTACCTCGGGCACAACGAGGCTCCTGAATTAGGACGCGAATTTACCTTCCCGCAATATGTGTTTAAATACTGCAAGCATTTTTTCAGAATCCTTACTAACTTGTTTACCTTTTGATTTTCTTTACTTTTATTATTCCCATCCCCTAAGGCTGGTTCGCACATACTGGCATCATTAGTATATCACACCAGATCTAGAGGCCTTCCACCTCCTACTCCTCCGAGTAATCCGAAAAGTAGAGGAAAAGCTAAGATGGATGACTTGAGTGGAATATGAAAAGAAAATGCTGAGAATATTGAAACTTCAGACGGTCGCAGTACTCCGGCCCAGAATTTGGTCCTACGATTGGAGCAGAAAATACTGGAGTTACAAGGAGAACTTGAGCAGGTCCACAACCTGGCAAACCTCTCCTTCACTCTGAATGTCCCGGATGTCAACCAACAAAATATTCAAAACCCAGCACCTCCTTAGAATACGCCAAACCAACGTCCACAAAATCCTCCAGCACCCCATCAATACGCGGCACCACCTCAAAATCCCAATCCTCTACCGGTACCAACTCCTCCACAACACCACCATCAACCAACCCAGTTCCTACAAACCGCTACCTATCACACCCCTTTGAACACACCTCACCCTGTTCCCGATCCTCAAAACTCCACTAACGATCACCACTACGCCCAAATCCTTGGCACCTACCAAAACAACCCCATATACGTGGTAACACTACCTCACTCCACTCAACCAATCTCTTATACACCAGAATCCACTGAAAAGGACCTGATCATCAAGAACATGGCCGAGGAACTCAAGAATTTGACGAGTCGCGTTCAGGGTGTTGAAGGAGGCAAAGGGATAGAAGGTCTGAACTACGAGGATTTATGCATACAACTAGATGTGGAACTGCCGGAGGGTTACAAACCTCCCAAGTTCGAAATGTTTGATGGAACAGGTGATCCCAAGGTTCATTTGAGAACCTATTCTGACAAGCTCGTGGGGGTCGGAAAAGATAAAAGGATTCGAATGAAGCCCTTCATGAGAAGTCTTACCGAAGATGCCCTGTCCTGGTACATAAGCCAGAATCCTAAGAAATGGGCCAATTGGGTGAGCATGGCATCAGACTTCATGGATCGATTCTGGTTCAATATGGAGAATGCACCAGAGGTCTTCTATATCCAGAACCTAAAGAAGAACCAACCTGAGACTTTCCGTGAGTATGCTACTCGGTGGAGGTCAGAAGCAGCCAAGGTCAAACCGGTATTACACGAGGAACAGATGAACAAGTTCTTTGCCTGGGCACAGGACCCACAATATTATGAGAGGCTAATGGTTATTGAGAATCATAAGTTCTCCGATATCATCAAACTCGGAGAAAGGATTAAAGAGGGCATTAAAAGTGGGATGGTGACAAATTTCGAGGCACTGCAGGCCACGAACAAAGCATTTCAATCAGGAGGCATAACAAAGAAGAAAGAAGTAGGGGCAGTAATGGTGGTCCAATGCCCAAAATTTCCACTCACATACCAAACACCTCCACCTACATACCAACCCTCATCTCCCAGATATTCTCAACCCGCCACCGCCTATTACACTTATAACACCCAGACAACCTACTATCATTCACCTCCAACTCGTCTAAATTACCAGAAACCTCGACCTAATTTGATTCTCAAACCATCGAGACAATACATCGCCAACGCTGAACCCATCGACCAGCTGTACAAAAGATTGAAGGCTTCTGGTTATGTCACCCGTATTCCCGATGTGGCAGTGGAGAATTTATCTCATTGGGTCAACCCAAATAAAACCTGTGCATATCATTTCGATATGAATGGGCATACCATTGATGAATGTCGGACATTCAAAGATAAGATCCAGACATTGATTGATAATAAGGTCATACAGGCGAAGGAAGCTGCACCCAACATCCACAACAATCCTCTTCCAAATCATAGGGGCGAAGGGACCAATGTGATAGAAACTGACGAGGAGTGGGATCCCGAGGGATCAATTGGACTTATCAAAGAGGGTGACGAACCTAAGAAGCCAACAATCACGCTCAATCCTATTCTGGTATAGGTACAACCGCCAGTTGAGGTTAAGGTAACCACGTCGGTCCCATTTGAGGTAGAGGTAGCACCACCTGCATCTACACCTGTTCCATTTGAGGTAGAAGTGGCCACACCGTTCACAGTGACAGTAACAACACACTTCCTTTCAAGTCCAACGCTATACCTTGGGATTACATTGCCGAAGCTAGGCAAAAAGGAAAAGCAAAAATGGAAGAATATGGTGCCGCACAGGGAATGACCCAAACTGGAAGGATTTATACACACGAAAATTTGGGAGGAACAAGCAAGGAAGCTGCTACTAAACAACCTGTTATTGAAACCAGACCAGACGATCTTTGGAGGAAAGTACAGGCGAGATAATACTCAGCAGTCGACCATCTAAACAAGACTCCCGCCCAGATATCCATCCTCTCGCTATTGCAAAATTCTGAAGCACATAGGAGTGCTCTGATGATGGTGTTGAATGAAGCTTATGTGCCCAACAATATCACCAGTGGAGAGATGGCCAACATGGTAGGGAAAGTGCTGGAGAGTCACAAGATCACCTTCCACGATGATGAACTACCGCCTGAAGGGTTAAGTCACAATAGGGCACTGCATATCACGGTACAGTTTGAAGACAAATTCATTGCTAGGGTCCTAATAGATAGGGGCTCGAGCATCAACATTTGTCCATTAACTACTCTGAAAAAATTGGGCAAAGATTTCCATGAGATACGGCAGGAAGTATGAACGTGAAAGCATTTGATAGGTCTCAAAGGGCCACGATCGGGGAGATTAACCTTTGTCTGAAGATGGGACCAACTTGGTTCGATGTGGAGTTCCAAGTACTAGGCATATCAGCTACATACAATCTTCTATTGGGTCGCCCTTACATACATGCCGTTGGGGCTGTGGCTTCCATACTGCACCAGGCCGTGAAGTTAAAGTGGAACCATTAGGAGGTAATCATTCACTGAGATGTAAGTAACCCCATTTACACCAGTCAAACTATCCCGATCTTCGAGAATAGAAGAAGTCTGGGTGGAGAAACTTATCACCATATTGAACATGTCAACGCAATTGAGAAGGACAAGTGGTGGAGTAACAAAATAGAAAGCATACTGGCATGGTCTGGGTATGAACCCGGCAAAGGATTTGGGAAGGAACTCCAGGGCATTACCAAACCGATATAGTTGAAGCGTCACAGTACCACCTTTGGACTTGGGTATCAGTACACTTGGCAGGAATGTGATGATTGGTTGCCTCCATGGCGTGGTCCTTATTACCCTCTCGAGCAGCCGGTACCACACCTAAGTCAGACTTTTCACCAGGCCGATACAATATGAGGATCTGCAGAGGAAGAAGCTTTGGATGGACTGAGAAACTTGTTCCTGGAAGATGAGGATATGGATTGCAATGCGATAATTGAGGAGGAGGAGGAAGAATGCCTCACCATTCAGACTGTGGAGAAGGATGTTGTTCTCAGAAATTAGACTGCCACACCATCCCAGGCCCGCCGAGTCCCTAGGTAGCTTGGCAATTAGCCTGATTTGGTTTTATAGCCATACTAGGCATTTAGGATATTTTCAGTAATTTTGTTTTAAAGACGCATTTTTGTTTTGAAATAATTGCTCGAGCTATCGAGCCGTACCTGTAATGAGACAATGCAATATAAGGATAGTGACTCAGAAGAAGAAGATGAAATACCTGAGGAAGTTTTCAGAGAGGTTGAGGATTTTGAGAGCAAACCTAAGTCCAACTTGGACGAAACCGAAGCAATCAACTTGGGAGACGCCGAGACCGTCAAGGAGACTCGCATAAGCATTCACTTATCACCCTCAGAGAAGGAAGAGTACATTCATTTGCTGAAGAAATACGAGGATATCTTTGCATGGTCATATGCATGACTGGTCTGAGCACATCCATAGTGGCTCATAAGTTGCCTACCAATTCAATGTGTCCGACGGTGAAATAGAAACTCAGGAAGTTCAAACCTGACATGAGTCTGAAAATCAAGGAGGAAGTCACTAAGCGGATCAATGCCAAAGTTCTCAGGGTAGTTGAGTACCCAACCTGGCTAGCCAATATTGTACCAGTTCCGAAGAAAGATGGGAAAGTCAAGGTGTGTTGACCATTGGGATTTAAATAGAGCAAGTCCCAAGGACGACTTCCCACTGCCAAATATACACATCCTGATCGACAATTGCACCAAGCATGAACTCCAATCCTTTGTAGATTGCTTCGCGGGTTATCACCAGATCTTGATGGATGAAGAAGACACAAAGAAAACAACCTTTATTACACCGTGGGGAGTATACTGCTACAAGATGATGCCATTCGGTCTAAAGAATACTGGGGCTACTTATATGAGAGGCATGACAACCATCTTCCATGATATGATACACAAGGAAATAGAGGTGCATGTTAACGACATCATCATCAAATCTAAGAGGGCCGCTGATCACATAGCAGATCTGAGAAAGTTCTTTGACAGGCTAAGGAGGTACAATCTAAAACTGAATCCCGCAAAGTGTGCATTTGGGGTTCCCGGAGGAAAGCTATTGGGATTCATCGTCACCCGCTGAGGAATCGAGTTGGACCCGTCCAAAGTCAAGGCTATCCAAGAGTTGCCACCACTAAAAAGCAAGAAGGACGTGATGAGCTTCCTAGGATGCCTCAACTACATCAGCCACTTCATAGCACAATCTACGGTAATATGTGAACCCATCTTCAAAATATTGAGGAAAGATGCTGAAACCAGTTGGACCGAGGATTGTCAGAAGGCTTTTGATAAAATCAAGGAATACCTGTCTACACCGCTAGTCCCAGTCCCGCCAGAACCTGGGAGACCGTTGCTGCTCTATCTATCTATATTAGACGGAGCTTTTGGATGTGTTTTGGGACAACATGACGAGACAGGAAGAAAGGAGCAAGCCATATACTACCTGGGTAAGAAGTTCACACCTTATGAAGCACGATACTCTCTACTGGAACGCACTTGTTGTGCTTTGACATGGACAGCTCAAAAATTGAGGCATTACTTCTGTGCCTATACCACAAACCTCATATCCAGGATGGACCCTTTGAAGTACATCTTTCAGAATCCCATGCCAATCGGGAAGTTAGCCAAGTGGCAGATATTGTTAAGTGAGTTCGATATTGTCTATGTAACTCAGAAGGTGGTCAAAGGACAACCATTGGCAGATCATCTTTTCGAAAATCCTGTGGGAGGAGAATACGAACCACTAAAAATGTATTTTCATGACGAAGAAGTGTCATTCATAGGAGAGGACATTGCTGAAGCGTACGACGGTTGGAGAATGTTCTTCAATGGGGCTGCAAACTTCAAAGGAGTAGGCATTGGAGCAGTGTTGGCATCAGAAACAGGTCAACATTACCCGGTATCTGCAAAGCTTAGGTTTTCGTGCACCAACAATATGGCAGAATATGAGGCTTGCATCATGGGGCTCAATTTGGCCATCGATATAAACATATAGGAGTTGCTTGTAATTGGCGATTCGGACCTTCTGGTACATCAGGTTCAAGGAGAATGGGCTACGAAGAACATCAAGATACTACCACACTTGTATCATGTGCAGGAATTGATGAAGAGATTCACAAAGATAGAATTCAAACATGTGCCCAGAATTCAAAATGAGTTAGCAGACGCACTGGCCACATTGTCATCAATGATACAACATCCACATAAGAATTTCATCGATCCCATAATCAACGGGCATACTGTGCTCATGTAGAGGAAGAAACGGATGGAAAACCTTGGTTCCACAACATCAAAGAATATTTGGCAAAAGGAGAATATCCAGAACAGGCAAACCATACTAAAAAACGCACACTACGGAGCTTGTCCAATCACTTCTTACAAAGAGGAGGAACCTTGTATAGAAGAACTCCTGATTTGGGGCTGTTAAGGTGTGTTGACGCAAAGGAGGCTTCCAGATTGCTTGAGGAAATACATGTCGGAACTTGCGGCCCACATATGAATGGTTTTGTTCTAGCCAAGAAGATACTCAGAGCTGGATATTTATGGATGACCATGGAAACAGATTGTATCCGGTACGTACAGAAATGCCACCAATGCTAGGTACATGCAGACATGATAAGGGTACCACCTAATGAGCTCAACACAACCAGTGCACCTTGGCCTTTTGCTGCGTGTGGAATGGACGTCATTGGTCCGATCGAGCCCACCGTCTCTAACGGGCACCGGTTCATTTTGGTGGCCATCGATTACTTCGTAAAATGGGTAGAGGCTGCATCCTACAAAGGTGTAACCAAGAAAGACGTCGCCGATTTTGTCAAGGATCGTATTATTTGCCAATTCGGGGTTCCCGAGTCCATTATCACTGATAATGCCGCCAATCGCAACAACAATTTGATGAAAGCCATGTGTGAAAGCTTCAAAATCAAGCACAAAAACTCTACAGCATATATGCCCCAGATGAATGGAGCTGTGGAAGCTGCCAACAAAAACATCAAGAAGAGACTAAGGAAGATGGTAGAAAATCACAAACAATGGCACGAGAAGTTACCATTTGCCCTATTGGGATACTGTACCACAGTCCGCACATCAACTGGGCAACTCCCTATTTGCTGGTTTATGGTATCGAAGCTGTCATTCCAGCTGAAGTAGAAACTCCATCCTTAAGGATCATACAAGAAGCCGAACTCAGTGATGTAAAATGGATAAGGAGCCGATATGAGAAACTAGCCTTCATAGACGGAAAAAGAATGAACGTTGTATGTCATAGTCAACTTTATCAGAACAGAATGTCCAGAATTTTCAACAAAAGGGTCAGACCAAGTGAAGCGGATCTTCCCGCATCAGGACGAAGCTAAAGGAAAATTTTTACTGAACTGGCAAGGTCCTTACATGGTTCACCGGGTGCTAACAGGAGAGGCACTCATACTCGCAGAAATGGACGGAGAAGTTTGGCCAAAACCTATCAATTCAGATGCAGTCAAGAGATACTACGTTTAAGATCGTTTAAATTCATTCATCTGATGTAATTGAACTACGCTTGACCTGATTCCAGTTTAAGAGGGGATACGTAGGCAGCCCTGTGGGTTCGGTCATACCTTAATAAAATTTTTCATTTCCCCCAGAACCAGAAACTGGGGCAGAATTTTGAGGAGGACCCTTAAAATTTCGGAGCAAGTCCAATCGACGCCATCATATGCCAGACAGTCAGAGATTGGTTAAGTAACTGCGGCAGAATTTTGAGAAGGATTCTCCAAATTCCGGAGTGGATCCGACAAATTTCATCGCATGCAAAACGGCCGAAGGATCATTTACCAAACTGGGACAGAATTTTGAGGAGGACCCTTAAAATTCTAGTGCAAGGAATCCCCAATGCCTCTAAATGTTACAGTCATTAGTTCATCTAATTTACTTGATATTACATACCACTATGTTTTCTAAAATAACTCTATTTCGTCAATAAGTACATATTTTCGAAAAACTTCATTTCCATGGCAGCCAGGTGTTACCCAAGGTAACTCGAACAGGGTTCCCAAAGCAGAACAAACCAGAGCAAGAAGAAAAGAGCACGAACCAACCTCCCCCTCAAAACTCATGATTTTTCTTTGGATGCAGGCACAATGAACATAACAGGGGTATTCGCAAATGTACACATATCAAAATCACTACCAATCAGGCCACCAGATGCAAATGTTTCTCCAGCTAAGAAATATTCCACTCCTATTTGCTACTTGTTCACTGCATAAGGCTAAACATTGCCTTCTTTTTGCATGAGACTAAGGCTTGTCTCAAATCTTGCATTAGGCTAAGCCCTGCCTCCATATTTGCATAAGGCTAAGCATTGCCTTCTCTTTGCATGAGACTAAGCCTTGTCTCAATCCTTGCATGAGGCTAAGCCTTGCCTCCACATTTGCATAAGGCTAAGAATTGCCTTCTCTTTGCATGAGATTAAGCCTTGTCTCAAACCTTGCATGAGGCTAAGCCAAGTCTCCACATTTGCATAAGGCTAAGCATTTCTTTCTCTTTGCATGAGACTAAGCCTTGTCTCAAAGCTCGCATGAGGCTAAGCCCTGCCTCCGTATTTGCATAAGGCTAAGCACTGCCTTCTTGTGAGACTAAGCATTGTCTCCTTCTGGATAAGTGTTGCTCCACTTTCAATTTTGCATTGTCTTCTTCTCTCGGGGATGAGCTCTGCCCCAAACTCTGCACGAGGCTAAGCGTTGCCTTGTTATTACCTTTGGTATCATGTTTATGCATTTCATGGGCTGATATTTGGCCACCTTGTCCAAAGGCGTCATAGTCCAAAGGCATCACCCTCATAGCTTGAAGATACCATGTCATGGCCTGAGGATATCTCAATACCGCGCACCATTATTCAAAGGCTTCATGGTTCAGAGGCACCATTCTCATGGACCAAGAACATCATTTCATGGCCTGCGAATCTCTTATCTCATGATTCATGGCCCTGGACATCATGGTCTAAGGACGTTATCTTCACTGTCAAAAGACAACCTTCATGGTCCAATGGGAACTTGCATCATGTTTAAATTCTCGCAATACTCTGTATATTCGCATGCATTGTGTTTTAAGTTTTGCAAGTAATTCAGGAAGTAACCGATCTTCAAGCAGGAGCAACCTTCGCTCCGGTTTCCATTCATACCCTTCTGGTTTCCATTTGTGCCTTACCATTATTTCAAACGTAATCGACCCCCATCATTTACCCACCTTTACTCTGTGACCCTTCAGATATCTGCCCTATGATACATCCATTACACTTCAGACTTGTACTCATAACTCAACATAAACCCATTTGATATTATCCTCCCCAAAGAAGGAGTCTTTCTGAAACTTGCTACCATTCCTATAACAAGCCCATCGGCTTCATTCACCGTTGGGTCAAGAACTACACATGGCCTGATTCTTGTACAACCAGGGATATGTAGGCAGCTCAAAGACCAGGGTTCGGCCTATATTTTTTCAAAACACACATTCGGTCAAAACCGGTCATCATTTCTTTACCCGAAAACTCTTTCATCCTTTCCGGGTAAAGAGGGACAGCTGTTCATACCCAATTATTTCCTCATATATTTTAAAATGCATATATACTTTCAAAATAGTGCATGAGCATCATCCAGTATTTTTCCATAATTTTCCTATAATTTTAACGGGATTTAAATTAATTTATTCTAGCATTTTAGTATTTAAATAAATACTAACTGCATTACCAACGATTTTATGATAATTTTATTGCTTAATTTTATCATTTATACTTATACTAAGCTTTGATTATTTCAATAGCCATATGTACAAGTTAGGGTTATAATTGCAATAACTTTGCAATAATAGCCCATGTGTGTATAATTACCTTAATTCACAAAAAATTAACCTTTTATATTTTTATTGTACTAAGTAATTATTTTAAATCATTTTTATGCACAACTGATATTTTTATCATTTATTAATTATTTTATAAAATTGTTTTATTAAATCAATTGTGTATTTAACGAATAGCGTCTTTGATTTTTTTTTAATTTAAATTCGGACCTCAGCCCAAATTAGTACCCTAACCCAGTTAAATCTACCTTAGCCCAATTCACCCACCCTCTGCCCATACCATAATCGAACCCAAACCCTAACCCAATTATATAACCCGCCCTAACCCGGAATCAATCTTGGCTGTTGATCTCAAAAGATCAACGGTCCAGGACCCCCTTTCCTTTTTTAATTACCCTAACACCCAAACCCTACCTCACTCTCTCATTTGTGCCGCCTCTGAATCCTCTCCTCCTCTCTTCTCTCTCTGACACCCTCAAACCCTAGAACGCCGTCACTCAAGAATTGCCCCAAACCCCTTCGATTCTTGACCAGATATGGGGTCATCTAGTGATTTATTGCCTTATTTAGCCTCCTACCTCTACCGGTTGTTCGATTTCTTCGTATTTTGAAGGGATCTCAAGGAGATCCAACTCAGAGTCGACCTAGACTCTTCACTTTCTCGATGAACCTGCTTCGTGTTCATCGCTATGGTTGTGATATTGTTATCTTTGTGCTTATGGTTCGAAACTCCGATTCTGGACTAGATTTTTCATCACTTCGTTCCATTTTTCAAGAACCCTAATCTCCTTGTACTTGAGTCTGTTCAGATCCTTCTAGATCTGAAACAATTTTGAGTTTATCTGGTATTTTCTTTAAAAAATCTTCAGTTTCCCTTATTACTAATCGATTTTCTATGTTTCTCTTAAACTAAGGTTTCACTTCTTCTTGTTTCTGCAAAACTTTTCTAAAGTTTCCAAGTGTTTGAATCTGATTATCTTTACTAGTTTTACTGATATTTCATGCCTATGTTCTAATCCCTATTTGTTTAATTATTTCACTGTTCGCTTCAATATTTGCCCGTTGTTCTTTATCCTATCAATTAACAGAGGATAATTGATTTTATCCGTCTAATTAGGGTTTGGAATCATATCTTTCTGTTGAAAATAGTAGTTCTCTGTGATTTTTACCTATTTTCCTTATTTATGACTCCTAATTGGTACTACTGCCTTAATTAGTTTATTCGCCTGATTGCTAGATTTTGATTTACTCTAATCGACTTATAAATGGCATGTGACTTATTTCCTGCCTTATTTGGATCCCGATCTGGGGCTGGTAATTGATTCCCCTTATTTTAAGGTGTTTTTCCCGGATTCTATTTGTACTAATTAGTTGGGTTTAGCCCCAATTAACTGACTGTTTTTTATTTGTATACCTTAAGAACTCTATTATTCTTTGACTTATCAGTTTCACCTTGCTAAGTGCTATATAAACCCCATTCTAATTTCTTTCAAAGACATGCACACATACATTGAGAAAAATACAGAAACACACACAAACTCTTATTCGCACACACTCTCCATTATAATTCTTTCTGTCACTTGTGTTTGCTGCATTGTCTAGCCGGCTGAAATCCAGAGCTAGGCTATTGGATTCAACTTACCTTCACCTTCCTGTTTGCTATCTCTTGACTGGTATGCCCCTGTTTTTGTTACCATAATCTCCTCTATGTACTATGTGTCTTAGCATACTTCTGTTTGATACTTGCTTCTTAGCCATCTCAATTACTACGCTCTAGTTCCTATTCTCTATGACTTATATGATTAGTTCACTCTGAATCTCAACATGTGCATGTTTATTATATGCTTCTTGTTTATTTTGACTAGTATGCTTTAGTTTTGCTACCTCTTTGTCCTATGTGGTTGTGTGGTTAGTGCTCCAACATGCTCCTGTTCTATCCTATGTTTCTCCTAACTAGCCTGACTTTGGTCCTGTCCTATTCTATGTGATAGCATGTTGTTGTTTGATCCATGACACATATTTACCCATTTCTCAATTAGCATGCCCCAATTCCAACTCTGTTTTATGTGCTGATCGTCTGCTTTAGCATATTCCTGATCTACTCATGGTTTCTGTGTACTTCTTTCAAGAATAATATGCTTTAGATTATCATCATCTTTTCTGTATGGCTGTCTAATTAGCTGGTTGACTTCAGCATGTTTCTATCTGTTAAATTACGTCTAGATGATTCTATTTGGTAATAGTTAATAGAGTAAATCAGTTCTTGCAATATGAAACCTTGTTGTGACTCTGTTCTGTCTATGATTCTAGTGTTCATGTTTTGTTTAACTACTGTTAACTAATCTAAATCAATATGCTGAAAACAAGTCCTGTTCTGTTTGCAACCTGTTTCTATTCACTTCTAAAAATAAACCTTTTTTTTCTTTTCCAAAAACTATCCCCTATCCTTGTATCCTGTTTTCCAACTCTTAGTCTTAGTTAACTAAGGTCCTGCCACCCCAGTGTGAGCACTGCTTAGGATCTATGAGACTCCTCTGAACTCTGACACATTGGGGTTTGTTTTCCAATCCTTTGTAAATCTTGCTGAACATCCGATTCTGGTGTGAGCGTTGCCCGGGGTCCCTCAGGCCCTTGGGAACTTTGACACACCAGGAACCAACTTTATGTGTTATGGATGGGCTACCATTACGCTCACAGGTGCTATGTTTGAAGGCTTGGCTCTAGGCTGATGTTGGGCTTATGAAGGCTCCCTATTGCATAGTATTTTCGTTATGTTATTCATTCATATTGGTCTGTAATAATAATCGTTGTAAAAATAGATATTGGGGTTATTAGTAAAGCTGGGAGGGATTATTATATATCTTTGTTGGGATCAGGAAGAAATCATGCATATAGGGTTGTTGTTATTATTCATATGCATTAGAAATACTGCCTATAGGATTGTTGTGATTATTTCTATGCATTAGAAACTATGTCTATGGGCTTTATCTGCATATTTGTCCTTAATTTCCATTTTGCATCACTAGAAATCCTGCTCCTAAGTCATTTTCTCAATTCTGCATCAATAATCATGCTTTCAAAACCCTCATGTATGCATTAGAAATCATGTTTCTAGGAATTCCCTTGTTGAACTCGCTTGGCAACTGATTAATGCTTTCACTCGCCTAGAAATCATGCCTATAGGAAACACATATTAGAAATCATTTTTGACAACTTAGACATCATGCATATAGGAAATCATGTTTAAGATTAGTTTTGATGATTTAGATATCATGCCTATAGGGAACGTGTATAAAATCAGTTTTCTGTGTCATGAAATAATGCTTGTGATTAGTTTCAGCAATTAGAAAGCATGCCTGTAGGGTCTAAACGATAAAATCTACCTGAAATCCGCCCGTTAAATCACTGGTTTATAAAATTACAGTCTGATTAACGTTTAGATACCATGCCTATAGGATTCTACCAGTTATCACCTAGGCAAGCCCGTAGGACAATTAAATTCTGGGTCTGAAATTGCGATTTTCTTGCTGCTTGAAATGTGCTCAGATTCAATAAGTGTTAAAAATCAGTAGACAAACTGATAGGTACTCACTACCTTGCCTAAATAAAACTTCTGCATATCATGTTTGTATTCATTTAGATATCCTGCCCATAGGACTCCTAAAACTCTAAAAAAAACTGCTTATCTGAATGGCGTGCACTTGTTTGTCTATTTGTGGAGGTAAATATGAGCCCCCTTAGTTGCTCTTTATGTGATAGACCTACCTGTTTTTGTTTGTCCCTTAGATTTCTCCTTATAAGCACCATAGGTGAGTCTAGAACCACCTTTAATAGAGGTCCTAAACACCTCCAGGGCCATAAGTAAGGGACGGGTAGTGCACGCATAAGGCACGTATTGGATGTTATTAGAACGCTTAGGTAATAGACAAAGGGGAAGGGTAATTGGGTAATAAAAGGAAATGATGACCTGTGCGTTAATGCTATGTGTAGCACCCCAACTTGGGGACGATTACCAAGTATTGCATAGAAGTGATCCTATAGGCTAAAAAACCTAGGACCCCTTTTACTCCTTGCTTTAAAAGTAATATCCATTTGTTTATCTGCTTATAAGACTAATTCTCTTAAATCAAGTTTTGCTGGGACCCACCGTTGTGGACCTCGAGGGGTGCCTAACACCTTCCCCTCAATGTAATTTGAGCCCTTACCCAATCTCTGGTGATGTAAACTAG
Source organism: Nicotiana attenuata (assembly GCF_001879085.1). NCBI lineage: Eukaryota > Viridiplantae > Streptophyta > Magnoliopsida > Solanales > Solanaceae > Nicotiana > Nicotiana attenuata. The sequence continues at coordinate 71,324,251 of NC_031989.1, read as the reverse complement.
TTCATGAGTTATTTGCTCTAGGTGCCCTAATGCACAAATGCCTTAAATCTGTTATGTGGCGACTCTTCAAATCTCATACCCAATTCCCATAAGGAATAGGAGTTGTCCCACAAATGTCGAAACCCAGACTCCGCGAGAAAAAAGGGGCGCGACACTTACCATAACGAACTTGTCTTTGAATTAGTCTTTAAGCTTGTCTTTATTATTTCGTTAATACTTGCACACCCCTTCCCCTTCCCACTCTATATGAATTTATTTGCCTATCCTTATTCATTTATGATCTCCCTCCCCTACTTTATCATTTTTTACTATGGAAACTGACTTGTCTCCTTGGTTTTCTTTTCTTAAATGTCTTTATAATTATTAAATACCGCATTTTATCATTATTCATCATGAAAATACTTGGCAACATGTTATTTTCTTTTGCATAACTCCATGCTCAATATCATATTCCACTCGTGCGTACTAATACCGTAGGGGTACTTGATGAGTGTCCGCGCCTTTCCTAAAATCACCCTTTAATTTTGGAAAGGCTTATTTGCGGTAAAACTAGACGATCAGCGGTGCAGTCGACGGTTCCGTGCCTTCCCCTCTCAAGTTTCCGCTTGAGGGTACCAGTTTAGACTTCTATAGAAACCTTACTCTGATAATAACTGTACATGCATCATGGTCAAACCTAGCCCGGGTTAGTATGTTGTCCGCATAATAACCCTCTAAGAAAGCCTTATCCAAAGTCCACCGGGATTTCCATGATCCCAACGGACGCAACCACGATATGTGCATTTTTTGGAGAGATGAATGCCGACATGCTAATCATTAATGTGTAAGTAGTCGAATCTGGAGGGGGCAAGGGTCTAACTCTATTTATTTTGCAGAAAGTGAGGTACGAAGTCCCCATGTTCGGCATGGTCTGAAGTATACCACCATTGTTGTTAGATTGGCAGGAAAACCTTTCGTTAAGTGACAAAAATCACGTGAAAAGGGTTCTTGGAAATCTACCTTCCTTATTGGACATCCAACCAAACAACATGCTGATCGAGGCTGCTACTATGTTCTGGGACGGAGAAAGAGCTGTATTCCGTTTTGGTGATATAGAAATGACTCCTCTCTTGGAGGAAATCAGAGGATTCACTGGATTACCTTGGGATAGTCCCGGTTTACTAATACCAAAAAACTGCAATACTAGGGGGTTTCTGAAGATGATGGGTCTGAGAAAGAATGAGGACTTGGAGTGCCTGAAGAAGTCCTACATACCCCTTGACTTCCTCTATGAACGATATGGCAAATCAAATCTTACCGTATCTTTCATGATGAAATCTCCATCACTTCCCTAGGCTGGACTCATCGCGGGGTTTTTGTATTCATCGTCTGCTTTCTGGGTATCAGGTTGGCCATGGTAACCAAAGCTTTAATGGAGGGAATTAAGGGACAAACCTATACTATTGTCCCGATGATTGTAGCAGACATATACTGGGCTCTGGATCGTTGCAAGAAAGGGTTCAAACACTTTGAGGGTTCTAACTTGCTACTACAAATTTGGTTGTTATAACATCTTCAAAGGGGTCAATACCGCCAAGAGTTTCCACGAAGACCATGGAACGATCACATAGCTTTCCACAATCCTAAAAGAATGACCTTTATACCACACAGATTTGCACAACCAAAAAATGCTACAGAATGGGCACAGTTTTTCAGCAGTTTGACCGAGGACCAAGTTCACTGGATGTTCGAGTGGTTCCCTACCGATGAATTCATCATCAGATCCAGGGGTGTTCCGCATTTGTTGTTGATTGGGTTAAGGGGAATACATACCTATGTTCCTATCAGGGTCATGAGACAAGCTCATAGAAAACAAGTCATACCACGAGTCTCCAAAATGAGTTATTAGATTTTCAGGGTGACGCCATTCCATACAAATGTGAGGCCCAGCACATGTAGCACTTGAAGATTATCGTGTAAAAGGATACCATCGAGCCAGATCGATATCACGCCAGTCATGTGTACTTCTACCCATCATGGTTAGAAGATAACATAGCAGGAATATTCGAGCCAAGGGTTGGTCAAGGAAACAAGGTCATAAATAAAGTTGCTAAAGCACAAGTGAAGTATGAGAGGCTACGCAAGAGGGTCCTTGAATCCAAAGCTAGGCATCTGGAGCAACACAAGTTCGACAGGGAATCAATTAACGGGTGGAAGGAAATGTCTACAAGATCGACAGAAAGGCTGGAGTATTTGGAGTAGGGTCTAATGGAACTGGAAGGGAAGATGAGGAAAAAGGTCACAGACTGTCAAAATACAGAAGGCAACGAGGGAGGACACCTAGCAAGGGCATACCTGCTGCTAGACATGCTCGGCCTGGGGAATCTGATTGATGGAGCCAAGAAGGCCAAATATGAGGAAGGTCCCTCCGGGACCAAGTAGATTAGGTTTATTTGTTTTGAGTCATTTTGGAATGTAATAAGGGAGATGCCATTAGTAACTTATTTATTAATCGTCGTTTTTAGGTTCGTCTTATTTATTACATTAATGAAATTAGGCATTTATCAGCATTAAATCTCTCCAAATCTACTTGTCGCTAGGCCCACCTTGGGTACAACGAGGTTCCTTCAAATTAGGATGCGAATTCACATTCCCGCAATACGTGTTTAAATCCTGCAAATGCTTTTAAGAATCCTTACTGACTTGTTTACCTTTTTGTTCTTTTCTTTATTTTGATTATTCCCATCCCCTAAGGTTCGTTCGCACATACTAGCATCGTCAGCATATCACACCAGATCCAGAGGCCCTCTGCCTCCTCCTCCTTCAAGTAATCCGAAAAGCAAGGGAAAGGCTAAGATGGATGATATGAATGGTATCCGGAAAGAAAATGCTGCGCACGTGGATAATGTTGAAATTTTAGATGGTCGGAGCACTCCATCCCAGAATGATTTGGTCCTACGGTTGGAACAGAAAATACCAGAATTGCAAGGGGAACTTGAGCAGGTCCGCAACTTGGCAAACCTCTCCCTCACCCTAAACGTCCCAGAAATTAACCAGCAAAATGCCCAAAACCCAGCACCTCCTCAAAACATACCAAACCAACGTCCACTAAATCCTCCCGAACCCCATCTATATGCAACTCCTCCCCAAAATCCTAATCCTCCACCAATACTCACTCCTCCTCAAACCCAAAATCCTCCTACTCAATACCCACGAACCACTTACCATATTCCTCAGAATACCCCACAACCTATTTCTGATCCGCAAAAATTCAACTAATGATAACCACTGCGCTCCAAACCCTGGCACCCACCAACACATTTCAATATACGTAGAAACCCTACCTCACTCTACTCACCAAATCTCATACACTCCAAAATACGTCGAGAAGGACCTCCTCATTAAGAACATGGCAGAGGAGCTCAAGAAGCTCACAAGCCGAGTCCAGGGTGTTGAAGGAGGCAAAGGAATCGAAGGTCTGAATTATGAGGATTTGTGCATTCAGCCAGACGTGAAACTACCAGAGGGTTATAAACCTCCTAAGTTCGAGATATTTGACGAAACGGGTGACCCGAAGGTACATTTGAGAACATACTGTGATAAGCTCGTGGGAGTTGCGAAAGATGAAAGGATTCGCAAGAAGTTGTTCATGAGGAGTCTCACTGGAGATGCCCTGTTTTGGTACGTAAGTCAAAATCCCAAGAAATGGGTCAATTGGGTAAGCATGGCGTCAGACTTCACGGATTGATTCAGGTTTAACACAGAAAATACACCGGATGTCTTCTATATACAGAATCTCAAGAAGAAACCAACGGAGACTTTCTGCGAGTATGCTACTCGATGGAGGTCAGAAGCTGCAAAGGTTAGGCTGGCGCTAGAGGAAGAGCAGATGAACAAATTCTTCATCAGGGCCCAAGATCCACAATACTATGAAAGGTTAATGGCCATCGAAAATCACAAGTTCTACGACATCATAAAACTCGGGGAAAGGATTGACGAATGGATCAAGAGTGGGATGGTGACCAATTTTGAGGCATTGCAGGCTACGAACGAAGCATTACAGTTAGGGGGTATATCAAAGAAGAAAGAAGTAGGTGCGTAATGGTGGCCCAAGGTCCAAAATCTCCACCCACATAACAAACACCTCCACCCACATACCAACCTTCACCTCCCAGACATTTTCAACCCGCCACCGCCTATCACACTTACAACACCCAGCCAGCCTATTACCATTCACCTCCAACCCGTCAAAACTATCAAAAATCTAGACCCAATTTTGATTGCAGGCCGCCCAGACAGTACACCCCCTAATTGACTAGCTATATGAAAGACTGAAAGCTGCCGGATATGTCACCCCCATTCCTGATGTTGCCATGGAAAACTCCTCCCAATGGATCAACCCAAACAAAATACGTGCATAGAATTCTGGCATGAAAGGGCATACTATTGATGAATGTCGCACTCTGAAAGACAAGATTCAAACCCTGATTGATACCAAAGTGATACAAGCAAACGAAGCCACGCCAAATGTCCGCAACAATCCCCTCCCAGATCATAGGGGTGAAGGAGAAAACGTTATAGAAATTGATGAAGAATGGTATCTGAGGGGTCGATTGGGCTTATTCGGGAAGGTGATGATCCTAAACCTGCAGTCAAACTCAATCCTGTTATGGTACAGATACAACCACCAGTCGAAGTTGAAGTAGCCGCACCAGTCCCGTTTGAAATTGAAGTGGTAGCACCTGCAACTATACCAGCTCCATTAGAAGTAGAAGTATCCACACCCTTCACTATGACGGTAGCACCCATACCTCCTTTCAAGTCCAATGCCATACCCTGGGATTACGTTGCCGAAGCTAGGAGAAAGGGAAAAGCAAAGATGGAAGAATCTGGTACCACACAGGGGATGACCAGAACTAGAAGTATCTATACACCCGAAAATTTGGGAGGAACAAGCAAGGAAGCTGCTACCAAACAACCCATCATTAAAACTGGTCCAGATGATCTCTGGTGGAAAGTACAAGCAAGACAATACTCTGTTGTTGATCATCTGAACAAGACTCCCGCCCAGATATCCATCCTGTCGCTGTTGCAAAATTCTGAGGCGCATAGGAATGCTCTGATGAAGGTGTTGAATGAAGCTTATGTACCCAACAACATCACCAGTGGATAGATGGCCAACATGGTAGGGAAAGTACTGGAAAGCCACAAGATAAGATTCAACGAAGATGAATTACCACCTGAAGGACTAAGTCATAATAGGGCACTGCACATCATAGTACAGTTCGAAGACAAATTCATCGCGAGAGTCTTAATAGATGGGGGTTCAAGCCTCAACATTTGTCTATTGACTACTCTGAAAAGGTTGGGCAAAGATTTCCATGAGATATGAGCGGGGAGTATGAATGTGAAGGCATTTGATGGGTCACAAAGGGCCACAATTGGGGAAATTAACCTTTGTTTGCAGATGGGCCCGACTTGGTTTGAAGTTTAGTTTCAAGTATTAGATATATCTGCTACGTACAATCTTCTACGGAGACGACCTTGAATACATGCCGCTGGAGTTGTGGCTTCTACATTACACCAGGCCGTGAAGTTCGAATGGAACCATCAGGAGGTAATCATTCACGGAGAGGGAAGTAATCCCATTTACACTAGTCAAACTCTCCCGGTTGTCAAGAATAGAAGAAAGCTGGGTGGGGAAACTTATCACCACATTAAGCGTGTCAACGCAAATGAGAAATATAAGTGGTGGAGTAGAAAAACAGAAAGCATACTGGCATGGTCTCGGTATGAACCCGGCAAAGGGCTTGGGAAGAAACTCTAGGGCATTACCAAATCGATACAGTTGAAACGTCATGGCACAACTTTTGGGCTCTGATATCAGTATACATGGCAAAAATATGATGATTGGTAGCCTCCATAGCGTGGTCCCTATTACCCTCTCGAGTAGCTGGTGCCACATCTGAGTCAGACCTTTCACCAAGCCGACACGATATGGGGATCTGCGGAGGAAGAAGCTTTGGCTGGGATAAGGAACTTGTTTCTAGAAGATGAGGATACGGATAGCAATGTGATAGTTGAGGAGGAGGAGGAAGAAGGCCTTACCATTCAGACCGTGGAGAAGAGAGTTGTTCTCAAGAATTGGACTGCCGCACCATCCCGGGCCCGTCGAGTTCCTAGGTAGCTTGGCAATTAGCCTGACCTGTTTTTAATACCCATTTTAGGCATTTAAGATATTTCCAGTATTTTGTTTCAAAGACGCATTTTGTTTTGAAATAATTGCTCGAGTCATCGAGCCGTACCTGTTTTGGATGTTTCAAAATTTAATTAATTCATTGTTATTTAGTATTTATTATTATCTTCTATATTTTCCCTCTACAACATTACTATTTATTACCTTGATGAACCAACGACTATGATATGTAATGAGACAATGCAACATAAGGATAGTGACTCAGAAGAGGAGGGCGAAATACCTGAGGAAGTTATCAGAGAAGTTGAGAATTTTGAGAAAAAACCTAAGTCCAACCTGGACGAAACCGAGGCAATCAATTTGGGAGATTCTGAAACCATCAAAGAGACTCGCATAAGCATTCACCTATCACCGTCAGAAAAGGAAGAATACACTTGTTTCCTAAAAGAATATGAGGATATTTTTACGCATGGTCATATGCTGACATGACTGGCCTGAGCACATCTATACTGGCTCACAAGTTGCCCACAAACCCAATGTGGCCACCGGTGAAGCAGAAACTCAGAAAGTTCAAACTAGACATGAGCCTAAAAATCAAGGAAGAAGCCACTAAGCAGATCAAAGCCAAATTCCTCAGGGTAGTTGAGTTCCCAACCTGGTTAGCCAACATCGTACAGGTTTCAAAGAAAGATAGGAAAGTAAGGGTGTGTGTTGACTATCGGGATTTAAACAGAGCAAGTCCCAAGGACGATTTCCCACTACCAAACATACACATTCTGATCGACAATTGCGCCAAGTATGAACTCCAGTCCTTTGTAAATTGCTTCGCGGGTTATCATCAGATTTGGATGGACGAAGAAGACGCAGAGAAAATAGACTTCATTACACCGTGGGGAGTGTGTTGCTACAAAATGATGTCATTCGGTCTAAAGAACGCTGGGGCGACCTACATGAGAGCCATGACGACCATCTTCCATGATATGATACACAAGGAAATTGAGGTATATGTCGATGATATCATCATCAAATCCAAGAGGGCCACAGATTACATAGCAGACTTGAGGAAGTTCTTTGACAGGATACAGAGGTACAACTTAAAACTGAACCCCGCAAAATGTGCATTCGGGGTTCCTACAGGAAAATTGTTGGGATTCATCGTCAGCCGCCGAGGAATCGAGTTGGACCCGTCAAAAGTTAAAGCTATCCAAGAGTTACCACCACCAAAGAGCAAAAAGGACGTGATGAGCTTCATGGGACGCCTCAACTACATCAGCCGCTTCATAGCACAGTCAACAGTAATATGTGAACCAATCTTCAAAATGTTGAAGAAGGAGGCTGAAACCAGTTGGACTGAAGATTGTCAAAGGGCCTTTGACAAAATTAAGGATAACTTATCCACGCCACCAGTCCTAGTCCTGCCAGAACCTGGGAGACCTTTGCTACTCTACTTGTCCGTACTAGATGGGCCTTTCGCCTGTGTTCTGGGACAACATGACACGACAGGAAGAAAGGAGCAAGCCATATATTACTTGAGTAAAAAGTTCACACCTTACGAAGCACGGTACTCTCTGATAGAACGCACTTGCTATGCTTTGACATGGACAGCTCAGAAATTGAGACATTACTTCTGTGCCTATACCACATACCTCATATCAAGAATGGATCCTCTGAAGTACATCTTTTAGAAGCCTATGCCTACTGGGAAGTTAGCCAAATGGCAGATATTGTTAAGGGAGTTCGATATCATCTATGTAACTTAGAAGGCAGTCAAAGGACAAGCTTTGGCAGACCATCTTGCTGAAAATCCTATGGGAGGAGAATACGAACCACTAAAAACGTATTTTCCTGACGAAGAAGTGTCATTCGTAGGAGAAGACATTGCTGAAGCCTATGACGGTTGGAAAATGTTCTTCGACGGAGCTGCAAACTTCAAAGGAGTGGGTATTGGAGCGTTTTTGGTGTCAGAGACAGGTCAACATTATCCGGTATCCGCAAAGCTTAGGTTTCCATGCACCAACAATATGGAAGAATATGAGGCTTGCATCATGGGGCTCAATTTGGCCATCGATATGAATATACAAGAATTGCTGGTAATTGGCGATTCAGATCTTCTGGTACATCAGATTCAAGGAGAATAGGCTACAAAAAACACCAAGATACTACCATAGTTGTATCATGTACAAGAATTGATGAAGAGGTTCATGAAGATAGAATTCAAACATGTTCCAAGAGTCCAGACCGAGTTCGCAGACGCACTGGCCACCTTGTCATCAATGATACAACATCTAGATAAGAATTTCATCGATCCCATCCCGGTGAGGATCCATAATCAACTGGCATACTTTGCTCATGTTGAAGAAGAAACGAACGGAAAACCTTGATTCCACGACATCAAAGGGTACTTTGCAAAAGGAGAGTACCCGGAACATGCGAACCATACTCAGAAACGCACACTGCGGAGGCTGTCCAATCACTTCTTCCAAAGCGGAGGGACCCTGTATAGAAGAACTCCTAATCTAGGACTGTTAAGGTATGTTGACGCAAAAGAGGCTTCCAAATTGGTCGAGGAGATACATGCCGGAACCTGCAGCCCACATATGATCATTTTGTTCTAGCCCAAAAGATACTCAGAGCTGGATATTTTTGGATGACTATGGAAACAGATTGCATCCGGTATGTCCAGAAATGCCAACAATGCCAGATACATGCAGACATGATAAGGGTACCACCAAATAAACTCAATGCAACAAGTGCACCTCGGCCTTTTATCGCCTAGGGAATGGATGTCATCGGTCCAATCGAGCCCACCGCTTCTAACGGGCACCGGTTCATTTTATTGGCCATCGATTACTTCACAAAATGGGTGAAGGCTACATCTTACAAAGCTGTAACCAAAAAAGTCATCGCAGATTTTGTCAGGGATCGTATTGTTTGTCGATTTGGGGTCCCCAAGTCCATCATCACTGATAATGCCGCCAATCTCAACAGTGATCTAATGAAAGCCATGTGTGAAACCTTCAAAATCAAGCATAAATATTCCACAGCAAACAGGCCTTAAATGAACGGAGTCGTGGAAGCTGCCAACAAGAACATCAAGAAGATACTAAGGAAAATGGTAAAAAATCACAATCAATGGCACGAGAAGTTACCATTCGCCTTATTGGGATACTGTACCACAGTACGCACATCAACCGGGGCAACTCCCTATCTGCTGGTTGGTACCGAAGCTGTCATTCCCGCTGAGGTAGAAATTCCTTCTTTAAGGATCATACTAGAAGCCGAACTCACTGATGCAGAATGGATAACGAGTCGCTATAAGCAACTAGCCCTCATAGATAAAAAAGAATGAATGCAGTGCGTCACGGTCAGCTTTATCAGAACAGAATGTCCAAAGCCTTCAACAAAAGGGTCAGACCAAGATAATTCACACCGAGGCAGCTGGTACTGAAGTGAATCTTCCCACATCAAGATGAAGCTAAAGGAAAGTTTTCACCCAATTGGCAAGGGCCCTAAATGGTTCACAGGGTGCTAACAGGCGGAGCACTCATACTCGCAGAGATGGAGAGAGATATCTGGCCAAAACCTATCAGTTCAGACGCATTCAAAAGATACTATGTTTAGATTGTCTACATTTCCTCATCTTAAGTAACTGAACTACGCTTGACCTGATTCCCGTTTAAGAGGGGATACGTAGGCAGCCCTGTGGGTTCGGTCACATCTCAATAAAATCTTCATTTCCCCCAAACCAGAAACTGGGGCTGAATTTTAAGGAGGACCCTCCAAATTCCGGAGTAGGTCCAGCCGACGTCATCATATGAAAGAGAGTCAAAAATCGGTTAGCTAACTGGGGCAAAATTTTGAGAAGGATTCTCAAAATTCCGGAGCAGATCCAACAAACTTCGTTACATGCAAAACGGTCGAAGGGTCACTTACTAAACTGGGGCAGAATTTTGAGGAGACCCTCAAATTCTAATGCAAAGAAGCCGCAATGTCTCTAAAAGTGTCACAATCATTAGTTCATCTAATTTACTTGATATTATACACCACTATGATTTATAAGATGATTCTATTCCATCAATAAGTGCATATTTTCGAAAACTTTATTTCTATGGCCGCCAGGTGTTACCCAGGATAACTCGAACATGGTCTCCAGAGTAAAGCAAAGCAAAGCAAGCAGACAAAGGCACGAACCAACCTCCCTGCAAAACTCACAAATTTTCTTTGAATGCAGGGACAAGGAATAACCACAAGCACGTGCGCCTTAAAATCATTACCTTCGTAACTACCGGACCGCCAAGCGCAAATATACCTACATCTAAGAAATATTCTGCTCCTATTTGCTATTTGTCTACTGCATATGGGCTAAGCATTGCCTTCTCTTTGCATGAGACTAAGCCCTACCTCAAATCTCGCATGAGGCTAAGCCCTGCCTCCATATTTGCATAAGGCTAAGAATTGCCTTCTCTTTGCATGAGACTAAGCCCTGTCTCAAATATTGCATGAGGCTAAGCCCTTCCTCCATATTTGCATAAGGCTAAGAATTGCCTTCTCATTGCATGAGACTAAGCCCTATCTCAAATCTTGCATGAGGCTAAGCCCTGCCTCTATATTTGCATAAGGTTAAGCATTGCCTTCTCTTTGCCTGAGACTAAGCCCCGTCTCAAATCTTGCATGAGGCTAAGCCATGACTCCATATTTGCATAAGGCTAAGCATTGCCTTCTCTTTGCATGAGACTAAGCCCCGTCTCAAATCTGCATGAGGCTAAGCCCTGCTCCCTATTTGCATAAGGCTAAGCATTGCCTTCTCTTTGCATGAGACTAAGCCCTGTCTCAAATATTGTATGAAGCTAAGCCCTACCTCCCTATTTGTATATGGCTAGGAACTGCCTTCTCATGAGACTAAGCACTGTCTCCCTCTGCATAAGTGTTTCTCCATTCTAAACTTTGCATTATCTTCTTCTCTCGGGGCTAAGCTCTGCCCCAAAACTATGCACAAGGTTAAGCTCTGCCTTGTTATTACCTTTGGTATCATCTCTCTGCACTTCATGGGCTGATGTATAGCCAATTTGTCCAAAGGCGTTATAGTCCGAAGGCATCATCCTCATAGCCTGAAGACACCATATCATGGCCTGAGGATCTCTCAATACAGCACATCATTATTCAAAGGTGTCATGGTTTAGAGGCACCATTCTCATGGCCCGAGAACATCATTTCAGGGCCTGCAAATATCTTATCTCACGATTCCTGGCCCGGGACGTCATGGTCTAAGGACGTCATCTTCACTGTCTAAAGACAACCTTCATGGTCCAAAGGGAATTTGCATCATGTTTAAATTCTTGCAATAATCTGTATACTTGCATGCATCGTGTTTGAAGTTTTGCAGGTATTCCAGAAAGTAACCGTTCTTCAAACTGGTGCAACCTTCGCTCCGGTTTCCGCTAATACCATTTATACCTCGCCGTTATTTCAAACATAACCAATTCCCATCAATTACTCGCCTTTCTCCATGATCGTTCAGATACCTGCTGTGTGACACATCTGTTAAAATTCAGATTCGCCTTCACAACTCCGCATAAACCCATCCGATACTATCCTTCCCAAAAGAACCTTTTCTAAAACATACGATTATTCCTATAACAATCCCATCGGTTTCATTCACCGTTGGGTCCAAAACTACACGTGGCCTGATTCCTGTGAAACCAGGGATATGTAGGTAGCTCAGAGACCAAGGTTCGGCCTATATTTTTCAAAACACCCCCATTCGGTCAAAATCAGCCATCATTTCTTTACCCGACAACTCTTTCATCCTTCCCGGGTAAAGAGGGGCAGCTGTTGATACCCAATTTTTCCCTCATATATTTTTAAATATGCATATATATATATATTTTTCAAAATAGTGCACATGCATTTACAAACATGCACAAGTATTTCTATAATTTTCCTATAATTTTAAAGGCTTTAAACCAATTTATTTCTGCATTTTTATGATACAAATATCCTATAATTATCCCTCATACTATTTTTATGATGATTTAACCATCTAAATTCATCATTTATGCCCAAATAGTTCTTAAATATTTTAATTGCATTTTTTATAATTACATTTACATTTTTCAAGCTAGAATTGCACATCTTTGCAATAATAGCCCATGCATATGCATAATTATATTATCTATACGGAAAATGACTTTTTATATTTTTATAATATTAAGTAATTCTTTTTAAAATCATTTTCATATACAAATAGCATTTTTTCATTTATTAATTATTTTTATAAATTATTTTATTGATTTAAATGTGTATTTAAAACATAGCCCTTTTAATTGATTTTTTCTGACCTACCCCAACCCAATACCCTATCCAGCCCAATAATCCAATACCCAATACACTAACCCAACTACCCATACCCATACCCGTCCAATTAAACCCGCCCCACCTAAAATCTAATCCTTGCCGTTGATCTCAGAAGATCAACGACCCTAAATCCCCTAAAACTTTTAATATACCTAAATCCCCCAAACCCTAATTCATTCGCCCCAGCCCGCCGTCTTCTGATACTCTCCTCACCTCTCTCACCCTCTCAAACCCTAGCCCGCTATCACACTTTCCCTCTTGATTCATGGGATCATCCTTTGATTCCTTGCCTTATTTGGCTTTGTTTCTCTACTGGCTACCCGATCTTGATGCTACTTCACCTATTTGCCTCAAAAGGCAAGAGTATTTCAAAAGACTCAAACCAGATTTAATTCAAAGTCTCTCATATTTCTATTATTCCGTCTATGTTCATCCCAATACCTGTGAGTACGAATATTTTCATATCTTAGGGTTTCAAATCTCTAGTTCAAACCAGATTTGGTTCAACTTATGCTTATTTTTATGAATCTGGCAATTTTTGGTTGAACCCGTTTAGATCTTCCCAAATCTGAAACGATTTTATGTTCGTCTTGGTATTTTTACTTTAAAATTTCAATACTCCTTTCTCTATATTTCTCTAATCTTTTCTATTATTATTATTTTATGACCGATTTTATTTACCCTAAAACTAAGATTTTGATTTCAACAGAGATTTTGCAAAAAAAAAAAAGTTTTTTTTTAACTCTCGCAACTAATTGCTAATTGATTTTATTTACCTAAATTAGGGTTTGAAATTAGTTTTCATTTTCTGTACAGTACAGGTGTTTACTTATGCGGTTACCTGTTCTTACCTTATTTGGACCAATGTCCAATTAATAATTTGTGCTACTTCCCTTAACTTGACCTTACTGGCCTGATTTTATGTTATGATTATTAAACTCGGCTTCTACTTGATTTTGGAATTAGTTCTTACCTCATTTAACCTAGTACTTGACTACTGATTGATTCCATATAAGGTTTTCCTTAAATTAAATGATACTAGCCTAACTTTACTCGATTCTGTCTGGTTAATTGATTCATGCCGACCTTAATTGATTGTTAAATTATTTTCATACCTTATTTGGGTAAGACTGGTTCATTACCTTATTTGTTTACTTCATTGGGTGCTATTTAAACCCCCTTCCTCACTCCCTTTAGGAGAACTCTACAACTCTCGAACTCTCTGTTCTCAGAAAAAACTAAAGCTCTCTCTTTATTCTCTTATTCAGATTTCTATAATAAGTGGCTATCATTTGGCCGGCTGAAAACCAAGGCCAAACTTTGTGGAATTTAACTGCTATTGCATTCTTACTTACTTTCTTCTCAACTGGTATGCCTAAACTCTTACTTTTATGTTCTCTATACTTTATTCGATTAGTCTTTTTCAATCCTCGACATGATTCTGCTTTCTATGTGACTACATGATCTCATTTAGTAATAATGCTAAACTAAGTTACTTCAAATAATGTGACCCCTTTTTCCTAAGTTAGTTTTAATGTTCAGTCTGTTTTTCTTTCTAAACCTTGCCAGATACTGTAAGCATGTAATCAACTATGTTTGTGGGTCCAGTCTATTTCTGTCTCTGTGTTTAAGCCATGATTGCTTTAATATTTAGCCTAATCAAATGCCAATTTGTTTGAACTATGTGCTGAACATGAACTTTGTTCGTTTCTTGGTGCAGTTATGTCTGTAACTCTGTATTCTGAATTTGCTTGCCTCTGAAAAATAAACTATTTTAAATACTTGCCCCTTACCCTGTATGCACTGGTTTTCAAGCTCCTACTCTTAGTCATCTAGGTTCTCACCACCCCAGTATGAGCACTGCCTAGGGTCCTTGAGACTCCTCCGAACTCTGACACATTGGGGCTGGTCTTAAAACCTTTTTATGAGTTATTTTTTTCTGAATGTGGTTTTGGTGTAAGCATTGCCCGGGGTCCCTGAGGCCCTTGGGAACTTTGAAACATTGGAAACCTAATTTTATGTGCTATGGATGGATCACTATTATGCTCTAGAGCTATTGTGTTTGAAGGACTGGTTCCCAGGTTTAGATTGGGCCTATGAAGGCTCCCTATAGTGTAATCGTTACTATTATGTAATTCATTCATTTTGGGCTGTAATAATCTCTGTAATGACATATTTGGGGTTTATTAGTAAAAGCTGGGGGGGGGGGGGGAGGGGGGGTTTCTTAGACCTTTGTTAAAATTGGGTAGAAATCCTGCCTATAGGTTTAATTATGTTGATTGAATTACGTGAATGCTGGACTGTGTTTAGAGATCATGCCTATAGGATTTTCCAGATTCTGTGCTTGCATGCTAGAAACCCTGCTCAATAGGACTTTTCGCTTGATTCTGCATTAGAAACCCTGTTCATAGGATCTACACATATTTTAAACCCAATGTGCACTAGTGACCATGTCTATAGGACTTTTGCTGATTATCTTTCATGACAATCTGTTAATTTCTGTCCAAATACGATTAATAGATATCATGCCTATAGGAATAAAAATCAGTTTCAAACCTAGAAAGCATGCTTATAGGATTTAAAACTAATAGATATCATGCCTATAGGGTGAAATCAGTTCTGAAACTTAGAAATCATACCTATAGGGGTTTAAATCAATTCAGCAATTAGAAAGCATGCCCATAGGATCTAAAAGGAATAAAATTGTCTTTATGAGTTAAAATCAGTGCTACGCTTAGAAACCATGTCTATAGGTCTGTAATTAAGAAGCTCGTAGAAATCATGCCTATAGGATCCTGTTCTGAATTCAGTCGTTATTGTCAATCACTTAAGCAAGGTATTTGTAGGACTTAATAATTCTGGGCTTATAATTGTGATACATTCCTACCTGAAATGCCCAGATCCATGCTGAATAAAATCAGTAGGCAAACAAATAGTCCTTAATGCTCGCCTTAATAAAATTGTCTTTACACTCTGTTTTTCTCACGTAGATATCCTGCCTATAGGATTCCAAAATTAATAAAGCTTGCTGATTCAATTGCGTGTTTTTGTTGTTTATGTGAGGAGGTTAATGTGAGCCCATACTTGTTCTTTATTCGAAAGTCCTGCTTGATTTTGTTTGTCGCCTAGATTTCACATTTTTAAGTAACGTAGATTGGTCTAGAACTATCCCAAATAGAGGTCCTAATACCTCCAGGGCCATAGGTAAGGGACGGGTAGTGCACGCATAAGGAACGAGCTAGAAACTCCTAGAACGCTTAAGTAACAATTTAAAGATAGTAATTGGGGTAGTAAGGAGATGATAGCCCATGTGCTAATGCTATGAGTAACACCTCGACTTGAGGGAGTTACAAAGCATTGCATAGAATGATCCTATAGGCTAAAAAACTTAGGACCACCCCCCTTTACTCCTGTTTAAAATAAATTGTATATTGTATTTCTCCAAATTGTTTTCTTCCCTATAAGACTAATTCGCTTGATTTATGTTCGGCCGGGACCCACCGTTGTGGACCTCAAGGGGTGCCTAACACCTTCCCCTCAATGTAATTTCGAGCCCTTACCCGATCTCTGGTGATGTAGACTGGTTATATGAGTTAATTGCTCTAGGTGCCCTAACGCACCTTAATCCGTTAGGTGGCGACTCTTTCAAATCCAATTCCCTACCCTTTCGGAAAGGAGTTGTCCCAAAAATGTCGAAACCCGATTTCGAGAGAAAAAGGGGGTGCGACAAGTGGTGGCGTGCTTATGAGTTGAGTAGTCCGGCTAAGGCAGCTTCACTTACTTGGACACAGTTCTCGAATATGTACGTGAAGGCTTAATTCCAACAGCACTCCAACTTCCTCTACGCGAACGTGGGAGAACCTTTGCGAATGCGTAGAAGGAAACCGGACACCAGCAATCGCTGATGCTTCAACTATAACACTAAGTCCAATTCCAGTCCGTTAACCATCTGGAATTCACCCGAGGCCCCCGGACCCTTAACCAAACATACCAACATGTCTTAAAACACCATAAGAACTTAGTCGAGCCCTAGAATCACAACAAACAATTCTAGAAACACAAATCACACTCCAATTCAAACTTAATTTGAAACTTCAAACTTCTACAACTGATGCCGAAACCTGATAAATCACGTTCGATTGACCTCATTTTTTGCACACAAGTCATATTCGACATCACGGACCTACTCCAACTTCTGGAATCGAAATCCGACACCGATATCAAAAATTCACTTCCGGTCAAACTTCCCAAAAATTCAACTTTCGCCATTTCAAGCCTAATTCAGCTACAGACTTCCAAATCACAATCCGTATACGCTCCTAAGTCTAAAATCACCCAAAAAAGTTAACGGAACTGACGAAACTCAATTCCGGAGCCGTCTTCTCATAGTTCCAACTACAGTCAAATTCCTAGAACTTAAACTTCCGTTTTAGGGACTAAGTGTCCCAAATCACTCCGAAACGAAAAATGAAACCTCCTAGAATGTCACATAAGCTAAAATGATACGGGGAAGGTAGTAAATAGGGGATCAGGGCTAGTACTTTCATAACAATTGGCAGGGTCATTACACTCATCCACATACAACATTGTTGGTCTAACCATCACTCTGTAGAATTTACCCATAGGTCTTGGTAGAACATTCTAATCACATAAAACACATATACAAACCTCTATTTCATCTATCCCTCTCCAATACAATGTGTGATATCCTCGTCAATCTCTCTATTACCTTAGATTACTGACCCGGGATTCTTAAAACTATCTCTATTACCTTAGATTACTGACCCGGGATTCTTAAAACTATCTCTCTTGGGTATAACTTGAGTATCATGCTTCACATCCACGTCCGCTTCATGAGTTCCATCACTGAATTTTGCACATTAAGTATTCTATTTTGCTCCTGCTCAACTTGAGACCTTTAGATTTCAAGGTCTGTCTCCACATCTCCAGTCTTGGGTTAATCTCGCCTCGCGTCTCGTCAATCAACACTATGTCATCGAAAAATAACATGCAATATGGAACCTCCCCTTGAATGTACGGCCTCGCCACATCCATCGCCAAGGTAAATAAAAATGTACTAAGAGTCGATCCCCGGTGTAACCCCATCATAACTAGAAGTGTTCTGAGTCACCTCCCATAGTCCTCACTTGAGTTTTGGCACTACCATACATGTCCTTAATCACCATAGTGTATGCTACCGGAACGCTGCAAACCTCCAAACACCTCCATAAAATCTCCCTCGGGACTTTATTGTACATTTTTTCAAAATCAATGAACACTATATGCCAGTCTTTTTTCCTTTCCTTATACTTCTCCACTAGCCTCCTCACCAGATCAATAACTTTCGTAGTCGAAGGCTCCGAAATGAATCTGAACTAATTCTCGAAAATAGACACACTCCTCCTCACACTAACTTCCACCACCCTATCCAAAACCTTTATAGTGTGACTCAGTAGCACTATACCCCTATAGTTGTTGCAATTTTTGATATTGCCTTTGTTCTTGTAAAACAGAATCATCGTACTTCACCTTCATTCTTCAGGAATTTTCTTTGTCTTAAAAATGATATTAAATAACCTAGTAAGCCACTCCAAACCCACTTGGCCCGCGTTCTTCTAAAATTCTACCAGAATTCGTTTGGCCTAGTCGCTCTACCCCTGCTCATCTTATGCATCACCCCATCAACCTCATCTATTTTAATACGTCTATAGTACCCAAGTCATATCGACTCTTGGAGCGCTCCAAATCACCGAGCACAATTCTTCTGTCTCCATCCTCGTTCAATAATTTATGGAGTAGTAAGTCTGCCAGCTCCGTCTAATATGTGCCACTTCCATCAATACGAATTTATTGACCTAGAAAAAATATATGATAGAGTGCCACACTAAGTATTTTAGTGGGTGATGGAGAAGAAAGAAATTCAAATTAAATATATAAATATCATAAAAACCATGTATGAATGAGTCGTCACTAGCATGAAAACTCTAGTAGGAGATACAAATGAGTCTTTTTATAATAGTGGGTTCACCAAGATTCGATATTGAGCCCCTATTTATTTACCCTAGTTATGGATGATCTAACGAATACAATACAGCATACGGTCATATGGTGTATGCTATTTGCCAATGACATTGTGTTAATTGACGAAACTAGTAAATGTATCAACCAAAAGCTTGAGCAATATAGAAACACCTTGGAGAGTAAAGGATTTAGGATAAGTAAAAGTAAGACTGAATACATGTAATACAAGTTTATTCAGCATAAGAAAAATAAAATTAGTGGTGAGACTAGATGAGATTGCAGTACAAAATACAAATAATTTAGATTTCTAAGCTCGTTGTTTCAAGAGAATGGAATGGTAGATGGAGATACTCATAGGATTAAAATTGAAAGGTTAAAATAGAGAAGTTGGGGTATTATGTGATATAAGAATTCATACTAATGTGAAAGGTAAGTTCTATAGAACAACTATAAGACCATCAATGTTATATGGTTGTGAACATTGGGCTGCTAAAGTCCAACATATCCACAATATGAATATTGTAGAGATGCAAATGCTAAGATATATTTGCTGTCACACAAGATTAGATAATATTAAAAATGATCACATTGATCATAAGATGCAAGTAGCACACATTGAGAATAAATGAGACAACATCGCTTGAAATGGTTTGGGAGTCTTTAGTCACCCTACAGATGCATCGTCCATAGGCATGAAAATATGGTGAATGAAGTTGTTACAAAGGAATGAGGTAGACCTGTAAACACATGTAAGAGAGTTGTCTCAAAAGTCCTACAAATCATTGGAATCAATGCAAAATTAGTTAAAGATATGACACAATAGAATAAAAAGGTCCATATAGGCAATACTTACAAGTTAGGTATAAGCTTTAAATTTATTAGAGAACTTTTATTATTAAATCATATTTTTATAATATATATATATATATATATATATATATATATATATTTACTACTACGTTTATTTTATTTTGATATGATGATAGTACGAGTTAAATTTAAAGAAAACAATAAATATTTCATATCATCGACCTACTTTTATTTTGAATAGAGACATAATTATTGTTATAAATTTTTCTTAATTAAAATGACTAGAAAAACAAAAGAGATAAGTAAGATTCTCAGCACCAATTCAGCAATGGTTATAATTTTAAGAGAGGCTGTTGTGGGCTTCTTGTCTTATATGCAATTTGCCTATTGTCATATTTGTTGTTGTTTTATGATATTAGTATGGAACTCGTACGATGTATGTATAATTGTAAAAAGTATTAATCATATTGAATTATGATCTAATTTATTTGAGTATATTAGAGATAACAATACTTTAACAATAGAATATTAATCATGACAAGATGTGACATAACTTATTTGAAACAATTAGAGATAACGTTGCTTTAATAAAATTTAATTGGCATCTTGTTTATCAAAGTAATATAGCCAATAAAATAATTTCTATAAAATTAATAAAGTAAATGAAATAGTCATTAAATCATTTTTATTCTTTATTTTTTAATCATCCAATCCACAATAAATCGAATGAAACTTGAAAAGAAGTGAACACTTTGCTGAGGAGCGAAGCTTCGTATTTTATTAGATTATCTATTTTTGGTCAAACAATAAAATTTTTATTAAACAAAGTGTATCTATATATATATCTGCTAGTCCTTTTGTACTCTAGGACTAGCCCTCTATAGTCAATACCTATCTAAGTAGCATACCAATTATACTGGGAAAACTAAAGAAACTGATACTTTTATATAGGAAAATAATTAAGACTCTCTAAGACTTTCCGCCATTTATGACATCTCTACCCTCTAGTATGCAATTGGAGGACAATTTTTAGCAATTTGTATGCATTCTCTTGCTTTTCCTGTTGGAACCTTCGAGCATTTCGTTCATGCGAGACATGATATACAATAGCAGCAAACAACCATCTCAAATTTCTTATCTAGCTCTACAGCCCCGCGTTCTTTAAGCCATCCAATCTATTCCTTCATTCCATGTCTTTACCCGCTTGGGCTCTCCTATCCATCGTAGTAAGGCAGACCACACATGTCATGAATAGGTACAGCCAAAGAACAAGTGTCTTAAGGTTTCATCCTCATTTGAGTTGGATAAAACACATTCTTTAAGAACATGAACCCCTCAACTTTCCAATCTATCAATTGTAGCCAATCGTTGACGAATTGCAAGCTAAAGGATAAATTGATGTCTTGGTATCAACTGCGTTTCCATAGTGAGGTGTTTCCAGGGGACCTTCTGGTACTGTGGACAGAGGGACAAATATGCTTTCTTGATGCTGAATCCTTCCTTAGTAGCACAGTGCTGGAGTTCCACTTTAAGATCCTAGTCCTTATACCAGTTTCTGGCATAAAAAATTTTCCTCACAAACAACTAGCTTGTTTAGCTGTTTGCATTGTGGATAGATCCTTCCTTTTTATATGGAAGTATCCAAAGAGACTTTCCTTGTGATCACTGCCCAAAGCAGCTTACAGATTGTTGCATTGTTCCATGTGTGAAAATTAATAATATTTCAAAGCCTCCAGCAGACTTGGGCGTGCATAACAATTCCCATGACACTAATGCCTTCCTCGATGCATCACAACTACCTGTCCAAAAAATGTTCTGCATATGCTCGTGTAAAGACCCGACCGGTCGTTTTTGAAATTTATGCCCCGAACTGCTTTCCCTAAATTTATTTCTGCTTTTTTGGATTTACCCGGATGTTCGGTTTTGAGTTTCGGAGAGTTTTCGGACACATAGTCCCTAAATGAGAGCTTAAGTGTTGGAAAGTTGACCGTAGTCGGAACAGTGTGAAGACAGCCTCGGAATGGAAATCCGATGATTCTGTTAGCTCCGTTAGGTGATTTTGGATTTAGGGGCATGGTCGGATTGTGTTTTGGAGGTCCGTAGCTAATTTAGGCTTGAAATGCCGAAAGGTCGAATTTTGAAGTTTCCGGTTCGATAGTGAAATTTTGATCCGAGGGTCGGAATGGAATTCTGAGAGTTTCAGTAGTTCCATTATGTCATTTGGGACGTGTTTGCAAAATTTCAGATCATTCGAACGAGATTTGATAGACTTTTTGATCGAAAGCGTATTTTGAGAAATTTGGAGTTCTTAGGCTTGAATCCATAGTTAATTTGAGGTTTCGATGTTGTTTTAGGTATTTTAAGGATTGGTACAAGTTTGGTGAGTGGTATTAGACTTGTTGATGCCTTTGGTTGAGGTCCCGGGGGCCTCGGGATGATTTCGGATGGTTGGCGAGAAATTTAGAAGATGTTGCAGCTGCTGTATTTTTATTGCTTCTGGTATTTTCGCATCTGCGGTAAGGGGACCACAGATGCGGCGCCGCAGAAGGGGCTAAGTGGCCGCAGAAGCGAAACTTGGGAATTTCCTCAGGAACCGCAGATGCAGTGAGTTGTTCGCAAAAGCGCAACTGCTCCTGCGGTTAGAGTTCCGCAGATGCGGAATCTGGCATTTTAAATGAAAGTCGTAGATGTGATGTAGTTTTCGCAGAAGCGGGACCGCAAATGCGGTCCCAGGGTCGCAAATGCGGGAATCGCTGGGCAGAAAACATAAATAGTTGCCTTTGCGAAATTGAGCCATTCTTTCACCATTTTCATCCGGGTTTGAAGCTTTTGAGAGAGATTTTTTAGAAAACAAAGGGGAATCGCTTGGAGGTAACGTCCTTGACTTCATAACTCATTTTTATGTGATTAAAGACCTAATTAGTGATGAGAAATTTGGAAAAAATGGGTAATTAGGGCTTAAGTTTAAGAGGTCTTTAAATGACAATTTGAGAGGTCATTTGGCCTCGATTTCAGTGTTCTTGTTATGATTAGACTCGTGAGAGTACGAGGTGTCTGAAAATGTAAATTTTATCTAATTTCGCGTATTAGCTTAGAATTTAATTATATAATCAGTTACTTGAGGTGTTATTTACAATAAGCAATTGAATTGAATAGATTTGGGCCATTTGGAGTCGGATACTCGTGACAAAGGCGTAGTTCGGGTTCAATTGCACTTGTTCGAGGTAAGTGGCTTGTCTAACATTGTGTGGGGGACCTTTTCCCCTTTGTATTGATATTGTGGTAATTGAAATGCCTCGTACGTGAGGTGACGAGCGCGTACTTTTGCTAATTGTTGGAAATCCTATTTTTCATTAAAAATAGCCTTGAATTGTGTTCTTCCTTTTCTTGCTTACACTGTTTGGAAACTAAACCTGCTATAGCCTAGAGAAGCATGTCTACTTGACTAAATTGCTCTATTGGCCTTAACTGCCTTATTTGTATTCCGTGAACCATGCTAGGTTAGATTACCTGCTTCACTTTGATATGCAATTGATTGGATTGAATTCTTATTGTTGCTGCGTATTTACTTTGGTACTACGGAACAGTATCCCGGGAGCTCCCCTGTATGTTTACTTTGCGACTACAGAATTGCATTCCGGGAGATCCCCCTGCACTTTTACTTTGGGACTACGGGACGGTATCCCGGGAGCTCCCCTGTATTTTTTACTTTGGGACTACGGAATTGCATTCCGGGAGATCCCCCTGCACATTTATGAGTTGGACTACGGGACTGCACCCGGGAGATCCACTGGATATGATATTTATATTTGGAGACTACAGAACGGTATCTTGGGAGATCCCCAATTGTTATCTTAGAGCTGAGTTGTGTTCTCTTACTGCGTTTTACTTGCCTTTGTAATAATTGTTGTTGTCCTTCATATCTTGTGTTACTTATTTATACTGGTTATTTCGCACTGTTATACCTTATATCTTATTTAACCTCAGTAGGGCCCTGACCTTCCTCGTCACTACCCAACCGAGGTTAGGCTTGGCACTTACTAGTACCGCTGTGGTGTACTCATGCCCTTCCTGCGCATGTTTTTCATGTGCAGATCCAGGTACCTCTACTCAGGCTTACCATTCTTGAGGCGAGGCGATTCTACGGGACTTCGAGGTATATCTACCGCGTTCGCAGTCTGAGGAGTCTCTTTTTATTCCTGCATCTAGTATTTAGCCCTTCTGTACTTTATGTTCTTGGTTAGACATTCCAGAGATTAGAGCTATGTAGTGTTTTCTCAGCTTGTGGATCCGTGAGTTTCCGGGTTTTGGGATAGTGAATCAGATTTGAAAAGTTGTGTGTATATTCCGAGCAACATTTAAATACTATTTCTTTTAGTTATTCGGCTTTTGATTATTTATTCCGTAAGATTTGTTTGTTTCCGTGTTTGTTAGGCTTACCTAGTCGTAGAGACTAGGTGCCGTCACGATAGTTCACGGAGGGCGAACTGGGGTCGTGACAAGTTGGTATCAGAACTCTAGGTTCATAGGAGTCATGGATCACAAGTCGGTTTATTAGAGTCTCGCTGATCG
>NC_031989.1:71236499-71298843 GCF_001879085.1 Nicotiana attenuata | reverse complement strand
TACTCCTACGTAGAGTTATTTCTTTCCTTAAGGCTCAGCGTATGGTTGAGAAAGGTTGTGATGCGTACTTAGCTTATGTGAGAGATGCCAGTATGGATACTCCTTCTGTTGATTCAGTCCCAGTAGTACGGGATTTCCCTGATGTGTTTCCAGCTGATCTTCCGGGCATGCCACCCGATAGGGACATTTGATTTTTGGCATTTGATCTGTTGCCGGACACTCAGCCCATCTTTGTCCCTCCGTACTGTATGGCACCTCCTGAGTTGAACGAGTTGAAGGAGCAATTGCAGGAATTACTTGATAAGGGTTTCATTCGGCCCAGTGTATCGCCTTGGGGTGCTCCTGTGTTATTTTTGAAGAAGAAAGATGGTTCTATGCGCAGGTTAATTGATTACCGCCAGTTCAATAAGGTGACAGTGAAGAACCGCTATCCTTTGCCTCGTATTGATGACCTGTTCGACCAGTTGCAGGATACTTGTGTGTTTTCTAAGATTGACTTGCGTTCAGGCTATCATCAATTGAAGATTCGGGAGCCAGATATCCCGAAGACTGCCTTCAGGACTCGGTATGGTCATTACGAGTTCCTTGTTNAGACAGAAGAGTTACGCGGACCGGAAGGTTCGTGATGTTTCCTATATGGTTGGAGAGCGGGTTCTGCTTCGGGTTTCGCCTATGAAGGGCGTTATGAGATTTGGGAAGAAGGGGAAGTTGAGTCCGAGGTTTATTGGCCCTTTTGAGATATTGAGCGTGATTGGGAGGTTGTTTACGAGCTTGCCTTACCTCCCAGCTTGGCAGGAGTTCATCTGGTATTTCATGTTTCGATGCTCAGGAGGTATCACGGTGATCCGTCGCACGTGTTGGATTTCAGCTCAGTCTAGTAGGAGAAGGATCTATCTTATCTTGAGGAGCCAGTGGCAATATTGGACAGGAAGGTTAGGAAGCTGAGGTCAAAGAACATTGCATCAGTGAGGGTTCTGTGGCAGGGTCAGCCGGTCGAGGAGGTGACCTGGGAGACCGAGCAGGATATGCGCAGCCAGTACCCTCATCTTTTCACTACTTCAGGTATGTCTTTGTGCTCGTTCGAGGACGAACGAATGTTTAAGTGTGGGAGGATGTAACGACCCAGCCGGTCATTTTTGGAATTTACGCCCCGATCCCCTATTAACTGCTTTCCCCAAGTTTATTTCTGCTATTTTTGATTTGCCGGGATGTTCGATTTTGAGTTTCGGAGAGTTTTGGGACACTTAGTCCCTAAATGAGAGCATAAGTGTTGGAAAGTTGACCGTAGTCGGAACAGTGTAAAGACGGCCTCGGAATGGAAATCCGATGGTTTCGTTAGCTCCGTTAGGTGATTTTGGGTTTAGGGGCATGGTCGGATTGTGTTTTGGAGGTCCGTAGCTAATTTAGGCTTGAAATGCCGAAAGGTCGAATTTTGAAGTTTCCGGTTCGATAGTGAGATTTTGATCCGAGGGTCGGAATGGAATTTCGAGAGTTGCAGTAGTTCCGTTATGTCATTTGGGATGTGCGTACAAAATTTCAGATCATTCGGACGAGATTTGATAGACTTTTTGATCGAAAGCGTATTTTCAGAAATTTGGAGTTCTTAGGCTTGAATCCATGGTTAATTTGAGGCTTCGATGATTTTTTAGGTGTTTTAAGGATTGGTACAAGTTTGGGGAGTGGTATTAGACTTGTTGGTGCCTTTGGTTGAGGTCCCGAGAGCCTCGGGATGATTTCGGATGGTTGGCGAGAAATTTAGAAGATGTTGCAGCTGCTGTATTTTTGCTGCTTCTCGTATTTTCGCATCTGCGGTAGGGGGACCGCAGATGCGGCGCCGTATAAGCGGCTAAGTGGCCGCATAAGCGAAACTTGGGAATTTCCTCAGGAACCGTAGATGCGGTGAGTTGTTCGCAGAAGCGCAACCGCTCCTGCGGTTAGAGTTCCGCAGATGCGGATTCTGGCATTTTAAATGAAAGTCGCAGATGCAATGTAGTTTCCGTAGAAGCGGGACCGCAGATGCGGTCCCAGGGCCGCAAATGCGGGAATCACTGGGCAGAACACATAATAGTTGCCTTTGCGAAATTGAGCCATTCTTTCACCATTTTCATCCGGGTTTGAAGCTTTTAAGAGAGATTTTTGAGAAAACAAAGGGGAATCGCTTGGAGGTAACGTCCTTGACTTCATAACTCATTTTTATGTGATTAAAGACCTAATTAGTGATGAGAAATTTGGGAAAAATGGGTAATTAGGGCTTGAGTTTAAGAGGCCTTTAAATAAGGATTTGAGGGGTCCTTTGGCCCCGATTTCAGTGTTCTTGTTATGATTAGACTCGTGAGAGTACGAGGTGTCTGAAAATGTAAATTTTATCCGATTCCGAGACGTGGGCCTGAGGGGCGTTTTGGTCATTTTACCTAATTTCACGTATTAGCTTAGAATTTAATTATAGAATCAGTTACTTGAGGTGTTATTTACAATATGCAATTGAATTGAGTAGATTTGGGCCATTTGGAGTCGGATACTCGTGGCAATGGCGTGGTTTCGGGCTGACTTGTACTTGTTCGAGGTTAGTGGCTTGTCTAACCTTGTGTGGGGGACCTTTTCCCCTTATGATTGATATTGTGGTAATTGAAATGCCTCGTACGTGAGGTAACGAGCGTGCACTTGAGCTTATTGTTGTAAATCCAATTTTTCATTAAAAATAGCCTTGAATTGTGTTCTTCCTTTTTTTGCTTACACTGTTTGGAAACTAAACCTGCTGTAGCCTAGAGAAGCATGTCTACTTGACTAAATTGCTCTATTCGCCTTAACTGCCTTATTTGTCTTACGTGAACCATGCTAGGTTAGGATTACCTGCTTCACTTTGATATGCAATTGACTTGATTGAATTCTTGTTGTTGCTGCGTATTTACTTTGGGACTACGGGACGGTATCCCGGGAGCTCCCTTGTATGTTTACTTTGGGACTACGGAATTGCATTCCGAGAGATCCCCCTGCACTTTTACTTTGGGACTACGGGACGGTATCCCGGGAGCTCCCCTGTATTTTTTACTTTGGGACTACGGATATGCATTCCGGGAGACCCCCCTACACATTTATGAGTTGGTCTACGGGACTGCACCCGGGAGATCCACTGGATATGATATTTATATTTGGGGACTACAGGACGGTATCCTGGGAGATCCCCGGTTGTTATCTTGGAGCTGAGTTGTGTTCTCTTACTGCATTTTACTTGCCTTTGTAATAGTTGTTGTTGTCCTTCATATCTTGTCTTACTTATTTATACTGGTTATTTCGCACTGTTAAACCTTATATCTTATTTAACCTCAGTAGGGCCCTGACCTTCCTCGTCATTACCCAACCGAGGTTAGGCTTGGCACTTACTGAGTACCGCTGTGGTGTACTCATGCCCTTCCTGCGCATGTTTTTCATGTGCACATCCAGGTACCTCTACTCAAGCTTACCATTCTTGAGGCGAGGGGATTCTACGGGACTTCGAGTTATATCTGCCGCATCCGCAGACCGAGGAGTCTCTTTCTATTCCTGCATCTAGTATTTAGCCCTTCTGTACTTTATGTTCTTGATTATATATTCCGGAGATTCGAGCTATGTAGTGTTTTCTCAGCTTGTGGATCCGTGAGTTTCTGGGTTTTGGCATAGTGTATCAGATTTGAAAAGTTGTGTGTATATGCCGAGCGGCATTTAAATACTATTTCTTTTTTGTTATTCGGCTTTTGATTATTTATTCCGCAAGATTTTTTTGTTTCCGCGTTTGTTAGGCTTACCTAGTCGTAGAGAGGTGCCGTCACGATAGTTCACCGAGGGCAAACTGGGGTCGTGACAACTCGTTAGTAATTGTATTACTTTCTTTGGTAATAAAAAGACTTGAGCCCGGTATGTCTACATCTTAAAAAGCACACTTTTGATCAGTTGAAATCTTCCACTGTATGAGTGTAGCTTAGTATTCCAGCATCTGATCTTTGATGTCATTCTCTCTACCAGGGGCATACACTGTTGTATAGTGAGTTTCCTAGAGGAGAGGGGAACACCAAGGTACTTAAAAGGCATTCCACCTAAAGTAAATTGCATCTCAGTCAAGATTTATTCCTTCAAGGTTGGTAGGACACCAGTGATATACAGAGAACTCTTTTCCAAGTTTTCCCTCAGGCCAATGACATCAAAGAAGTGATTGAATGCTTGAAGCAGCAATTGGATAGATGTTCTATCAGCTCTAAAACACATTATGAGATCATCCGCAAAGCATATATGCACCAACTTCATCTTCCCACACCTTGGATGGTAGTTGTGTGGATGGTAGTTAAAGTCAGGATTATGTTGTAGTTGCTTGAGGGTCCTGTTTAGATATTCCATAGCCAATACAAAAAGTTAAGGAGACATAAGGGTCCCCTTGCCTCAACCCATTTTTTTCACAAACTTAGGAGTAAGCCTTTCATTAATCAATAGTGAATAGCTCACTGTATTGACACACTCCATGATCCAATCAACAAATTTCCTAGGCAAGACAAATACCAGTAGTACACTCATTAGGAAACCCCACTCCACAGAGTCATATGCTTTCTTCACATCAATTTTAATAAGATATCTCGGTGACAACCTTTTCTGAGTATAGCCTTTAACTAGTTCATGAGTCACTATAACATTGTCCAGTATACTCCTTCCTGCTATGAAAGCTGATTGGAACTGCCCTACTAAAGAGTCCACTATTAGCTTGAATCTGGCAGTGAGAATCTTTGCTATGAGCTTATAAAAGGTGGTGCAACAAGATATACGTGTTGGCCCAGGAACAGGTGAAGTTTTGAAGAATGACAAATGAACTCAATCATGGACCAGGTCCATCATGTGAAGCACAGCCATGATCAACCTACACATGTGAGATGCACGTGAAGGAGCTAAGTCCCATTGATTAAGCAGCAATATATCCTGATATGATCGAAAAGGTTGCATATTGGATAAGGGGAGAAAGTCTCCTTATATGAAGAGAACACAATCCGGATAAAGATACTGTTGGAGTTTGAGATCTTCAAGGACTCAACTACGATAGAAGATCAGCAATTGAGTCCCAATCAAACTCTGATTACTTACCCATTAAAAGACAGTGATTGTTTTCTTTTACAGGCATTACACGTACGCAGAAGTTAAACTAAATTGAGAGTAAAAGAGCAAGGAGATTTTGCAAGCAATTTATGTGAGATTTGAGTGTGCACTCCTGAAGCTACTTGAACGAGATAGAAGAACAAATTCCATTGTGTCTTTCTTTATTTCTAGTTCAATTGTAGTAGGTGGTTTAAAATTGTACCTTTCAGCTTTTATAGAAGCAATTGTATTCGGTACTTAGAGTGTAAAAGTTATTTGCTAACTTGAAGTTGTCGCAACAGTTGAGGTTGTGTGCTACAACGGGATTAGAGTTAATCCTTAGGTTTACAAAGAGTTTTGTAAATGCTGTTTTGGCTCACTGATATTAGTGGAAGTTTGGGAAAATCTTATTGTTTAGTAGGTCGTGGTTTTTTCACCTTTTGAGCTAGGTGTTTTCCACGTAAAAATCTCTGTGTTCTTTATTTTATGTACTTATTATTCCGCAAACAGTAGTAGTTAGTACACCTAGAAGAACCAGGTTCTTCTAGAGCGAAAATTGGGTACCACACAAATCACCCCCCTCTTGTGTGGTATTGACGTTAAGAACATCAATTGGTATCAGAGCGAGTTATCCTTGAAGAGGCTAACACCTTAGGAAAAGATCAACATGAGTGCACCACCTGGGAACTGGGAAGGGCAATCCACTGCTAGGCCTCCACTTTTCAATGGACAGTATTATTCTTGGTGGAAGAACAGGATGAAGGATCAAATCATAGGAGAAGACTATGAACTCTGGGACATAGTCACTGATGGTCCTCTAGCAACTACAAAGAAGAATGCTGAAGGAGTGGATGTGCCAAAGACAAGAGCTGACTGCACTGCTGAAGACCTAAAGAAGTGGGAGAAAAATGCCAAGGCCAAGAAATGGATTGTGTGTGGACTAGGTCCAGATGAGTACAGTAGAATTCAAAGTTGTACCACTGCT
Source organism: Nicotiana attenuata (assembly GCF_001879085.1). Taxonomy (NCBI): domain Eukaryota; kingdom Viridiplantae; phylum Streptophyta; class Magnoliopsida; order Solanales; family Solanaceae; genus Nicotiana; species Nicotiana attenuata. The sequence goes on along the minus strand of NC_031989.1, from coordinate 71,292,767 downwards.
AAGGAAATCTGGGACACTTTGCAAGTGGCTCATGAAGGAACACCTCAAGTGAAGAGGTCCAAAGGAACACTGCTGTATTCTCAATATGAGAATTTCACCATGAAGGAAGGAGAAACCATCCAAGAGATGTATACAAGGTTCACCACACTGACAAATGAACTTAAGTCTCTTGGAAGGATTATCCTTGAAGAAGACAAAGTTGAGAAGATTTTAACAAGGGTTCTGCTAGTCTCTTGGGAAAGCAAAATTATTGCTATCCAGGAATCAAAGAATATTGCTACTCTCAAGCTGGATGAACTAATTGGAAACCTTAATGCCTATGAACAAAGAAGACAAATCATGAAAATGGATGCACCCAAGAAGCAAAGGAGTCCGGCTCTCAGAATTGCTGAAGTTTCAGATCTGGAGGACGATGAAATGGCTATGATCACAAGAGATTTCAAAAAGTACCTGATGAGAGGAAAGGGATCTTCAAGAGGTACAACCTTCAACAAACCAAGGGCTCCTAAGAAACAGACCAATGAGGGTTGCTACAAGTGTGGTAAGACTGATCATATGATCAAGAATTGTCCTCAATGGGAAATTGAGTGGAAAAAGGAAAGGGCTGAACGAAGGAACAGGAAGAAGGAACAGGTTCAACCAAAAAGGAACAAAGGTTCAACAAAGGCTATGGTTGCTGCCTGGGGAGAAACATCAGATGAGGACTCAGAAGATGAAGCTGGAGATGAACAAGCGCTTATGTCCATTGGAGAATCAGATGATGAACAACAGGTAAGTATTCTTCATCTTAAGGACAAGATTAAATTCCTGTCTAAAGAAAGGTTGTCTGAGCTATTGCTGGACTTCATTGATGAGTCTGAGATAATTAACAATGAGAAGGAAGAACTGTCTAGGGAATGTGTGATCCTAAAAGCCAAGTGCAAAAATCTAGAGTCTAGGGCTAATGAGAGTGAAAGTAAAAATGCTGAGTTGAAGAACCAGGTTCTTGAACTTGACACTAGTGTCCTAGAACTTAGGTCTGAGAACTTAAAACTGAAATTAGGAACAGGAAAGAAGAAAGCTGATCACACACATCTCACCCTAGAAGAAATCTTAGGAAAAATGAAGGATGAGTTGTACAGAAAGGATGAGCAGATAAGAGTACTAAAAGAAGATCTAGGGAAGGTAATACATGAACTAGACAGAACTTGCAAATGGAACAAGGCTTCTGATGCACTCTCTTGGTTACAAGAACATCACAGTAGCAACAAAAGAGGACTTGGTTATGGGACACAAGCACCTAAGTGCGATCCTAAAATCAAGTACCTCACTCTTCCTGAGAACAAAATCTGCACACACTGTGGCAAGACTGGCCATTACAAAAATGAATGTAATGCAAAAGAAAAGGCCAGTCAAAAGAACAAAACTTTTGTTCAAGAAAAAAATAGGCCGCCTGGGTGGGCTAGAAGGAATCTGATTTATCCCTTTGCCTATAGAAAGGGAACCAAACTAGTTTGGGTTCCTAAGACTAACCCCTGATTTCTTTTTGCAGGTCCAAGTGAAGGGAAGTAGCCAAATATGGTACATGGATAGTGGCTACTCAAAACATATGACTGGAAGCAAGAATCAGTTCCTTTCACTTGAGGACTTAAAGGGAGGTAATGTCTCCTTTGGAAATGGGAAGTAAGGTAAGATTATTGGGGTTGGAAAGGTAGGTAAGACAGACTCTCACTCCATTGAGAATGTCTACTTGATAGATGGCTTGAAATACAGCCTGATCAGTGTTTCACAACTGTGTGACAGAGGTAACCTTGTAGCATTCACCTCTACTAAATGCTTTATGATTAACCTTACCACTGACAAGATTGTTTTGTAGGGAAAAACAGTTAACAATATTTACATTGTAGATTTGTCAACTCGTTCTAAAAATGAACTAACCTGCCTAAGTGTGCTGGATAATGATCCCCTCCTATGGCACAAAAGACTTGGTCATGCCAGTTTGAATCAGCTAAACAAATTAGTCTCCAAGGACTTGGTGATAGGGTTACCCAACATCAAGTTTAAGGAAGATAAAGTTTGTGAGGCATGTGCAAGGGGGAAGCAGGTAAGATCATCCTTCAAAAGCAAGAAGATGGTAAGCATAACCAAGTCGTTGGAACTGGTCCATATGGATCTTTGTGGTCCAATGAGAACCACGAGCAGAGGTGGAAAGAATGATGTAATGGTACTTGTTGATGATTATTCTAGATTTACCTAGGTTCTATTTCTAACATCTAAAGATGAACCATTTGACATATTTACTGCCTTTGTTAGAAAAAATTCAGAAACAATTAGGAAATCAACTTGCATCCATTAGGTCTGATCATGGAACTGAATTTGAAAATGCTAAGTTTGCTGAATTCTGTGATGAAAATGGTATAGATCATAATTTCTCTGCCCCTAGGACTCCTCAACAAAATGGAGTAGTTGAAAGAAAGAACAGAACTCTTGAAGACATGGCTAGGACAATGCTTCTTTCTAGTAAGCTGCCCTATAGCTTCTGGGCAGAGGCTGTAAAAACTGCATGTTACATTATTAATAGATGCATGACTAGACCTCTTGTAGAGAAGACTTCCTATGAGTTACTTAAAGGGAGAAAACCAAATATATCCCATCTTAGGGCATTTGGATGCAAGTGCTTTGTGCACAATAATGGAAAAGACTCCCTAGGTAAGTTTGATTCCAGAAGTGATGAGGGAGTATTCTTGGGATATTCTTCACATAGCAAAGCATATAAAGTGTTCAATAAAAGAACTTTGTGTGTAGAAGAAAGTGTACATATAGTATTTGATGAAACTAACATTCTTTTTGAGAGACAGGAACATGAAGATGAAGCCATTGGATTGGTAAAGGATTTGACTGAAGCCTCAGCACAAGTCAAAGTGGCACCAAAAGAAGGAACAAGTGATGGAACAGATTCTTCCATCAAGGGCAACCTGAGAGGGGGAACTTGTGAAAGAGGAATTGAAATAAATCCCCTAAAAGAACCTGTTCAGGACCCTGTTCCTCAGCAACAGATCATGGGAGAAGCATCTAGTAGAAACCAGTTGGTTGTGAAACCTCACAAGTATCAAAGTTCTCATCCCATTGAGGACATTATCACTGATCCAACATCTGGAGTCAAAACTAGATCACAACTGAAGAATTTGTGTGCCTTTGATGCCTTTTATCTCTTATTGAACAAAAAAATGTTGTTGAAGCTTTGCAGGATGCAGATTGGGTCAATGAAATGCAAGATGAACTCAATCAGTTTGAGAGAAGTCAAGTTTGGCATCTAGTTCCAAGGCCCAAGGATAGATCAGTTATTGGTACAAAATGGGTCTTTAGAAACAAACTTGATGAAGATGGAATTGTTACAAGAAACAAGGCAAGACTGGTGGTCCAAGGTTACAGCCAAGAGGAGGGCATATATTATGATGAGACTTTTGCTCCAGTTGCAAGACTAGAGGCAATCAGACTTCTCATAGCCTTTGCAGCACACATGGAATTCACTCTTCATCAGATGGATGTCAAAAGTGCCTTCCTGAATGGCTACCTAAAAGAAGAAATGTTTGTGAAACAACCTCCAGGGTTTGAGAGCAAGGAATGTCCTGAGCATGTGTACAAGCTAGACAAGGCTCTCTATGGACTCAAGCAGGCCCCAAGAGCATGGTATGAACGACTGTCCAAATTCCTGCTTGAACATGGCTACAAAAGAGGTAAAATTGATAGTACCTTATTCTTAATGGAAAAAGGTAAGGATCTCCTTGTTGTACAAATATATATTGATGACATAATCTTTGGGGCCACCACTGATAAGCTAAGTAAGGACTTTGCAAAATCAATGGGGAGTGAGTTTGAAATGAGCATGATGGGTGAGCTTAATTTCTTCTTAGGCTTACAGATCAAACAAAGTCCAAATGGAACCATGATCCACCAGCAGAAGTATGCAAAGGAGCTAATCAAAAAGTTTAAAATGGAAGAATCTAAAGAAATAAACACACCCATTGCAACTGCTACTAAATTAGATATTGATGAACCTGGTTCATCAGTTGATCAAAAGCTGTATAGGGGTATGATTGGTTCACTCTTGTATCTTACTGCTAGCAGACCTGACATTGTTTTCAGTATACGGCTATGTGCTCGCTTTCAGGCTAATCCTAAAGAGTCTCACTTGACTGCTGTCAAGAGGATACTAGATATTTGAAAGGCACCACTGATCTGTGTCTCTGGTATCCCAAAGGTGGCAATTTTAATCTAGTAGGATATGCTGATGCTGATTATGCAGGTTTTCTAGTGGATAGGAAGAGCACCTCAGGTATGGCACACTTCCTTGGTTCATGTCTTGTGTCATGGGCTACTAAAAAACAAAATTTAGTGGCCTTATCTACTGTGGAAGCTGAGTATGTTGCTGCTGCTTCTTGTTGTGCTCAATTGTTATGGATCAAACAACAGCTGATAGATTTTGGTATTGAAGTTGGTTGCATTCCTATATTCTGTGATAACACTAGTGTTATAAGTATGACAAAGAACCCTGTTCATCATACGAGGACTAAGCACATAGATGTTAGGCACCACTTCTTAAGAGATAACTATGAGAAAGGATTGATCTCCATAGAGTTCTGTGCTACTGATAATCAAATTGCTGACATCTTCACTAAAGCACTAAGTAGAGAAAACTTTGAGAGGAACAGGTTGGAATTAGGGATGATTAAGATCACCTAATAGGTCCAGTTCAGAATGCACAATGAAAAAAAAATTATGATTTTTTGGCTAGGAATTCTGAACTTGTGTAAATATCTAGATTAATTTTTACTCAGCTTCATACTTTAACTAGTATACTCCTGTGACATGTGTTTATATGACTCACTGATCTCTTACAAAATTTTCTCTATTATGGTATTTGAGGCATGTTCAAGAGAATTCTAAATGAAGAACCTGGTTCATCAGTATAGGCTCATATGAAAGCTCAGGTATGTTTTCTATACTTTGCACAACTAGAAAGATTAACAGTTCAATCATGAGCAGAAGTCCAATACTTGTCAAATTCCTAGAAAATTCTATCCGTTGGCATTGAACCAGTTCCGTCCCTCTAGAATTATAAACCGTAATTTTTGCCTAATATCTAGGGAAGCCAAATTGATCATTAAAATTTCTGGACTCTCAGTTTGATTTGACTTCTATTTGACCCCTGAAAAAGCTGTCGTTACTTAATCAATGTCTAATTCTCTTTAAATACACACCATATCTCCAGCCTTCTTCATTATTCTACAACCGTCAAAAATTCTTCTTCAATTCAAATTGTCCTCTTCTCCGAAATTCCCAAATTCTTTCAAGAAACAAACAATCATGTCTAACCCACAAGATCATCCTGGCACTCCTCCACCACCATCACCCTCAAATTCATCCTCATTTCACCCAGTGTGTCTCCAAAACCTAGGTTTCGAAGGCAGAAAATGCTTGCTAGAAAAACTGTAGCATCTGGGGCTCTGAGGAAGGTTTTAAATGAAAGATTGAAAGCTAGCCAAGTAAAAGAAAGCCCAGCTCAAAATTCTGACTCTAGTTCTGGGTCTGAGTCCTTTCAATCTGCGACTGAAGGTGAAGGACATGGGTCTTCTGACACTGAGAAAATTCAAGAATCACCCACTGAGGTAAGTTCATCTATGGTTGAAAACTTAGAGACTAGGTTTGTTCTGGTTGGCCCCATTAGGGATGTTAAGTTGCCTGAGTCGAGTAGGAGTGGAGTAAAAAGAAAGGAAAAGAGAGAGATGGTGCAAGTGGTGAAGAGAGGGGAAATGGGAAGGGAGAAGTTCTGGCTATATATGGGGTTGCACAAGAGAGGGTAGAAGAGAGTGGCATGAAGTCAGGGGGAAGTGATTCTGGGGAAGCAGCTGAGGGGTTGGTTCATCTAAGCAAACAAAGAGATGAACCTGTTTCATCTACTGAGGAAACCTTGGCTGACCTACTTAAAAATGTTGGAGCAAGTTATGACCCAAAGAAATGCAAAGCTACCACACCAAAAGCCCCAAATGTTCCCAATCCATCCAAGAAAAGAAAAGCCTCATCCCGAACACCTACTGCCACTTCAGTGCCTAGGGGTAGACCCACAACAAGCAAGGTAAAACAAAGTGAAGCTGATCTACAAAAGGCCTTAGAAGAAAGTAAGAAAAAGAAAATGGAGAAGGGAAAGGGAAAGGTAGCAGAATCCTCTAAGGTTGTAGAGGAAGAGGAAATGGAACTGGTCCATCAAGAAAGGGGTACAACAATGGAGGTTTCTACACCCAAATCTAAAAAACCAAAGACTTCCTCCAAGAAGTCTTCTACTAAACCTGTCTCTGCTGAACCCTCACTAGCCAAAAGGACTAGATCTGTAGTGAAAGCTAAACAAACAAAAGTTTCAGATGATGAAGAGTGGAGTGGAGAAGAAGAAGAAGATGAATCTGAGAAGGAACATGACAGGTTTGCCATCTTTGGCAGAAGAAAAATTTTAAAAGGTAGATTGTTGAAGGACCTGGTGGAACCAGGGATGATGAGATTGGTTGACTCTTTAGCTGCTCAAGGTTGGAAGGACATGGTCCTTTAGATGGATGGGAGACTGGCCAGAAATTAGCTAATTGAGTTTATGGCCAATGCTGTTGTTAAGGATGGGGTTCCCAGTAGTTTGGTAAAGGGAGTCCCAGTGCAGTTTGATGCTGAGAAACTGGGAGAAATTCTGGACATACCCTCTGAAGGGTTTGATGATTACACTAGGCAAAGGTGGCCATGCCTGGACTCCCTCCCTACTGCCCTTGAAATCACCAAAAGGTTCTGTGACTCTGAGGAAGTGAATGAAGCCAGGGCTGTGCAGAAAAGTGAGATGAGGCCTGAGCACAAGGTGGTGTTTGAGTTTGTCAACAAGTGCTTATTGCCTAGACAAGAAAGAAGGCACACTGCTAACTACATGGACCTGGTTCTTATGGAGTGCCTTGAGAGAGGAAAGCAAATCAACTGGCCTGCCCTCATTGTCAAATTGCTAGACAGGGTCATAAATGGCTCCAAGGCTCATGCTACTCCATATGGCTTCATACTGACCACAGTTCTGGATAGGCTAAATGTGCCCTTGAAGAAATGGGAAATGGCCTCGAGCAAGGAACACTTTGGCATCAAAACTCTTCTGGCCTGTGATTATCCAGTCAATGTCATTCCAGTTGAACCTGGTTCATCTCTAAAGACACCCATCAACAACAAAGTTAGAACTTTGGTTCAGGAATGTGGAGCTAAGGATGCTGAAATTGCTAGGCTCAAGGCTCGTGTGGTTGAATTGGAAACTGAGAGGGATGGCCTTAGAACAGAGATTGCCAAAGAAAAGGAGAAGAATGATGGAATTCTTCGGAACATGCTGAATCTTCTCCAAACTCAACCTCCCAGTTCCTCCAAGCCTTAGGACTCCTAGCACTTGTTTCCTGAACTTGTCTAGTACCCCAGTGACCCCTAGTGACCCAGATTAGGGATTTTTCTGTTTTTTGCTCATGGTTTGAATATTTTTCTTTCTTTTTGTGGATTGTTAATGGCAACATATCACTATCAATGACAAATGTTGTTTTCTCTTGTTCTATGATTATTCTGACCTTGATAGTTTAAATATGTTTGTTGATTACTGATGATATTACCATGATTGCACTTGCAGTTGCCCCTGTGGCCATGAGTATTTATTAAAATCTGGGATTCACAGTGTGTATGCAATTTTCGATGATGCCAAAAGGGGGAAGAGATATTGTGCTTTACATATTCAGAAATAAGTAATGTTTTATAACCTAATTAACCTGGTCCTTAATGATAAGTGAATTTTCAATTTAGTGTTGATGGTTAAGCTGAGATCTTACAGGAATCGAATCAGTAAAAAGCACAGAGTTTGTCATCATCAAAAAGGGGGAATTTGTTGGCCCAGGAACGGGTGAAGTTTTGAAGAATGACAAATGAACTCAGTCATGGACCAGGTCCATCATGTGAAGCACAGTCATGATCAACCTACATATGTGAGATGCACGTGAAGGAGCTAAGTCCCATTGATTAAGCAGCAATATCTCCTGATATGATCGAAAAGGTTGCATATTGGATAAGGGGAGAAAGTCTCCTTATATGAAAAGAACACAATCCGGATAAAGATAGTGTTGGAGTTCGAGATCTTCAAGGACTTAACTACGATAGAAGATCAGCAATTGAGTCCCAATCAAACTCTGATTACTAACCCATTAAAAGACAGTGATTGTTTTCTTTTACAGGCATTGCACATACGCAGAAGTTAAACTAAATTGAGAGCAAAAGAGCAAGGCGATTTTGCAAGCAATTTATGTGAGATTTGAGTGTGCACTCCTGAAGCTACTTGAATGAGATAGAAGAACCAATTCCATTGTGTCTTTCTTTATTTCTAGTTCAATTGTAGTAGGTGATTTAAAATTGTACCTTTCAGCTTACATAGAAGCAATTGTATTAGGTACTTAGAGTGTTCAAGTTATATGCTATCTTGAAGTTGTCGCAACAGTTGAGGCTGTGTGCTATAACGGGATTAGAGTTAATCCTTAGGTTTACAAAGAGTTTTGTAAATGCTGTTTTGGCTCAATGATTTTAGTGGAAGTTTGGAAAAATCCTACTGAGTCGTAGGTCGTGTTTTTTTCAGCTTTTGAGCCAGGTGTTTTTCGCGTAAAAATCTCTGTGTTCTTTATTTTATGTACTTATTATTCCGCAAATAGTAGTAGTTAGTACACCTAGAAGAACCAGGTTCTTCTAGAGCGAAAATTGGGTATCACACAAATCACCCCCCCCCCCCTCTTGTGTGGTATTGACATTAAGAACATCAATACGTCTATATTATTTCACATATGTTGGATTGGTGACCTTGGGAACTAATGTTATTGTAGTGCAATTGATCTCTTAGTAGTTTCCCATTGTCAAAGAACGGTAGGATAGCCTAAGTGACTTCCTCCCCTATTATTCCCCAATACTCTTCAAAGAATTCTGCAGTGAACCCATCTATTTTAGGAGACTTATCATTAGGTAGATCCCTCAATGCCTGGAGCACTTCCAGTCTTGTGACAGGTTTAATGAGAGCTTGTGGCTGCGCATTGTGTAGACATGGTCCATCCTTGACTAAGTAGGTGTTTAGGCATGACAACTCTTGAGCACTTGTCCCTAGCATACCCTTAAAATAATCTGTGAATTCTTTCCGCACCTGTGTAGGTTCTGTTAGTTGCACTCCTTGGTCATTCCATATTGAAACAATATTATTTCTCGCTTGTCTAGCTTTGAGTTGCGCATATAAGAACTTAGAGTTGGAATCCCATGATTGATCCAGACAGCTTTGGATTTCTGTCTAAGCACTCTTTCATGGATATTAGACCATTTCTCTAGTTCCAGCAAAATGCCTTTCTCTACCAGAATCAAGTGAGGGTTATAAAGATCATTCTCTAACTCACCCTAGATATCACTAAGCTTTGACTGTAGCTCCTATAGTTTGTGATCTACAAATATCATCTCTCTATTCATGGTCTTAGTTGCCATCTTAATGTGCTTTAGTTTCTTGCATACTCTGTACATAGTATGCCCAGTTATGTTAACCTCCAAAGAATTTTGAGTAGCCTTTTAAATGCTTTCTGATGTAGTAGGACATTTAGCAAACTAAAAGGCTTGGGTAGACTCTGTCTCGGCACTATAGTAGAGATGAGGAAAGGTGAGTGATGTGAGCATCCCTGATTAAGGTAACAAGCTTACAAAATACCATAATTAGTGAACCATTCAGCATTGTCAAAAGCCCAGCCCATTAGGCTATAGATTCTATCCTCAGGGTCTGTTTTATTACTCCATGAAAACTGGCATCCTTTCCTTCTAATTTGGCCCATGCCAACTTCATCTATGCACTCCTGGAAATCATGTGTTTTCGCTTACTGGACAAGAGCCTTACTAACTCTATCATGGACTAATAGAACAGTGTTGAAGTCCCCCAGTATCACCCAGGGTTCTGTCATATTGTTGTTGATCATTTTCAATTGCTCCCAAATTTGTGTTCTACCCTCAATAGTGTTATAACCATATATGTAAGTGGTATAACAAGCTAACTAGGGCATTTATCTTTCATATAACAATGTACTACTTAAGGATATGATAATAGTCTATTGACCACAACATGTTGTGGCTTCCAACATACCCATATTCTGCCATTGCTATTTGAATTATAATATGTATCTACTTGCCTATCAGCTCCTAGTTTCCTCTTTACTCTCTCAGTATTGTTAGCTTTAACTTTAGTCTCGAGGCAGCCTAACAAAACCACCTTATTATTAAGCATAAAGTATTTGAATTCTTTCTACTTATAGGGCTTATTCAGCCCTCTAATATTCCATGATCCTAATATCATAGAGGGTTCTTATTGACTGGACTAGGAACCTTTGCCACATTGCTAGTGGCTTTCTCTGTATCTATCCTTAAGGAACTGGATTTGTTCTGTCTTAGCATCCTTTCCATTACAATGCTTAGATTATCTTATCTTGTTTCTCTAGAGACTTCATTAGTTGTTTTCCTCTGTCAATATTATCTGCTTTCTCCATAGGTATAGCTTCAGGTTGTTGAGTAGTTGTGACAAGAGTAACATCATCTTTTGAGCTAATAGGTTTCTCAACTGTTGAGTCCAGCATATATATATTTCCAACACCCTTGTTTGGGTTGGGGTCTGATTTGGCTCTCCACTCCTTCTTCTGGTATTTCCTCCCCTTGTTCACTTGCTGCTGCTCTGAGATATCATTATCATCTGGTGCCTTCATGCAGCTGCTTGTGGCATATCCCACCTGAAGACAATCTTGACAAAACAGGGGTTCTCTTTCATATTCCATAGGCTGCATTCAACATTTCCCATTAGGCATCTCCAATGGAATTGTGTTCGGCAATGGTTGGGATATGTCCATTTATATTAGCATCCTAGAATAAGCAATTCTGTTCTCCTGTACTGTAAGATTATCAGTGCAAACCATTCGCCCTAGACAACTGGCGATTCTGCCTAAATTTCTAGTAGTCCAGAATTGGAGAGGTAAGTTCGGAAACATTACCCACATAGGGATGATTTGGCTCCCGTCATTACTCATCTAGAAATCTAGATCCCATTGCTTGAGCACTAGAGGTATGTAATTGAATGTATAAGGTTCATTTAGCAGTATTGTGATCTTGTCATCCTCACTATCAAACTTGAAAATGAAGTACCCGTCATTACGAAGAAATACCTAAAGGGTAGTAACAGAGTTCCATACGCCATACACAAAATTCAGCATCTCCTTAAATGTAGGGTTTCCTCCAAACACATATACCATTAAGGTTAAACTCCATTTCTGTTTTTGTGCTGCAATCTCTTGGGGATTCAATTTGACTACCTTGACACCGTCCTTTAGTGCCGGCGGGTAATAGTCGAGTTTCATACCCAATTGTTGCTGTCGATTCCCTTTGACCACTTCCACCATAGTATGCCTAATCTCGCTAGATTTGGCCGAAAAAGTGAGCTTCCTCGACGCATTTCAAGCACCTACATCTGGATCGTGGAGTCTCTTCTTCTATCCGTGAAATCGCCATTTGCATTACCGTCAGAGCACATCCCATCCCTAGCATCCGATGCATCAATTGAATCGACGTAATGATTGGGGAAACACCAGATTCTTGTGTTATTTGCCTAGATGAATCTTCGTGAGCTTTAGGTGAGGCCGGCAGAGGACCAGCCTACCGCTTCTTCCTCATCATTTTGAGTGGTGGCGCACATTAGTAATCCTAACATAACATGCGCGGAGCTTACTACTCTGGTACTTTTATTAGATTATCAACTATTTAGTATTATTACTTTGCTCTATGATTTTTTTATTAGCTCGTCCCTTGGCTTAATATCTTGTCCATCACTTTTATTTTAATATAATACAATTTATATCTTACTTATTCCAGTAATAGTTTTTTCTTTTTAAACTTCTATTCTATTATTCACAATTATTAAAATATCTAAATTTATGAATTGTATTGTTAAAAATATTTACCTAGTTTATTTTCTTTTTAAGTTAATTCAACATATAAATATTATCACGTAATCTCTATCCCTCTTTTTTCTCCTACTGTGACTAGCTTTTTTCATTTTATAATTTATCCATAATCAAAATAATTACTTTATAGTTAATATAAAATTTTAATATAAATTTGTCTAGGTATAAGCATAGAAGTCATTTTATTATTTGTTTATGAAAATCTATCGATATTTTTAATAGTTTTTACTTTCGTTTGATATGAAATACACAATTAAATTATTCTTTTCTTTTACTTATTCCTAAACTTTGAGATGAATTTTTTTTTATGAGAAATTAAATTTTTTATTTTGCTCTATTTTTTTTAGCAAACAGGAAATATTTATATTAAAAATTATCTAGCGTTACATAACTTCCATACTTTGTGTCACTAAGGACACATTGAGAAGCTTGCTAGAACATTGCAAGCATCATAAGATAAAAACTTAACAAAAACATAGTGATCTTCTAGTTTTCTTTTCACAATATATTCTACATAAGAAGGTGGTTGAACAAAATATTTTTTCCCTTTGTTTGAGCAGCAGCCTTCTTTGCCAGTTGATGAGCAATATTATTCTCTTGGCTGAATACGTACTGGAGGGTTACCTCCTTCTGTTGGCGCATTAACAACCTGCATTCATTAACAATGTCATCATATAATCTGTTGCCTTGTTGGATACAGTGGATTACCTCCGTGGAGTCTATCTCTATTTCAAGAGGGAACATTCCCCATGTTTGCTGTTTGGAGTCCTTCTAGGAGTGCCTTAATTTCTACTTGTAATGATCCGCTAGCATGAGTTGATTTTGCAAAACCAACTACCCATTTTTCATTGGCATTCCTGAATACACCTCCCAGGCCACTTTTTTGGTTGTTGCTATTGAAACTGGCATCTATATTTAGTTTAAACCAACCTCTTGGTGGTCTGTGCCATCTTACTTTAAAGGGTATTTTTTGTGTAGAGTTGAGGTTTTTTTCAGTGAGAAGTTTAAATTCAGTTGCCCTTTGGATGATTCAATCACCATTTATAGGATTGTCAGTATCGTTTTGATTGTTGTTATTTCTATTCAACCAAATGTACCAAATGGCAAATGAAAAAAAAGAATTCCAATTTATAAAGTTGTTCTTTAGTGGGTAGTCAAAAGCTTTTAATTGTAGAAGCCAGTGTTCATCTTGAGCTTTATAGAAGTTTTGCCACCCAAGATTATCCCAAAAAGGTTTGGTGGCTTTACAATTAAAGAAAATATGGGTAATGGATTCCTCATCTTTGCATTTGCAAATAGGGCAGTTGGGATCAATGTTTAAACCAATTTCTGCCAAGTATTTTCTACATGGTATCCTGTTATAGAGACATTGCCATAAAAAGAATTTAATCTTATTAGGACAACTTAGATCCCAAATCCATTTGAAGTCTAATTGGTTATCCGGAGGGGGTTCTATAAGATTGTAGCAAGACAAGGTCGTGAAAAAACCTTTTGTAGGTAGTGACCATATCGGAATGTCACTAGGTGATCCCTTTAAATGAATTCTTATCTTAAAGATGTTTTCTTTAATTTCATTAGGGATGTTAAGCGATAGCTCATTGAAGTTCCATGTTTTTCCATCGAAGATGTCCTTTATTTTTATGAAATAATCAGTACTCAAAAGAGGGCCTTCCACAGCATGTCTAAGATTTCCTAGATTAGGAATCCAATTTGCCTCCCATATGTTCATGTTGGAATGGTAATGAGGTGACCATATAATACCTTTGGAGCATAATTCCCACCCCTTTTGAATTTTTTTCCAGGCTAATGAGTTTTTATTTTTAGCAGTACTAGTTCCATAAGAGGTGATCATTAGTCTAGCCCGGGGGGTTGTAGCATTTGTAAGGATTCTCCATACTAGGCTAGCTAGTGTGCATAAGTTCTTAGCAATAGCATTGTGGATACCAAGACCTCCATTGGATTTTGGTTGGCAAATAGTAGACCATTTAATAAGATGAATTTTTTTTCTTTCAGTGATAGTACCCCATATAAAATCTCTTTGAACTTTATCAATTTTATTAAGGATTTTTTTCGCCACTAATGTGTATTGCATATAGTGGTTGGGTATTGACTTTAGGCATGATTGGGATAGAGTTGTTGTTCCTGCTATATTAATAAATTTTATTTTTCAGGATGTTGGTTTAGTTCTCATTTTATCTATTATGAATTGGTAATCTATTGACCTTGGGCATTTGTTTAATATAGGGAATCCTAGGTATAGGTGCCAAAGTTTTCACTTTTTTATTATCAAGTTATTGGTTACATCCTTAATAAGAGCTGGAGGATAATTTTTTGAAAAGAGGATTTTTTAATTAGTAGTGTTAATACATTGTCTTAACATTTCACAAAAATAGTCTAATCCTTTCTTAATAGCTTGGCATGATTTGTTATTGACCTTTGCCATAAAGTAAGGTCATCTGCAAAAATAAATGGGAAAATTTTGGAGAAAAGGATGAAGATATAAGGTGATATGGGATCACCTTGCCTGATTCCTCGGCTTGGCTCGAAGAATTTTGTGATGGATCCATTAACTAAAACTCCTATAGAGCTTGTTGATATACAATTTAATAACAGTTTTTAGAATTTAGGAGGGTTGTTGAAGTATCTTAGAGTGTAATGGACAAAGGACCATTCTAAACGATCAAATGCTTTTTCCAAATCAATTTTTAAGATCATGTGACTTTGTTTACCTTTTATTTTTTTTAATTGGAAACTAGTTCTTGGATGATGATTGCATTGTCAGAAGCTCTTTTCTATTTTTCATGTAGCTCGCTTGAAAGGGACGTATGATTTATTCCAAGAATGATTTTAGGCGATTTGCTAGGATTTTTGTAATCAATTTGTAAATGGTATTGCAAAGGCCAATTGATCTGAAATTCCTAATATTATAGCATTAGGGATTTTTGGGATTAGACAAAGATAGGTTCTGTTGATGTCTTTGGGGATTTTCTGATTTATAAAAATATCATGACATAGTTTCACTACTGAATTACCTATAATCTTCCAGTATTTTTGGAAGAATAAAAGGGTGAAGACCATCCGGCCCTGGTGCTTTGAAAGGTTTAAATGAAAAAATAGCCCTTTTAATTTCACTATCTAGTAATGGACTATCTAGAGAATTTGGGTCTAAATTAGAGTGTGTAGAGTGGCTTTTTAATGGACTAATCCAGCTTGCTTTGAAGTGAGAAGTGGTGAACGTATTTGAGAAGTAACTAAGAACGTAAGACATAATTAACTGGGGCTCATTGATCCAATTTCTAGCATCATCTTTAAAGAAATTAATTTTATTTCTTCTTCTATTAGAGGCTGAAATGTGAAAAAACTTTGTGTTGGCATCTCCTTCGTTCAGCCACATTACCCTAGATCTTATTTTCCAATAATCTTCTTCTATCCTAAGGATGTCATTATAGTCCGTTTTTAATTTATTTTCCAATGCTTGAAGGAAATTACTATAGGCATAATTCCTGGAGTTCTGGATTCCTTGAAGTCTTGCTAGTAGTTTCCTTTTTTTTCCCATTATATCACCAAAAGTTTTGTCTTTCCAAGCCCTAATGTTATCCACAAAGTTTTGGCTAGCTTTAAAATAGTCAGATCCATACCACTTATTTTTAACAATTGTGTGAAATTTCGGATACCTGCACCAGAAGGTCTCAAGCCTAAAGGGTTGTTTATGAATTAGCCTATTTTTTGGAATTAATTCTACTAGTATAGGGTTATGATCTGAATAAGTCTTGAGTAGGTGAATTATAGAGCTTTTAGGGAATAGTTCTACCCATTCCTCATTTTCTAGTATTTTATCATGTCTTTCCATTATGAGACCCTTATTCCTATGTTTGTGATTAGACCAAGCATACTTGTACCCTTTAAAGCCTTGATCAAGTAATTTGCAATTGTTAATCTTGGACCAAAGATACTTAGCTCTACTGTCATTTAGGGATTTTCCACCAAATTTTTTATCTGAGACCAAAATATCGTTAAAATCTCTTCCTACCATCCAAGGCCCTTTATAGGTCCTACTAATATTCTCTAGGTTTTCCCACATAACATTTCTATTATATAAATCAGTACTAGCATAAATTGAAGAAAAAAGCCAAGTTTACGAATAGGTAATACCTCTATTGCTGAATGGATTTCCTGATTCCTACGGACGAAGTTTTGGACAGTGACCACTTCATGGTTCCACATCACAATCATGCCTCCTGCTTGGCCTTCATCTGGTACTTCTATCATCTCCATAAAACCAAAATCATTTAGCATTTCAGCGTGGTTCCCCATTCTAGTCTCTAACAAGGTTACCATGCATGGCCTGTAAGTGTCTATCATTTCCCTAAAATTCCTCCTGAAATTATCGTTGTTTCCACCGCTTATATTCCATATGATGAAATTCGTTGGATGATTCATAGAGATGTTAAGGCTTGAGTTTGCTGGTTCCCCATTCTCCCTCACTTCCCCCTGAAGGATAGAATTCCTTCGTAGTGATGAAACTAGAATCATAGCTCTATTGCGCACTGTTGGATCCTGAGGTGGTCTGATGTCCATCGAGCACTTGTATAGTGCCAGTGGGCAATTGAGCATATGCCTCTTCTCTTGCATCTCCGTGAAGAGATACACTTTTACCCCGTCCAGATTTGAGAACTCTAGGACTTGCTCTAAAGCTAGATTGAGGGGTTCCTCTTCCTCCTCCATGGTTGCTTCTACGGGTTCAGGCTCCTGAACTGCTTGGTGATGTGGTGGTGGTGCTTGTTGGTATATTAGAAGAGGGCTTGATGTGGGTTATCCCATGGCATGAATATGGGATTGGGTTGGGATAGCATCTCTGGTGGGAAGAATGGCATGTCTAGGAGGGCATTCTATGGGTGGATTGGATTGAAATGTGGTGGCATATTCCACTAGTTTCTCGTTGTATGCACCAGTTGTGGGTTCATTGAAGGTGCTAAGGGGTGAAGGATGTTGTTGAGCCACACTTGATTTAGATAATTCTTCATCGCAAGCCTCATGCCCTCTGTTACCAATTGGGCTAGGTATCAAGTGTTGTATAATATGACTATCGATTCCAGTCCATTGATTTGAAGATTGAATGAAACTGCTTTCATCATTTAGTATTTTTAGACTTTATCTTTTAAAATTCTAGTTGTATGTTATTATGTGTTATAAATATATATTATATTATGGATGTTCATTTAGTACTCGTCGTAAATAAGCTTCCTGAAGAAGCTTATCATTTCGGTACTCTGTTATGGATAAATATTATCCCCGGTAGAAGATTATCTATAACTGGTACAGAAGCAGCTTACAAGCAACTTACAAGTAGCTTACACAGCAGCTTGTAGTAGCTTACACAGCAGCTTGTAGTAGCAACTTACACAGCAGTTTGCAGTAGCAGCTTACACAGCAGCTTCCTTTCTTCTATAAATAGAAGAGATTTCAGTTCATTATGTACATCAGTTTGAAGTTGAATAATATCAATCTCTCTCTCTATACTTGTCTTTGATTTCTTTACTTTAAAGTCTTTATTTTATAACACGTTATCAGCACGAGACTCTACCCTCTTGAGTACTTACTTTGAATTTAACTTTCCATTTCAGGAATATCAAGTAATTCAAAGGCATGATATCCTTTATTTTTTAATGCATCGGTTGAGAGCAGGAGATGAATATGTTGTTTTTCTGTTGAAATGGCATAGTATCACAAAGATACTGGTCGGGACTCTACCCACGAAATCCTTTATTGGAAGAAGGTTTGATTTTGCAATTTTATTAGCTAACCTTATAAGCAACTACTTGTGTACTTTCTTGTTAATCATGAAAATTTTATTACCGTACATCACGGTAAGGAACGTGACTTATAGCACTTCAATCTCATTTTTACAAAATATTTCGGCACCAAAGTCATCAAAAGCATGATGCCAATATTCTGCAGGAAGGTTAGTTCACAATGACTCATTTATGCAATATTTAACTCAATCTTTTCTTTGGTTTCTAACTCCAGTAGAGTTTTTGCACGAAATATTTAACCACCGGCAGTGGCAATATTTCTTAAATCTCGTTATGATTTAATTTCATGGTTCATTTGAATTCTATCAGAATATAACCACCAGAAGTGGTTATATTTTGTATATCTCATTGTAACTAAATTTTGTTAACCACCAGAAGTGGTATATGCCTATAACCACCAGAAGTGATAATTTAGGCTTTCTATGGTTACAATTGAAGATAAGCTAGAGAAAATTTCTCTATATTACTTGCATGCCTCGATTTGCTCCTGAAGTAGCATTATCTTAAAAGAGGTTGAAGCATCACACAATTTGGTATGATTAATGCACGTTCAGATAATTATGTTCCGCTCCCTGAAGGGTGGGAACTCTTGATAAATATTAATCCACTTCTCGAAGTGAATGTGACAATATTAATAAAGCTCATAAATATGAACGCACTTTTGATATGAATATATTACAATTCACCTCCAGAAGAGGTAATATGATCGAGAGAATATATACTCATTTTTTCGTACTTTAAATTTACTCCTGAAGAAGTAACACAATTGACATTTTCTCCTGAAGCAAGAAAATATTATGAAATTGTGTCTTTCTGTGCTCAAACAAAATAATAAGCTATTCAAAGTTATTTTTGAAGCACATTTTAATTCCCTGGAGTGAATGAAGAAATACCACAACTCACCTCCTGAAGAGGTAGAATAACAAATGATATAAATCTTGTTTTTGTGGCATAAAGATCATTGTCGCACGTTCCCCTTGTACGTAAAATATCTTCGACAATTTTATTAAATATCATTCCAAGGCAAAAGTATTCTTGTAGAATGCTTTCTACTACAACCACATTAATATGTTATGGTTAGTTATCGAGTTCCCCGAAATAACAACTCATGTATCTTTTCCCTGAAGGATGTAATGACTATTACCGCTTTAATATAAAATATTCAGATTTTAATGGCGTTTCTCCCTGAAGGAGATATTTGTCACAAAGTTGGTGGTAAAAATACTGAAATTCTTAATTTATTACATTTATAAATTTAGAATTATATTATCAATTTGATTATGATTTTTTTCATGACACCAGAAGTGTTTGAGCACTATTTGGTAGTACAAAATTATCAAAAGCTCCTGAAGAGCTAACTGTTTGTCTAGAAGACACATGATACCAGTAGTGTCCGATAGATATAAGATTGTTGATAATAAATGAAGGCTCTCGAAGAGTTTATGTACATATATGTCATTCATATTATATGATTATGGTCAAAACATATGTTGTAGTAAACCTGAAGTTTAATAATACAAATGACTATCATATTGAGACTACAAATGATTGGAAGATTGAAAATCTTCATGTTTCCACAATCATAGGGGGTAAATATGTATGTGAGAAGTTACTCGCCTGATTCTTCAATTTGTACTACATCACGTATCACAGTAAACCAGAAGTTTACTAATGCAAAAGCAGCTACAGTAAATCAGAAATTTACTTATACAAAAGTAGCTACAGTAAATCAGAAGTTTACTAATGCAATTGTGCCACAGTAAATCAGAAGTTTATTAAGAGATAGCACATGCCATGATAAACTTGAAGTTTTCATTTGCCATTTTTTGAGCTATTTGAGAATTCAGATAAGCATATACTGAAGAACTAGAAGATTCTTCAAGAATTCTCATGTGTTGCTTGTTCTCATAATAAATTAATTATACCAGCTAAAGCTGGAACTAAGACTCCTGATTCTGAAATATATAAAAGGTGAATATGGGCCCATTCACCTATCATGTGAACCACTTATAGATGCATATATAAGATGGTTACATGTATGTTTATTGTCAACCTGTAGTTTGGCATTTGAGATTGCTTTTCTCAATTAAGAGCATAACTTTCAGATTATGAAATCAAGACAGTTCATCTTGATAATGCTGGTTTATATCCAAGCTGGTTTAGCAGTGAATACCTCCTATTAATGGCTAAACTATTGTTTATGAGAACAAAGTTTCATGTGTTGGTCTAAGATTTTCTAAATTTCATATAGCAGCACTTGTATGCATCAGACCAACAATATATGATAAGTCCTCCCCTCACAATTGGTTTAGGATCAGAAACCAAATATTTTACTATCTTTTGATGTGTGGTATATGATTAATTTCTCTACCACAATGCACAAAGATATGTTTCCCAAAGAAAATTGGGCATGTTAATTTTTCTAACATTTGGGGGATGGAATAAACAGCTGAAAAATATGCTATATGAATCGAATTATCATTAATATGATCCTCACTTAGAAGATAATTCAAGTCAAATGCCAGAAGCATTTGCTGATCCAAAATTAAATATCATATTTCAGCCGCAAATGCTCCTATTAAAATTTAATGTCCATGAAGGATAGAGTTTACTGTACGCATGAAGCGTGGTAGACCAAACTGTTCCAAAGGTAACAATCCTTGAAAAATGATAAGGAGCTAATGATCAAAATGATCATAATGAGGAGGAAATGAGCTTTAGAAGAGCCCACGACATAACATTTCATGAAACTCCAGAAGAAGTTCAGGTACCTGAAAATAAAGAAAGTGATGAGATCTCAACAAGTTATGTTGCTTGCGAACCGATACAAAATGATCGTCGACGATATATTTGATACAATATAGTGCACAATACTGTGAAATATTATGAGGATCGGACATGTAGTCCAGACACCTGAAGATGTCATGCCATTTAGATTCGAGTCATAACCTATATGACTCATTTGATTAAATCTCTATAAAGATCCTTGAAGGATTTAAAATGCCTGAAGCATATAGTTCAAAGTCTCGAGAAATGTACTCGATCAAATTACAAAGATCTTTGTACGGTTTAAAGGAATCTGGGCGCATGTGGTATAATCACCTCAGTGAATATTTGCTGAAAGAAGGTTATGTAAGTGATGTTATTTGTCCATGTAGTTTTTATAATGAAAATGTCATCAGAATTTGTTATACTTGCTGTTTATGTTGATGACATAAATCTTGTTGGAACTCCAGAAGAGCTCCAAAAGGCAATTGAATATCATAAGAAAGAATTTGAGATGAAAGATCTTGGAAAGACAAAACTTTGTCTTGGTCTGCAAATTGAACATTTAGCAGACATGATCTTTATCCATCAATCTGCCTATACAAAAAGGGTCTTAAAACGCTTTTACATGGACAAAGCGCACCCATTGAGTACACCAATGGTTGTTCGATCACTTGAAGTGGATAAGGATTTGTTCCGACCTCCAGAAGAGGATGAGGAACTCCTTGGTCCCGAAGTACCCTATCTCAGTGCAATTGGTGCACTAATGTATCTTGCTAATGCTACAAGGCCTGACATAGCATTTTCTGTTAATTTACTTGCAAGATATAGTTCTTCTCCTACACGGATTAAGGATCCGTTCTTACCTCCGGAAGAGAATGATAAACTTCTTGGTCCAGATATACCCAAGTCTCTGCACTGTACTCTTTTTCCCTTGCTCGGATTTTTTACGCCTCTCGATTTAGGTATAATGTCATAGGATCTATTATCCTATTTATTGAAGTTAAAAGGTTTGCAATCTCGTTTCTCTATTTAATATGTTAGATTGGAAAGAACTGAGTTAGAATTCAAGATCACATGCTTAGATAGAAACATGACTCACTACTTAAAATTACTCATTGTTTGCTCACTTTGAACGTCATAAAAAATGGATGAGTATTCTGTTTACTTGTTCTAGGAGATTTTAGTCCCCTTTAAATCATATTCAAATTATAAAAATCATGTATGTAGGATTAAATATTATGTATGAGACTTCCATCATTTAGTAGTCATCCCAATAGGATTCTAATAAAGAAAGAGAGTGTGTCTCTGAACATGTTAGACTAGAGTATTTTGAAAGTTCCCTTTTGGGATGTCTGAGTAAAACTTGACGTAGGTACATATCTTTGCAGTCAATATGACTAGTTAAGTGTTAAATAAAGTTTCTGAATTTTGTTAAGTATGTGTTCAGCCTTTGGCCTAGATTCTGTAAGTATAAATCACGTTCTTTTGGAAATTCGCTATGTACTTTTACTAGTTAAACATTGTATGAAGTAGTAAAAGTTGCTCTGACTAATGAAGATCGTGTTAATTTAGAAGCCATGACTTTAAGACCTTTTATAAAAGTAGGCATTACTCTTAAGTAGGAATTACGCTTAACTCTTTCTTTGAGGCATGTTAGACAAATATTAGTTCTTAAATTTAAAGAAGTATTCTTTCCCGGTTTGTCATTATTGACCGTATGTCCCATTTTATGAGGTCTTGAGTCTGTTTTGAATGTGTGTAGATTCTTTTCTTTTTTCAATATTAATAACAAAAAATAAGGACTTACGAATCTATACTTGTCAGAATATGTTCATGAAGCTTAGGTATAAATTATATGTGCATTCAAGTCTTCTCGCTACTGCCCAAATATTTATTTACCATCTTGATTTCAATTATACATTATATGTTGTGAACTTCTCCTCTACTTACTTTCTTCTTCTTTCTTGTTTGTTTTGCATGAAACACCGGAGCAGAAGAGTCTTGCGTTGAGACTCGACGACACCGTATGGAGTCATCACCGCATCTTAGGCTAATGGACAAGAAGAAAACAAGCAAAACTTGCTTGGGGTCGCCTATGGAGGCTTTCATTATTCTTTACTCATTTTATCTGAACTTTGTTAGCTTATGAGATTTGATTTTATTTGAGTTTGCTTTTATGATTGATGATTAATCTTATCACGTAGAATTACAGCTCTATTTTTAAAGGTATTTTGCTTGATTTAGGACTTTAAAGGCTATAAGCACCTAATGTGTTGGGGATGCCGTCTTTGAAATCCAAAGCGAAAAGCTGTTCTTTTATCACGTCATGACAAAAATGTAAAATTGGAACAACGGTTTTCTTTTTTTTCAAAACAAAACTCTTTAAATTGAAATTTGGCAGCCATCTTTTAAGTTTATATGAATATTAGAGATTCTATCAAGTTTGCTTTGGAAAACAGAAAGTAGTCCTCAAAGTCCCATTTAACGCCAAGATTACAGTGATCGTTTCATTACCTATTAGTTAAAAAACCTTGTCCTTCACTTACAGTTTTTTTTCTTAAAGTTAAATAGTTGTTTCCTCAAAAACACATCAAATGAATATTTATCAACCTAAGTTTGGCCGGTTAACCTTTTCAATGGATCATATAGGGTGCCTTCATAACCTTCCCTATAGGATTAATTAGAACCCTTACCTAGAATTTCTAAGGTTAAGCAGACCGTAAAAATAGAGTTAACTTTAAGCACTACTTAGTTAAAATTGGTGTCCTAATTCACCGTTAAAACAATTAGGTGGTGACTCTCTTTAATTAATTAAACCTTCAGAATTACCAATATGTTATACTCTAGTTTGACCCGTGTTAAAATGGGGTATAACAGTACCCACCACAACCAGACGCTCACACNTTTATTAGCTAGTTCCTTGGCTTAATATTCTGTCCACAACTCTTCTTTAATATAATATAAATTTATATTTTATTCTCATTTAATATTTTTTTATTTTTAAAATTCTATTCTGTTGTTCACAATTTTAGAATTGCCTAAATTTATGTATAATATTGTTAATACCATTTACATATTTATTTTATTTTTAAGTTAATTTAAAGTATAAATACCCTCACGTAATCTATGTCCCTCTTTTTCTCCTATGGTGACTATTTTTCCATTTTACAATTTACCTATATTGAAATAATTACTTCATATTTAATACAAAATTTTAAATTTGAATTCGTCCGAGGTATAAGTACATAAGTTCTTTCATTATTTATTTTAATAAAAATCTATCAATATTTTTATAATTGTTACTTTCTCCTGATTGGCAATACACAATTAATTTTTTTCTTTTATTTATTCCAAAAATTTCAGATTTAATTTTAAAAACTATTTTTTGTATGTGAATTTAATAAAAAATTTATTTTTACTTTGTAATTCTTTTATTATACAATATTTTTAGACTTTATATTTTAAGATTTTAATTTTGCGTTATTATGTATATATATGATGTTTCTCATCATAATCGAAAAATTGATTCCATTTCAAATTGTCACGACCCAAACTCCCACCGGAACCGTGACAATGCCTAACACTACTTGCTAGGCAAGTCAACAATTTCACAATAACAATGAACTCAACAAGCAGAACTTAATAATCTCAACAATGGAAATATCATGAAAAATCTAAGACAACGATAATAGAACTACAACCGTCCCGATGATCCGGTGTCAACGAGTACATGAGCACTACAGAATCTTAAAATATATGGCTAAATTCTTAATACAACTATATGAACAATAGAATACTAATAACAGAAATAGAAGAAAACATCAAGGTCTGCGAACAACATAGCAGATACCTCGTAGTCTCCACAAGGTGGTACCAATGCAACCTTAGCAATCACCGGGCCCAGAAGTACTTGGATCTGCACATGAAGTGTAGAGTGTAGTATGAGTACAATCGATCCCATGTGCTTAATAAGTAACAAACCTAACCTTTGGCAGAAAGCAATGACGAGCTCGGAAGAAATGTTAATGTCCAACACCAACAATCAATAATGACTCAGAATATGATGAAAACTATAAAAGTAAATAACTCAATGAAATCATTTTTAGCTGGTTCACGATTACAGAAAAACTTAGACAGGCTTTCCAAGTATGAAAGTCAGAGTCCAATATTTCACTAAAATCACTAATACATTAAATTATCAAGGAAAATGTCCCGACCCAAACCGATGGGCCGCGACAGGCACCAGGTGCCTTACCCAACCGAGTACCAACGTAATGTATCTTTCGTATAACATAATCATGGGTAAATGGGCCAGAAGGATCATCATGAGATAACCAAAGTAAAATATAAGGGAATACTAGACATAGGTCACTCCAACATGATATAAAAACTTATACATGTGACATATGGGCCTATAAGGCCAACATGAATATTTGTACACTCAAAACATAGGCCGAAAAGGCCATATATGTATCCATATACATGACATATTTCTACAAGCCTCTAACAGTACATAACGTAATAAAGGTCGGGACAAGGCCTGACATACCAATTAATACATGTCCAATCATACTGACCAAATAGGCAACTCCGGAGCAAGTGGAGTGCACCAACACCTTTCGCTGAGCTTATAGCCTACTAGGAGGACTCTCAACCTGTCTATCGGGACCTACGCGCATGAAACGCAGCGTCCCCGGGCAAAAGGGACGTTAGTAAAAATAAAGTACCGAGTATGTAAGGCATGGCAGTAGCATATAAAAGACATGAAAGAAACATGGAGTAATGAACTCAACCTGTAATTCTAAATAGCTCTGTGAATCATAAAAAATTTATAATGTCATGCATGATACATATATATACATAATCTTTTAAAAACATATGCCTCTGTGGGCATCATCATCATCATATCGTACCCTGCCTCGAAGAGGACTCGGTAAAAATGTACCCGGCCATCATAAGGCTCGGTAGAATCGTACCCGGCCACGTGGAGCTCGGTAAACCCAACTGATCAGTGGTTGCACAATAGGTGGCATATCCGGTCGACTATAGCGTGGCTTGGTAGAGTAAAATATATACTATATATAATGCGTGCTGGACTCATGGAATCTCATTCTAAACCTTTCGGAGATGTAAGGTCGTTTCACCTTCGATTAACATCATGGACATCTATACCATCACTATGAACCTCAGTAGGATTCAAGGATCATACATACTTGCTTGGAAGGTATTAAGGACTCAAAGGAGTTAAGGTATGTTAAGGCACTTCCTTATTTCTTTTGGCATGATCTAAGTGAAACAAACGTAAACGATACACTATTTCATAACGGATCTACTCCTAGAAACTAAGGTTGTCCATGTTGTTCTTTCCTTATAAAGTTATTCTATCTTCTGTCACGACCCAAACCGAAGGGCCACGACGAGCACCTGATGCCTAACTATATCGAGTACCAACGTAACGTATCCTTCTTATCATGTTAAGCACTCTAATCTCACCCCAAAAGTAAATATTATAGCATTCCAAACGTGTCGACTTTCGACGAAACTTATTTTCTTCAATTCGTTTAGCATCCAAGCTTTCCAACCCTCTTGGTACTTGTTATTCATGATCTTTAATATTTATAAACTTCAAGATAACATGGTTAACTTACTTTATGTACTTTCAAAGACGATCTCATTTCCGAGCTTACATCAATTGACTTACGACGTACTTCACGTACGAAAACATGGAGTGTAATAGAAAAGCTGTGATTCTTCCAACTTTCAATAACAGATAAGACATTTCAATTACTATTTAGCATGAGGAAAATGCATCTCTATGCCTACATGTCAAATATACATGTCATGTAAATAACATCACAGTGAAACCATAAAGTGTAATCACACCTAGCACGCTCACGGTGCCTAGCATAATTTACCCTCACCATCACACATACAACAACACTCAGCACTATACGGGTGCTTGGCACAAATGCCCCTCCCCTAAGTACATATATAACCCTGATCTTACTCTCACAGGGAATACCAGATTTCGGAGAAACGTATCCTTGCCCAAGCGCCAATCAATATCACATAGCCCCTTAGTGGGGCCTGGTGCACGTGGCGCCCCTACTCCGTACCACTTAGTCCAATATGGGCCTGACGTACATGTCACCTCAAAATCAATACCAAATCGGCTCTATGGACCAAAATCATTCATCAACTGCTCAAGTATCAGTTAACCACATCTCACAGTACTCGGTTCAACAGCATTACGCATATGAGGCCTCAATGAGATATGACAACAAGAATGTACCAAGACAGAGATATCGTACACAAATATAGTAATATGACTAAGAGTATGTCTATAATCAAGGCAAACAACATAAAACAACAAGAATGGCCCTATTATGTCTCAAACAAATAACCAGATAGCCGAGATATGATTCCTAACTTGAATCATAGCTTAAATAATCATACAAGTAGAGAAAATACGGATAGAATGAGTCATGATAGCAAAATAAGTTCCATAATAGTCTAAAGTCCACCCAATCATGAATACCCCAATGCATCACATGCCCTAGCACGTCCGTCACCCCCAACACATCTCAAATACCATAGTTCTCAGAGATAATTACCCTCAATTCCAAGTTTAGATATGTTACTTACCTAAAAATGTAGAAATCAATATTCCAAAAAGCCTTTCCCACGTGAATCGGCCTCTGAACGACTCGAATCTAGCAAAAACAACATAATATCATCAATGAAACCCATAGGAAACAATTCTAAATGATAAAGCTAAGATCTTGAATCAATTGCAAAGTAAACCCAAAAAGTCAACCCTGGGCAGCACCCCGGAATCCGACAAAAATTTCGAACACCCATTACGATACCAGTCCAAACATATGTATTTCACCCAAATCCAACCTCAAACCGACCCTCAATTCATCAATTATTACTCTCCAAAACCATAGTAAAAAATTCCCAAATTTCACCTTTAATTCACATAAACTAGGTGCAATAATCCATGGATAATAAATATCTAACAATAAAATTATGTAAGCTTCACTTACCTCTTCAATTGTAGCGAAAAGTCTCCCAAAATTCGCCTCCAATCAAGCTCCACAACTCTAAAAATGAGAAAATAACCAAACCCTTTGAACTATAAATCCTGCCAGTGATTCCGCATCTGCGGTTAAAGGACCTCACATGCGATCCTCCCTTGGCTCCTAACCCACTTCTGCGCCTTCAGCATCAAAGATGCTCCTCCACATCTTCGCCCCATCTTCCACATCTGCGGACCAGCTCCCATCCTCCTCCTTCGCATCTACGCTTCAAAATTCCGCAGATGCGACATCACATCTGCGCACCCCTAATCGCAGGTGCGATTGCACCAGACCTGAAATCTTCAACCAAGTTCAACTTAAGCAACATGATCCGAAACTCATCCTAAATAGACTCGGGCCCCCAGGACCCCGTCCAATCACTATCCAATCTCAAAACATAACACGAACTTATTCGAGGTCTCAAATATCCCCTAACAACATCAAAACTATGAATCACACCTCAATTCAAGCCTAATGAACTTTCAACTTCCAAAACTCATGCCGAACCATATCAAATCAACTCGGAATGACCTCAAATTTTGTACAGTAGTTCCAAATGATACAACGAACCTATTCCAACTCCGGAAACCACAATCCAAACCTAATATCAACAAAGTCAACTCCCGATCAAACCTATGAACCTTCCAAACCTTCAACTTTCCAACTTTCCAACTTTGGCCAAAGAGCACCAAATCAACCCACGAACATCCAAGTCCAAATCAGGAAATAAGCCTAAGTGCAAAATCACCATAAGAAGCTATTAGAACTATCAGAACACCATTTCGGAGTCGTCTACCCAAAAGTCAAACTCCGGTCAACTCTCACAACTTAAGCTTTCAACCTTGGGACTAAGTGTCCCAATTCACTCCAAAAACCTCTCCAAAATAAAACCAACCCCCTGGCAAGTTACATATTCACAATTACACATAAGTAAAGCATCAAATAGGGGAAACACGGCTAAAATACTCAAAATAATCAGTTGGGTCGTTACATTCCCCTCCTCTTGAATATACGTTCGTCCTCGAACAAGTCTAGAATCTTACCTGGAGTCTCAAAATAATGAGGATATCTGTTCTGCATCTCCTACTTAGTCTCCGGGTAGCTTTCTCATCTAACTGAAGTATCCAATGAACCTTCACGATGCTATATTCTTCGACCTCCACTTTCAAACCAACCGATCCAAAATGTCCACAAGCTCAACATCATAAGTCAAATCCTCATCCAACTGCACCGTGCTGAAGCCTAAAACATGTGACGGATTCCCATATTACTTCTGGAGCATAGAAACATAAAACACTGGGTGAACTCCCAATATACTACGTGTCAAGGCAAGTCTGTACGCCACCTCTCTAACAAACACAAGAACCTAAAAAGGAGCAATATAGCTAGGGCTCAACTTCCCTTCTTCTCTAACTGCATCACACCCTTCATGGGTGAAACTCCGAGCAGAACCTTCTCACCCACCATATATGAAACATCACGAGTTTTCTTGTCAGCATAACTCTTCTGCTTGGACTGCGCTATACGAAGCCATTCTTGAATCAACTTCACCTTCTACAAAGCATCACAGACCAAATTAGTGCCCAACAACATAGCCTCCCAGTATCAAACTAACCAATCGGAGAACGACACCGTCTCCTATTTAAGGCTTCATACGGAGCCATCTAGATACTTGACTGATAGTTGTTATAGGCAAACTCTGCTAGTGGTATATGCTTATTCCATGATCCCCCAAAATCATGACACTGGTTCATAACATGCCCTCCAATATCTAAAGAGTGCACTCGGACTGTCCGTCCGTCTAGGTATGAAATGTTGTACTCAGCTCGACCTGTGTGCCTAACCCTCGCTGCACTGCTCTCCAAAAATACAATGTGAACTGAGTGCCTCGATCTGAGATAATAGACACAGGCACACCATGAAGTCGAACAATCTCATGAATGTAAATCCGAGCTAACTGCTCTGAAGAGTAGGTAGTCATGACTGGAATGAAGTGTGCAGACTTGGTTAGTATGTCCGTAATGACCCACAGTGCATCAACTCTCCTCAAGGTCCATGGAAGCCCCACTTCAAAATCTTTAGTGATACGCTCCCACTTCCACTCCGGAATATCAAGCCTTTGAAGCAAACCACCGGGCCTCCGATGCTCGTACTTCACCTGCTGACAGTTCAAACACCAAAAAACATACTCAACAATATCCTTCTTCATCCTCCGCGACCAATTGTGCTGTCTCAAGTCCTGGTACATCTTCACGGCACACAGATGAATGGATATCGCAAACTATAGGCCTCCTCAAGTATCAACTCTCATAATCCATCCACATTCGACACACAAATCTGACCTTGTAGTCTCAATACCCCATAATCACCAATAGTAACCTCCTTGGCATCACTGTGTCCCTTAGGACTAGTGGGATCACCATAATGATGCACCTTGATGCGCTCAAACAAAGAAGACCGTGAAACCACACAAGCAAGAACCTGGCTAGGCTCCGAAACATCAAACCTCACGAACCTGTTGGCCAAAGCTTGAACATCGAAAGCTAACAGTCTCTCCCCAGCTGGAATATAAGCACGACTCCCCATGCTCTCAGCCTTCCTACTTAAAGAATTCGCCACTATCTAACCACCTATGTTGCCTCAAGTTCAAATCCCTTTGCTTGAATAAATTTTGGAGACTCCATTGACCTGTGAACACATCACAAGACACACCGTAAAGATAATGCCTCCAAATCTTAAGCCTGTGCACAGTAGCTGCTAACTCCAAATCGTGTACATGGTAGTAGGCGCTACAAATGATGGAAAGTATATGCAGTCACTCTACCCTCTTGCATTAATACGCACCCAATGCGAATACGTGAACATTCACAATAGACTGTATAAGAACCCAATCCTGAAAACAAAACTAGAACTAGAGCTGTAGTCAAGACAGTTTTGAGCTTCTAAAAGCTCTCCTCACACTCGTCAAACCACCTAAATAAGACACCCTTCTGTGTCAATCTAGTCAATAGGGCTGCTATAGATGAAACCCCTCCACAAAATAGCGATAATACCCAGCCAACCTAAGGAAACTCTAGATCTTAGTAGCAGTAGATGGTCTAGGCTAACTTTCAACTGCCTCAATCTTTTTTCTGATCCATCTTAATCCCCTCACTAGACACCACGTGGTCTAAGAATGCCACTGAGTCCATCCAAAACTCATACTTAGAGAATTTAGCATATAGTTTTCTCCTTCTCAAAGTCTGGAGCACGATCCTCAAGTGTTGTTTAGGATCCTCCCAGCTGCGAGAATACACCAATATATCATGAATGAAAACTATGATGAAGGAATCAAGGTAGGATTGAAATACGTTGTTCATCAAGTGCATAAAAGATGTTGAGGCATTGGTCTGCCCAAAGGACATCACCAGAAACTCATAGTGACCGTTGCAGGTCCTGAATGTTGTCTTCAGAATATCTGAAGTCCAGATCTTCAACTAATGGTACCCCTAACTCGAATCAATCTTTGAGAATACCCTAGCACCCTGAAGCTGATCAAACGGACCATCAATATGCAGTATTTGGTATTTGTTCTTGATAGTAACCTTGTCCAGCTACATGTAGTCAATGCACATTCTTATAAAACCATCTTTCTTCTTTACAAATAGTATCAGTGCACCCCAAGGTGACACACTATCTGATGAAACCCTTATCAAGTAACTCTTGTAACTATTCTTTCAACTCCTTCAATCTACTGGTGCCATGCAATATGGGGGAATGGAGATGGCCTGAGTGACCAACACCAAATCAAAACCAAAATCAATATCCCTGTTGGGTGGCCTGCTCGGTAGGTCTGCAAGAACACATGGGAACTCCCTCACTACTAGAACTGACTCAACAGTATGAGTGTAAGCACTAACATCCCTCACGAAGGCTAAATGCGCTAAACACCCCTTCTCAATCATTCGTTAAGCCCTTAGAAAAGACACCACTCTACTAGGAACATGATCCAGGGAGCCTCTCCAATCCAACCTCTATAATCCCAGCATAGCCAATGTCACGATCTTAGCGTGACAATCAAGAATAGCGTGATATGGTGACAATCAATCCATGCCAAAAATCACATCAAAATCCACCATGCTAAGCACTAAGAGATCAAATATAGTCTCATAACCCCTAATGGTAACCACACACGACTAATATACACGGTCCACCATAATAGAATCAACCATCGGCGTAGATACATGAACATGCATATCTAAAGAATCATGAGGCATATCCAAATAACGGGCAAAGTATGTTGACACACATGAATAAGTGGAACCTGGGTCAAATAACACTAAAGTATCTCTGTGGAACACGGAAACAATACTTGTGATCATGGCGTCAGAAGCAACTACCTCTGGCCTGGCTGGAAATGTATAGCAAAGGGCTTGACCACGAACTGACTAACCTCCCCCTCTAGGGTGACCTCATCCTGAATGACCTCCACCCCGAGCTAGCCGAGCGGGTGGTATAGCAACTGGTGCAGGAGTTATAGTCTGGCCTCCCTACTGCACTGGACCTCTATAATAGCAAGGGCAATACTTCCTCACATGCCCCAACTCCCCACGCTTGTAGAAACCTCAAACCAGAAAAGACTACGGGCCTGAGTTAGACCCCGTGAACTAGAATAACCACTGGAAGAGCCTGGTACAAACAAACCCTAAATCGATGAAGTGCGATATGAGCTCTGAGCTGAGAGTGCACTAAATGAAGACTGAACTAGGCGAGCACTATATGAATTGTGGCTAACTGATGAACCATGAGGAATCTGACAAGCTGCCTGAGCGGGCCTAAGAGGACGACCTCTGTTATGATGTGACTAACCTCCAAACGAGGTACCACCAAGACTTGTTGAACCATGGGGCATCTTTTCCTCCCGATCCTCTCACTCAAGCTTGCGAACAAGCTCCAAGCGCCAAGAAATCTCTCTCTCTCTCTCTCTCTCTCTCTCTCTCCCCCCCCCATGGGAACCAATCATACTATATGACATGCCAAATCCGCGAATCTCATCTCGTACTAGGTCACAGTCATATCCCCCGAATATAATGTAACGACCTGACCGGTTGTTTTTCTTTCTAGAACCCTGTTCCCCTAAATAAGACTTCTCGTACGAGCTCTTACTATTTTATTACTTGTGGGGATGGTTAGTTTGGGATTTGGAAGGGTTCGGATTGAAATCGAAACACTTGGTTCCTTAAGTTGGCCTTAACAAGGCTAAGTTTGACTTCAGTCAACATTTTGAGCAAATAACCTCGGAATCGGGATTTGACGGTTCCAATAGGTTTGTATGATGATTTCAATCTTGGGCATATGTTCGTATCGGGTTTTGGATGACCCGGGAGCGTTTTGGTGCTTAATAGTGAAAGTTGGTTCTTTGAAGATTTAAAAGTTCTTTATATTTGGTTTGGAGCTAGTTTTGGTGATATCGAGGTCCAAACGGAATTCCGAGATCGGGAATAGTTCCGTATAGACATTTAAGACCTGCACGCAAAATTTGGTGTCATTCCTAGTAGTTTAAGTACGTTTCGGTGCATTGGGAGTACATTGAAGAACTTGAAGTTCATAAGTTTGATTCAATTGGTTTTGGGGTGTGATTCTTAGTCTTAATGTTGTTTTGGGATTTCTGAGAGTTCGAGCAAGTCCGTTTTATGATTTCAAACTTGTTGGTACGTTCAGGCGGGGCCCCGAGTGACAAGGCTCAGACCAAGTTGGAAATTTGGAGCAACAGCTGAAGCTCCCAGCTGCTGTCATAATCGCATCTGCGCTTGGCCAGCCGCAGGTGCGAGGGCTTGGCCACAAAAGCGGTTCTGGAGCATTTGGCCATGGACCGTAGATGCGGAGTTTTGTGCGCACCCACAAAAGTGCAGGTGCAAAAAGAGCGGAGCAGGTGTGGACCCAGAGCAGAAGCGGCACGCTCACCGCAGAAGCAGTCTCCCGCCCACAGAAGCGGCCCATGCTGGACTCGAAGAGCTCCTCCAAAGAGGACCAAGCACCGCAGGTGCGGTAACACAGATGCGGTCAAGGCACAGTAGGTACGAAAATCGCTGGGCAGAAAGGTTCATTTAATACGGGACTTAAGCCATTTCTAACACATTTCTCTCATGCTTAAGGCGATTTTTGTAGCTTCTTGAGAGGAGTTTTCACCTAGAACTTGGAGGTAATTGATTCCTACCAATTGTGAGTTAAATACATAGTTTATGGGTAGATTATAATATGTACAACAACAAGAACAACAACCCAATAAAATTCCACTAGTGGGATCTGGGGAGTGTAGTGTGTACGCAGACCTTATCCCTACCCCGAAGGAGTAGAGAGGCTATTTCTGAAAGTCCCTCGGCTCAAGAAAACAAAAAGACAAAAGGAGAAAATATTAGTATCACAACAGAAATCATAGGAAAAATAAGAACTACATGAAATCCAGAAGAAAGATGCAAAGCAAAAGCGATAGCTAGTAAATAGGTCCTGCACTGAAAAGCGAAATAGTAAGACGCAACATTGCCACTAGCTATCTTAGACAAAAACCCTACCAGACTAGTCTCACAAAGGTACGGGATAAGGCAAAACTCAACTACCTCCTAACCTACAACCCTAACACTCGACCTCCACATCTTCCTATCAAGTGTCATGTCCTCGAAAATCTGAAGCCTCGTTATATCCTGCCTGATCACCTCTCCCCAACATTTCTTAGGCCGCCCTCTACCTCTTCTCGTGCCCTCTACATCCAGCCGCTCACACCTCCTTACCGGAGCATCTGCGCTTCACCTCTGAACATGCCCGAACCATCTGAGCCTCGCTTCCCGCATCGTACATCCACCTCAACATCCTCATTTCTGCTACTTTCATCTTCTGGATATGTGAGTTCTTAATAGGCCAACACTCAGCCCCATAGATCATGCTCGGTCTAACCACCTCTTTATAGAACTTACCTTTGAGTATCGATGGCACTCTCTTGTCACCCAGGACTCCAGATGTTAACCTAGATTATAACATGTAAATTAGTGAAAATCATGGGTTTAGGTGAATACCTAATTTTTTGATAAAAATGAGATTTAGCAATGATATTGGTTATGGAATTTAGTGAAAGTCATATATTTGAGTTCATAGGGTTATGGGTAACAACGTTTTTAAAAAATTTCTATAATCCGGGCATGTGGGCCCGGGGGTAAATTTTAAAGATTCTTCAAATAGTCTTGGGAAATCATTTTGATAGTTAGGATATAAACTTTTAAGCATGTATTAATTATTTTATATAACATCTGACTAGCTTTGAGTCGTTTGGCACCAAATTGAGGGTTTGGGCACAATCTTGGACCAGAAAGTAGGCCTTGAGACGAGGTAAGTCTCTTTTCTAACCTTGTAAAAGGTAATTAACCCTATAGGTGAATTATAACTAATATGTGCTCCTATGTGTGGGGGATACGTACATGTGAGGTGATGAGAGTCCATACGTAGCTACTAATTATGATATTGTCTGGGTAGTCTGGGACGCATACCGTGCTATACTTAAAATATTTGCACCCCTACTTGTTGATTCAATTGCTTAACTCATATTGGAAGTTGATAAAAGAATTGTAAAAGGTTAAATTCACTTACTCGAAGTTGCGAATGGAACACTTGACTATAAATGAGAATTTGTGTTTTATTTGAAATCTTTTCTATTTCTGGAGCAGGCCGAACACCTCGGTAGCAGATAGATGCATCTATGGTTCGTGCCGTTCGACCCTCGGCAGTGTACAATTTAAATATTATGTTGGATCGGGCCGTACGACCTCGGCATAATTTGCGCATGATAAATCTTTGGAACTATTCATAATTGATATTGCTTACATGCCTTGAGATACAAACTGTTAAATGTTGAAACTAAACTGGGGACTTAATATTTGCGAAAGAAGAATTTATTATTTCCTGTTATTGAGCCTTCAGTATAATTCATGAAATCCACGCTTAGTACAAAATTTTGATATATCATTGTTAGACCATAGTAAGTGTCAAAGTCGACCCCTCGTCACTACTTCTTCGAGGTTGGACTGGATACTTACTGGGTACATGTTGTTTATGTACTCACGCTACACTTCTGCACTTAATTGTGCATGATCTATGGCAGGTACATTTGGTTACTAATCCGACGCGCATATTTGATTCCTGCTACGAGACTACACAGTGAGCTGCCCTTCAGAGCCGTTCTGCATTAGCCGGAGTCTTTCTTTTGTTTATTTGTTCTGTTTATTCCATTTCAAACAGTAGATTAGAAACTTTTTTGCATATTCTACTAGTAGCCCATATACTTGTGACACCGGGTCTTGGCACACACTAGTAGACTTATGATTTTGGGTTGTATTTCTATGGTTGTGATTTCATTTAGCTGCTTTCATTTTAATTATTTTAAAATCCGTTATGTCGTGACAATATGGTATCAGAGCACTAGGTTCACGTATGTCTCACAAGTTATGGGCAGACCTAATAAAGTCTTGAGGATCGGTGCGGAGACGTTTGTACTTATCTTCAAAAGGATATAGGGTGTTAGGAAACTACTCTTTATTCATCTCCCATCGTGTAGTTGATGGTATACTAAGTTTCTTTCTCCTATTCTCTCATAGATGGTGAGAACGTACACATCAAAAGTTCCAAACTCGAGAGGAGCTGCTCCCCCTGTTGTTAGAGGCCGAGGCAAAGGCCAAAGGAGGGCACCAACCTAAGGTAGGGGACGAGGACGTCTTAAAGTTTCCCTAGGTGCACCCTTAGTGGATCTAGTGGAGGATCCCATTATTGAGGAGCAGGGTAAGGTTCCTACAACAGAGCCAGCCCCGGGCTTTCAGGAGGTCATGGGTCGTATGCTGCAGTTCATGGAACTATGACCCAGGCTGGTTTATTTCCAGCAGAACCAGCCGCATCTCAGGCGGGAGGGGGAGCACAGACCCCTACGGTCCGGGCTCTAGGGCATGCACTTGCCGTATATCATACCCCAGGTGCACTATCCATGGGCGGAGCCCAGCCAGTTTCAGCAGCTGCACTTGAGCCCAGACCAGCTGCGATCGATGAGCCGCAGAAGCTATTGGATAGATGGACTAGGCTACACCCTTGTATTTTTGGAGATGAGCGACATGAGGATCCTCAGGACTTCATTGATCGGTGCAGGGATAGACTGCGCAACATGAGGATATTGGAGTCCAATGGGGTGGTTTTCACTACTTTCCAATTGGACAACAGGGCCCGTAAGTGGTGGCAGTCTTATCTTCTTGGAAGACCAGTAGGTTCTCCTCCCATGATTTGGAACCAGTTCACACGCCTATTCTTCGACAGCTATATTCCACCCTTTCAGATGGAAGAGTTGCGGCTTCAATTTGAGCAGCTCCAGTAGTGTCGGATGTATGTGACCGAATCTGAGGCGAGATTCTCTAAGTTGTCTCGCCATGCACTTATGATACTTCCTACTGACGCAGAGTGAGTGCGGAGGTTTATTACGAGGTCGCACTCAGATATTCAGGCTACTATGGCCCGAGAGGTTGAGATGGGGATGCCTTATCAACTAGTAGTAGAGATAGCTCAGACGATTGAGGGTTACCGTTTGAGAGGTAGAGAGCAGATGCAGAGGGACAAGAGGATCCGTTATTATAGGGAGTTTAGAGGTGTCCCGGTTAGGGGCTGAGGTCAGTTTGGGAGGGGTCAGCCTAGCAGGCCCACATATCCAGCGCCACCACCTCCTTGGGGTGCTCCGGCGCGACCCTATTTCAGCGCCATGCCAAAGACTTCTTACTGCCCGCCGGCCATTCAGGGTTCTTCTAGTGGGTCGGGTCATCAGGGTTCTTCTAGTGCTTACTTCAGTGCCATGCCAGAGAGTTCGTACTGCCCACTAGCTATTTAGGGTTCTTCTAGTGGGTATTCAGGCCATCAGGGTCAGACTTCAGGTCAGTAGATCACTGCATCGAGAGGCTGTTTCGAGTGCAAAGATATCAGTCATGTACGGAGATTTTGCTCCAGGCTTCGGGGCAAGGCAGTGCAGCAGGGCCAGCAGCCCATGATATTAGCACCAGTTGTTCGGCCGCCCAGAGGCGGAGGGAAGACGAGTAGCGGCCATCCTAAATGTTGAGGCTAGGCAGGGGGTGTTTAGCCTACTACTGTTCAGTTAGGCGGAGGCCAGCCAGCCAGCGCTCCAGCCAGGTTCTATGCCTTTCCGGCCAGACCAAATGCAGTGGCCTCAGATGCCGTGATCACAGGTATTATTTTTATCTACAGTAGGGATGCTTCGGTTTTGTTTGATCCATGATCTACCTATTCATACATGTCATCTCTATTTGCTTATTTCATAGATATTCCTCATGAGTCCTTGGGTACTCTAGTTTATGTGTCCACTCCTATGAGCGATTCTATTATTGTAGATCAAATCTACCTATTCTGCGTGGTCACATTCTTTGGTTACAAGACTAGAGCGGACCTTCTATTGTTTGATATGATCGACTTTGAGGTCATCCTGGGCATGTACTTGTTATCCCCATATCACGCCATCCTTGATTGTCATGCCAAGACTGTTAACTTAGCGATTCTAGAGTTTCCTAGATTGGAGTGGAAGGGTTTGTCTGTTAGTGCATCTAGTCGGGTTATCTCTTTTATGAAGGCTCGACATATGGTCGAGAAGAGTTGTTTGGCCTATCGAGCTTATGTTCGGGATACTACCGTAGAGTCTCTGGCGATTGATTCAGTGCCGGCAGTTCGGGAGTTCGCCGATGTGTTTCCTTCTGACCGTCCAGGCATGCCACCAGATCGTGACATTGATTTATGTATTGATTGGCTCCAGGTACCCAGCCTATATCTATCCCACCGTACCGTATGGCTCCGAAAGAGCATCTTGAGGAGTTGTTAGCAAAGGGGTTCGTCAGACCAAGTGTATCACCTTGGGTGCACCAGTGTTATTTGTGAAGAAGAAAGATGGGACTATGCGGATGTGCATTGATTACCGCCAGTTTAACAAGGTCACCATCAAGAACAAGTACTCGTTGCCGCATATTGATGATTTTTTGACTAGTTGTAGGGTGTTAGGGTGTTCTCTAAGATTGACTTGAGATCAGGGTACCACCAGTTGTAGATTCTAGACTCGGATGTTCCGAAGACTGCTTTTCGTACTAGATATGGCCATTATGAGTTTCTAGTGATGTCTTTCGGCTTGACTAATGCCCCAAGGGTGTTTATGGATTTGATGAACATGGTGTTCAGGCCATATATTGATTCGTTTGTCATTGTCTTTATTGATAAAATTTTGATCTACTCGCATAGTATGGATGAGCATGAGCGGCATTTGAGAGTGGTGCTTCAGACCTTGTAGGAGCAGAAGTTATATGCTAAGTTCTCCAAGTGTGAGTTTTGGTTAGATTATATGGAATTCTTGGGGCATGTTGTATTAGGCGAAGGTATCAAGGTTGACCTCAAGAAGATTGACGCAGTTTAGAGTTAGCCTCATCCCACTTCGGTGACTGAGATCAGGAGCTTCTTGGGATTAGAAGGTTATTATCGTCGATTTGTGGAGGGATTTCATCTATTGCAGCACCTTTGACTAGATTTACCCAAAAGGGTGCTCCGTTCCGTTGGTTCGATGATTATGAGGCGAGCTTTCAGAAGAACAAGACAGTTTTGACTACAGCACCGGTTCTAGTATTGCCTTCTGGTTCGGGGATGTATACGATTTATTGCGATGTTTCACGTGTTGGTTTGGGTCGTGTACTAATGTAGGAGGGGCAAGTGATTGCCTATGCTTCACATCAGCTGAATATTCATGAGAAGAATTAACCTGTGCACGATCTAGAGTTAGCCGCAATTGTTCATGCTCTTAAGATCTGGAGGCATTATCTTTATGGGGTGTCTTGTGAGGTTTACACTGATCATCGCAGCTTGCGGATTTTGTTCAAGCAAAGGGATCTCAATTTGAGGCAATGCAGATGGCTTGAGTTACTGAAGGATTATGACATCACCATTCTTTATCATCCGGGCAAGGCGAATGTAGTCGCGGATGCCTTGAGCAGAAAGGCAAAGAGTGTGGGTAGCTTGGCATTCATTTCAGGAGAGGAGAGGCCACTAGCTTTGGACATTCAATCCTTGGCTAATAGACTTGTGAGGTTGGACATTTCAGAGCCTAGCCAAGTTCTTGCATGCGTTGTTGCTCAGTCTTCACTACTGGAGCAGATCAAGGCTCAACAATTTGATGATCCGCATTTGATGGTCCTCAGAGACACGGTACTACATGGTGGTGCCAAGGAGGTTTCTCTCAGCGAGGATGGTGTTTTGCGACTCTAGGGTCGTCTATGCATTCCTAATGTCGATGGCTTGAGAGGGAGGATTCTAGAGAAGGCATACAATTCTCGGTATTCCATGCATCCAGGTGCTACGAAGATGTATCGTGACCCGAGGCAACATTATTGGTGGCGGCGGATGAAGATAGACATTGTTGAGTATGTATCTAGGAGCCTAAATTGCCAACAGGTTATGTATGAGCACCAGAGGCCAGGTGGCCTACTCCAGCAGATGACTATACCGGATAGAAAGTGGGAGCGCATTAGTATGGACCTCGTAATAAGGTTGCCGCGGACCTTGCGGAAGTTTGATGCTGTTTGGGTCATTGTCGACCGGTTGACCAAGTCGGCACATTTTATTCCGGTTGTGACTATGTATACTTCAGAGAGGTTGGCCCAGATTTATATTCAGGAGATAGTTCGGTTGCATGGTGTGCCTATTTCCATCATATCAGATTAAGTCACTCAGTTTACTTCACATTTCTGGAGAGCCGTACAGAGTGAGTTGGGACCCGTGTAGAGCTCAACACAGCATTTCATCCACAGACCGATGGGCAGTCGGAGAAAACAGTTCAGATCCTAGAGGACATGCTCAGAACATGGGTGATTGACTTTGGAGGGTAGTGGGATCGATTCTTACCTTTGGTTGAGTCTGCTTACAACAACAATTATCAATCCAGCATCGAGATGGCTCCATTTGAGGCTTTATATGGCAGGCGATGTTGTTCTCCCATCGGGTGGTTTGAGCTCGGCGAGGCTAAGTTATATGGTACTGATTTGGTCAAGGATGCCTTGCAAAAGGTGAAGTTGATTCAGGAGCGACTTCGCACAGCACAGTCTAGACAGAAGAGTTATGCGGATCAGAAGGCACGTGATTTGTCATTTATGGTGGGCGAGAAGTTTCTACCGAAAGTCTCACCGATGAAGGGAATCATGAGATTAAGTAAGAAGGGCAAGTTGAGCCCAAGGTTTATAGGCCCATTTGAGGTGTTGAGGCGAGTTGGGGAGGTTGGTTATGAGCTTGCTTTACCCCCAGCCTATCTGGAGTTCAACCGGTTTTTCACGTGTTTATGCTCCGGAGGTATCATGCCGATCCGTCACATGTGTTAGATTTCAACACGATTCAGTTACGTGAGAGCCTGGGTTATGAGTAGGAGCAAGTTGCCATTGTTGCTAGGCATGATCGCCAGTTGAGATCCAAGAGAATTTCCGCGGTAAAGATTCAGTAGAGGGGCCAACCAGTTGAGGAGGCGACCTGGGAGTCCGTTGAGGATATGCAGAGCAGATATCCTCATTTATTCAGCACTCCAGGTATGATTCTAAACCCGTTCGAGGATGAACATTTGTTTAAGAGCTGGAGAATGCCGACCGGTCATTTTGCTTTCTAGAACCATGTTCCCCTAAATAAGACTTTCTCTAATTGTTTTATGACTTGCGAGGATGGTTAGTTCACGATTTGGAAGGGTTCGGATTGAAATCAGAACACTTGGTTCCTTAAGTTGGCCTTAAAAGGGCTATGATTGACTTCAGTCAGCATTTTGAGTAAACGACCTTAGAATTTGGATTTGACGGTTCTAATAGGTTTGTATGATGATTTCGGACATGGGCGTATGTTCGAATCGGGTTTTGGATGACCCCGGAGCGTTTTGGCGCTTAATAGTAAAAGTTGGTTCTTTGAAGATTTTAGAAGTTCTTTAAATTTGGTTTGGAGCGGGTTTTGGTGATATCGAGCCCAAATGGAATTCCGAGACCAGGAACAGTTTTGTAATGTCATTTAAGACTTGCAAGGAAAATTTGGTGTCATTACGAGTAGTTTAAGTACGTTTCGGCGCATTAAGAGTAAATTGAAGAACTTCAAGTTCATAAGTTTGATTCAATTGGTTTTGGGGTGTGATTCTTAGTTTTAATGTTATTTCGGGTGTTTCAAGAATTCGAGCAAGTCTGTTTTATGATTTCAAACTTGTTGGTACATTCGGTTGATACCCCAAGGGCCCCGAGTGTCAATCGGATGAGGCTCGGACCAAGTTGGAAATACAGCTGAAGCTCCCAGCTGCCGTCATAATCGCACCTAGGCTTGGCCAGCCGCAGGTGCGAGCCTGCAGATGCGAGGGCTTTGCCACAGAAGCGGTTCTGGGGCATTTGGCCATGGACCGCAGATGCGGAGTTTTGTGTGCACCCGCGAAAGCGCCGGTGCAAAAGGGAGGGGCGCAGGAGCGGACCCAGGCGCAGAAGCAGCACGCTCGCCGTAGAAGCGGAACCACAGAAGTGGTCTCCCGCCTGCAGAAGTGGCCCGCGCTGGACTCGAAGAACTCCATAGAAGCGGACCAAGCACCGCACGTGCAGTACCACAGATGCGGCCAAGGCACCGCGGGTGCGAAAATCGTTGGGCAAAAAGGTTCATTTAATACGGGACGTAAGCCATTTCTAACACATTTCTGTCACTCTTTGGGCAATTTTTGGAGCTTCTTGAGAGGGATTATCACCTAGCACTTGGAGGTACGTGATTCCTACCATTTGTGAGTTAAATACATAGTTTAAGGGTGGATTATAACATGTAAATTAGTAAAAATTATGAGTTTAGGTG
The DNA here is from genome assembly GCF_001879085.1 of Nicotiana attenuata. Taxonomy (NCBI): domain Eukaryota; kingdom Viridiplantae; phylum Streptophyta; class Magnoliopsida; order Solanales; family Solanaceae; genus Nicotiana; species Nicotiana attenuata. Next base: position 71,250,179 of record NC_031989.1, on the reverse strand, counting down.
AAAACCTAGGTTTTTGATAAAACTGAGATTTAGCCATGAAATTGGTTATGGATTTTAGTGAAAATCATATATTTGAGTTCATAGGGTCATGGGTAACAAATTTCTTCAAAACTTTCCAGAATCCGGGCACGTGGGCCCGGGGTGAATTTTAGGGATTCTTCAAATAGGCTTGGGAGATCACTTTAATAAAGGATATGAACTTTTAAGCATGTATTAATTATTTTATGTAACATTTGACTAGCTTTGAGTCGTTTGGCGCCAAATTGAGGGTTTGGGTACAATCTTTGACCGTAAAGTAAGTCTTGAGATGAGGTAAGTCTGTTTTCTAACCTTGTATGAGGGAATTAACCTCATAGGTAAATTATAACTAATATGTGCTCCTATGTGTCGGGGCTACGTATGTGCGAGGTGACGAGAGTCCATACGTAACTAATAAGTATGCTATTGTCCGGGCAGTATAGGAGCCATACCATGCTATACTTGAAATGTTTGCACCCCTATTTATTGATTTAATTTCTGACGTCATATTGGAAGTTGAAAGAATTGTAAAAGGTTAAATTCCCTTACTCGAATTTGCGAATGGAACACTCGACTATAAGTGAGAATTTGTGTTTTATTTGAAATGTTTTCTATTTGTGGAGTGGGCCGAACTTCGGTAGCAGATAGATGCATCTATGGTTTGTACCGTTCAACGTTCGACAGTGCACAGCTTAAATATTATGTTGTATCGGGCCGTACGACCTCGGCATAATTTGCGCCTGATAAATCATTAGAACTATTAATAATTGATATTACTTAAGTGCCTTGAGATACAAACTGTTAAATGATGAAACTAAACTGGGGATTTAATATTTGCGAAAGAAGAATTTATTATTTCCTATTATTGAGCCTTCAGTATTATTCATGAAATCCACGATTAGTATAAAATTTTGATATATCATTGTTAGCCCATAGTAAGTGTCAAAGTCGACCCCTCGTCACTAATACTTCGAGGTTGGACTGGATACTTACTGGGTACATGTTATGTACTCACGCTACACTTCTGCACTTAATTGTGCAGAGTCTGAGACAGGTACATCTGGTTACTATTCCGGCGGGCATATTTGATCCCTGCTACGAGACTACACAGTGAGATGCCCTTCCGAGCCATTCTGCAGTAGCCGGAGTCTTTCTTTTGTTTATTTGTTTTGTCTATTTCATTTAGCTGCTTTCGTTTGATTACTTAAAAATCTATTATTCATTAAATTCTTTAAATCAAGGAAAGTTAGTTGTTTGAAAAAAAAATACTTGTTAAAAATGGATATCCCTGGATTATTCACTGTTGGCTTGCCTAACAACGGTGTTGGGCGCCATTACGGCCTAAACTAGAATTGGCTCGTGACAGATAAGTACAGATGTCTCAGTACCGATCTGCAAGACTCTACTAAACTTGCTCATGACTCATGATACCTAGTCAACCTAGAGCTCTGATATCAACTTGTCGCTGTTGCACCCTATTTTGTACGAGTCAAAACAAGTATCAACTTGTGGTTTCTCTGTTATTGATGAAAGAGATTCGCCATGTTACACCCCCATAGTTTCGTGTGTGAGAGTACGTCGTAAGTCAATTGATGTAAGCTCTAAATTGAGATCATCTTTGAAAGTACAAAGTAAGTTAATCATGTTAACTTGGAGGTTACAAATATTTAAGATCGTGGACTGCAAGTACCAAGAGGATTGGAAGGCTTAGAAGCTAAATCAATTGCAGAAAATAAGTTTCGTCGAAAGTAGACAAGTTTGGGAATGTTATAACATGTACTTTTGGGGTGAGACTAGGGTGCTCAAAATTATAAGAAGGTTATATTATGAGTTATTTTTGTCTTATGATAGTTGTGTGTTATGTTTTGAAGTCAAGCGAGTTGTGGAACAAAAGTTTGCAAAGATCATCACAAGTTACATTCATAAATATGCATAACTTTAAGCCAAATGTAGCTGATCTTATCTCCCAATATACTAGAAATTACGGGGTGATTTACCTACCAAATTGAATATCTATGAGTCTAGTTTCTAACGCATTAAAACTTTTGTTGATACGACGTCGTAGTGGAGAGATATTCGAATTTTTGCGAGACTGCGCAGGTTGGTAGGTGACAAGTAGGTGCATCACCTACTTGCCAAAAGATGCCTCAATTAAGTTGGCCAAGAGGGGACTTTCAAAGGATAATTAACTCATTTATGTAAGTCCTATTTCATACCATGAAAACCAGGGTGAACCTTTGCAACTCCTCCCCAAAAATTCCACGCAAACCATAAGTTATTTCGGGTGTTATGATGTGATTCTAGTGCCGAAAACCTCGGACAGCTTGTTAGTTTCTCTTTCTCCTTCTTGTAGTTGTGTTGGGGGACTGAATTTTGATGAAGACGGACTAGGTTTCATGGTTTATAGTAAGTACAAGGTAAATTTGTGCTTCTTCTTCCATTATCTATGCTTGTACGAGTTGTAATTCGATCGTAAAGACTAGACCTAGTGAGTTTCAAAAGAGTGGTATGTTGTTTGTTGTTGCGTCACTGTTGGCTGGTTGTAAACTTATTTTTAAGTGGAATTCATGGCTGGTTTATTGGATAAGAGGCTTAATTATGTATTGTTGGTTGTGTTTCTCAATTTGAAAGAGAAGACAAGTCGAAACGTGTTTTAGTAAACTAAAAAATCAATTTTGAGTTGTTAAACTTGTGGGACTGTTTTTGTGGGCTGTTTCGTGTTGCTTTTTGGTTGCCTCTTTTGCTAATGTTTTTATGGAGTTTGGGAGGAGGAATGGTGTGGATAAATACAACATAATGTCGGGGTGGATGGCTGATCTTTCGTTGTTACATTTTTAGGTTGTTTGACACTACTTTAGTTGTCGTTTTATGTATGAAGGGATTAGAGTGTATGGGCTGTTTTGTGGTATATTGTGATGGAGATAAGGTTGGAACATGATGCATCCATGTTGTTATTATTGTGTTCTTGTTGTTTTTGGTATATGGTATTGGAGGAGGGCCTTGTTACAAGGGAGATGCTGCCCAAATTTACCTAAACGAGCTACTAGTTTAAGTTGCAGACTTAGCCTTTATTCAGCACTGATTTTGAATCTCCTTATGTTGTGGTAGATTGATTTGAGTTGTTTGAAGAATTGCTTGGAAGGTATTAAGGACTCAACGGAGTAACGGTATGTTAAATCTAAACCTTTCCTTCATTTTGGCATGATCCAGTAACTACATGTGTTTGATAACGAGACATAAACAGAAGTTCATATTCCTGAATTTATGTACATTTTCCTAGTCACATAAGTTACAGCATTCTCCCTTATCGGGACTTCATATTTAGTTTAGTTTTTCTTCTTTCAGCTATGAGAGTATATATATATATATATATATATATATATAGTATTACAGTATTTTCACCACCATTGAGCTATAATCGATGGGCAGGCCCCTATTGGGCAACCTCTGATCAGATGGTATGTTATATACCGAGCTTACTATGGCCGAGCACCTATGAACAAGCTCAGAGTGGCCGAGATACAGATCCTATTATGGTCGAGCGCCTATGAGAGAGCCTACTACGACAGAGCAGTTACACATTTCGAGCCTTATAAGGCCGGACAGCTATTTTACTTACTATATTGAGAGAGCTGAGTCAATATTAGCAGGTAAGCATATCTTCAAATTATCTTTGACTGCCAGTTACTTTCAGTTATTATATTATCAGTTCAGTTTCAGTTTCAGTTATTCTGTTGCCTTACATACTCGGTACTTTTTTTCGTACTGATGTACCTTTTGCTGGAGACGCTGCATTTCATGCCCGCAGGTCCTCATTGAAGTTGGACAAGCCCTCCCAGCAGACAGAGTCAAACATCAGCTTGGTTGTAAGCTCCACTTCCTCGGAGTTACCAGGTCTAGACCTTGGAGTATATTTTATATATACAGGTTTGATAGGTAGGTCGAGGCCCTGTCCCAACCATGGTACAGTTCAGTTATCTCTAGAGGCTTGTAGACGAGTTATGTATATTTTGTATATCAATAGATGTTCATGGCGGCTTCGTCCACTTGCATAGTTGTATATATTAGCTTTTGGGTATGTTTACCCCATAGATGAGAGAGGCGTTATTTTCAGACGATTCAGAATTTGGCCTCCTCAGCCTTAGTTGAGGGTTATCCCTCTAGAGTTTACAATTATAGAGTGGAAGGCTCGGGCCGAGTATGGCACCGGGTCCCGGCCATGCCTCGTCAGATTTGGGGCATGACACACCACTAATATTTAAAGATATACTAGGGTACATATTTAATTACTAGTCATTTTTATTATTAGTCTGCTAAGCGATGAAATTGTGGGTAAGGGTTTTTGTTCCTCTAAGGGGAAGGTGTTAGGAACCCCTTAAAATCTACTTGAGGTAGCTCCATAGGACTTAGACTAGGTTTAAAGGATTAATTGTTTGCACTCCGCTTAATTAGTGTTAAAGGGCGCATCTTACTATGTATATCAAAATTAGATCATGATGTTTACAGAGGGGATGCACACTTTAAAAAGGGGTATGAGTTTATAAAGGAGTTTTGGAAAAGAATGTTGGTATATATAATTGAAAGTGTTTAAACATATGTACACGAATGATTTATATTTATGAAACATGTAAAAGAGGGCTAAGTTAGAAAACATTATGTATTTAAAGAATGTGACTATACATGTAACTCCAATTGGATAAAGATGTTGTAAGAAAGTGAGCCTAGGATATACCTTGGCTTTCAAAACCTTAATTCTTAGACTNCCGAATATTCGTGGAAAGAGCAGTATTTCGGATTGATTTGAGCTTGGTTCGAGGTAAGTGGCTTGCTTAATCTTGTGTGGGGGAATTCTCCTTAGGATTTGGTACTGTTTGATATATGAGTACCGTGTACGTGAGGTGACGAGTGCGTGCACGGGCTATTTGTTGAAAAAAACCCGTTTTCATTAAGCAAATATCTGTTTTCCTTTAATTGAGCAACACAAGGTTAAATAACGATAAAATGGCTCTAATTGTGAACCTTATCTTTTGCTGGAGCAAGTCGTGCTTATGAGGACTTAGGATAGTGTTTGGAGCTAAATTAAAGCAAGGAAAGCCCCTCGGAGTTGAGTACGTGTAAAAGAAGAAAGAAAAGAAGAGATAAATAGCTGATCCACTCTAGCGTGGGCCAAGCGCGGCCACGCTAGAGCAAAAGAAACGGGGAAGTGTTGAAGTCGATATGCGCGGTCACGAGCGCGGCCGCGCTAGTCACTCCGAAACGCGGAAATTTTAGTGGTAAACTTGGAAGTTTGGGGGCAATTCCACTTATCTTATAAGAGGTCCAGCTCACCCAAAAAAAGGATATCAAGGTTTTTATAGTTTTGCTCAAGGCAAGAAGAGGTAAGAGTCAAGGAGGATAATTCGACATCGCGTTCTACCTTTCTTCCTTTTGTTTTTATCATTCATGATGAATTTTGCTGTTGTTATTATGAACACAATTATGAGTATCTAATTATTTAGTCTAAGGTTTTGACGGAACCTGTTGAGGGATGAACTTCTTGTTGTGTTAATATAGTTTGCCCAGTTTAATCTCTATTTGTTCAACTACGTTCTTGTTGTAGTTAATTGATAGCATCCTCAATTAGTTGTGCCTATTTAATATGTATTACTCGAAAAGAGTGCATATTTAGGTATTTGTTGAACTACACCACTCCCAAAGTATATGAGGAATTAATAACCGAGGGTTTAAAGTTGGGATTAGGGATAATGAAACCTTGGGTGTGATCTAAGCCAGCTAGCATAACTCGAGAGAGTGCGTCTAGTAAATTGTCGTAATTACTCGGGAGAGATTTACGGTAGTAAGAGTGCTCATGATTGATAGAGACGATTAGGCAAATCTATACGAAACATAACAGGGAGGGATTCCATCAATAGGGGAAATCACAACCTTAGATCCTTCTCTTATTTGTTTACAACTCAGTCATAGATACCTTTCAGTTTACTTAATTTTATTCAGTTATAGTTAGTAGAAATATCACCAAGTGTTATTCAAAATATCTAGGAAGTTGATTACAGAGAATTCAGTGAGGCTAACAAAAGTAATTGGTAGGTTAATTCCCTATGGGATTCGACTCTAGGCTAAATACCCGGATTATATTTGCAACGACCGCTTTGTCCTTTTTATAAGGCATAGTTGGGCGTGATTAAATTTTGCCGCCGTTGCCGGGGAATTAGCGGTGTTATCAATTGCAGTTGAAAGAAATACAAAATTCTTAGTGTAGTCAATTTTCTTCATTTTCAATCCATACATTGAAATTTTAACGTTTGCTTACTTGGTTGTACAAGTGCATGCCTAGAAACTCATCGAGAACTGGTGAAGCGTTTGAAGCATTATCAGATCCCGAGAAAATTTTCAAGGCCTTGAATTGGGCCAACCGGAAAAACAAACAACAACAATCAACTGAACAACGTGAACGAGACATGGCAGAGCTGGTAAATTACAGAAACAACAATGGGGATAACTTGGTAGACCCAGCTGCGCAAGTAGTGGCGCCTCTTGTGCCAGAGGCTCCTCTATATGACTGGGCGTAACCCACAACAGAGAATTTGGCCACAGCGATAGTAGTCCCACAGATACAGGCTGAATCTTTTCAAATCACAAACAACATGCTGCACTTGTTGCAAAACAAGGGACTATTTTCGGGGTCATACATTGAAGATCCTCAACAGCAATTGAAGAATTTCCTATCAATCTGCAAAACTCAAAAGGCAGCCCAATGTAACTCAGGAAGCAATAAAGTTGTTGTTGTTTCCATTCTCAGTGACAGGAGCTGCCCAGACTTGGCTAAATTCACTCCCTATTAATTCCATCACGACTTGGGAGGATTTAGTCAAGCAATTTGTGAATAAGTTTCATCCAACCCAGCAAGACTGCTCAGCAAATTGATGAAATTTTGAGCTTCAGACAGAAACCAATAGAAACATTGCAAGAAATATGGGAACGATTCAAAGGGATGTAAGTTATATGTCCATACCACGGTATTCCAGAGCAGATGTTGGGGCAGCTGTTTTACATGGGTCTGACAGATAGCGTGAAGGCTAATGTTGATGCTTCAGCTGGTGGAGCATTCTTGAGCAAATCATGGAGAGAAAGCCAGATCCTGCTTGACAAGATGGCACAGAATTCGGGGTGGACAACCAGGAATGCACTTATCACTCCAGTAGTTCACTCAGTGGCCTTAGATCCAGCCAACACTCTTGTTGAGAATATGGCCACCTTAATGACACAAATGAGCAAACTCACCAAAAAGGTGGAAGAGTCAGGGCAGAAGCAGCAGGTGCACATTGTAGATACAACCAATGGGGGCTTATGCACTTCTTACATTAGTCAGCCAATTGGTAGCCAGTGGAATGCGAAAAGTGATCATCATCACTACCTTGAGAACATGAATTATGTGTCTAATTATGGGGGCCAGAGACAGGGTGGTCAGAATTGGGGCCAACAGAATCAGCCATACAAGCCAGTCCAGCCACAACACAATAATGGAAATATGTGAGCCATGCGACCTCACGATAATGTGGTGCCATACCAAAGGCCACAGGGGTACAACAACCAAGATCAGCAGCAGGGTTATCATCCTACTCAGCAGCAACATGGTGGGAGACAGAAAGAAGGGTTTGCTAGACTCGAGGCAATGATGCAGCAGGTTATTGGGTCAAATGCGAAAATGAGTGAAAGAGTAGATGCACATGAGTCAGCCATAAAGAATATTGAAGTGCAAATGGGCCAGATCTCAATGTCTTTGAATGATCGTCCTCATGGAACATTGCCTGCAGACACTTAGGTAAATCCAAAATATCAATGCCCAAAGCAGCCGATGGCGGTGAGTCTATGTAATGGCAGAGACCTAGACTTGGAGCAAGAGAGGGATCAAGAAAGCAGACAGGCTGAGACACTTTTACCAGTGCCCATTGAGCTAGATGATTCAGCAAAACTGACAGAGGTGACAGTACAGCCTGCCCAGGAAGAAACCAACACACAGATTGAGGCTGAGAAAGAAGCTGAGACAGCCCAGGAACCGGTAGTTGAGGTGACGTCTGAAAAAGAGAAAACCCAAATCACTGGGAAGAGGAGACCTCCAGCACCATTCCCGCAGAGGCTGGCCAAATACCAGATGCATAATACAAGAAATTGTTGGAGATGTTGAAACAAATTCAGGTAAATATTCCCCTGGTTATGCAAAAATGATGAAGGATTTGATGTCCGGAAAATTCGACTTTCGAGACTTGGCCACAGTGACTCTAACTCGAACCTGCAGTCCTGTGGTGACTAGACCAGTTGCTGAAAAGTTGTCTAATCCAGGGAGTTTCACAATTCCCTGCACCATTGGTAACTTTGCCTTTGCCAAGGCACTCTGTGATTTGGGGGCTAGCATAAATCTTATTCCCCTGGCGATCTATATGAGGTTGGGGATTGGAAGAGCTAGACCCACGTCTATATTGTTGCAGCTGGCTGACAGAACTGTGAAAAGACCCTCAGGTATTTTGGATGACGTGTTGATACAGGTAGGGAAATTTGTCTTCCCTGTAGATTTTGTGATTCTGGATTGTAGAGTGGATGAAGAAATTCCCATAATTTTGGGAAGGCCACTCTTGGCCACAGGGCGAGCCCTTATTGATTGTGAAACTGGGAGCTCAAGATGAGGTTGAACGATGAGGAGATAACATTCAACGTGCAGAAATCTATGAGGCGACCAAATGAATTTGCCAATTGTTCTCTTATTGATGTCGTGGATGTAATCTTGGAAGAGGATGATGAGACATTGACTATTGAGGATCCTCTAGCTGCATGTCTTATGAATTTAGATGAGGTGAATGGGGAAGAATTGGCAGAATGGGTGCTGGCTCTTGAGGGCAAAGGATTTTGGGAGAGATCACTTGTATTTGAGCCCCTGCACTTAGAAAATAGAGAAACTCCTCCAGCCAAGCCATTCATAGAAGAACCACCAAAGCTGGAGTTGAAGCCACTGCCCGCCCATCTCAAGTATGTGTTCCTAGGACCAAACTCCACATTACCTGTTATTATCTCATCTAGTTTGTTAGATGTGCAGGCACAACAGCATTTGCAGGTACTGACGGAGTGCAAAACTATCATTGGGTGGACCATGGCAGACATTAAGGGGATCAGCCCGGCATATTGTATGCATAAAATTTTTCTGAAAAAGGGGCACAAACGTTCCAGGGAGCACCAGAGAAGGCTGAACCCCAACATGAAGGAAGTGGTGAAGAAGGAGATCATTAAGTGGTTAGATGCGGGAATTATTTTCCCCATCTCTGACAGTAACTAGGTTAGCCCGATGCAATGTGTTCCTAAGAAGGGTGGTATGACGGTGGTAAAAAATGATAACAATGGGCTGATCTCTACAAGAACCGTCACAGGCTGGAGAATTTGTATGGACTATAGGAAATTGAATCTGGCCACCCGGAAAGACCACTTCCCACTTCCCTTCATGGATCAGATGCTTTACAGATTAGCAGGGAGGTCCCACTTCTGTTTTCTGGATGGGTACCAGGGTACAACCAAATCTCCATTGCACCAGAGGACAGAGAGAAGACCCCGTTCACATGTCCATTGTCACACCTCCTTTTTACTACACCCGGGGGCGTAAAGGAGTTTTTCCACTTAAAGGACAATCGGAACGGGATTTATTATTAAAATCAGAGTCGCCACTTGGGATAATTAATGGTGTCCCAAGTCACCGGTTCAAATCCCGAATCGAGGAAAAGGTCTCTGTTATACAGTCTGCGAACCAAAAATCCGGGTAAGGAATTCTGTTAACCCAGGAGAAGGTGTTAGGCACTCCCGAGTTCCGTGGTTCTAGCACGGTCGCTTTGATCCTATTTGGCTTATTAAAATTGTTTAATTACTGATTTTAAAACCTATGTGCATTTACTTCTTTCACCACTTTCAATTAGAAAACTTATCTTGAAACGGGTTACGCGTACGTATACCCGCCCCTTTGGTGCGTCAAAAATCATGTCATGCGAACGTGTCCACAATTAATAATGCTTAATTATTATTAAGAGAAGTTTGGGCCGAAGTTGCGCGAACGCATACTCCGGTTTTGTTTTTAAAAGTGTAGTTGTGTTACGCGGACGTATACGCAACCACACTTGGTATTTTAAACGGCCCTAAAGGATACTCTACGAAATATTAGTCATTTTTACATCTAGGTCGTGAAATTAATGTGAAGGCCATATGTGATTTAATGAACTATGTAAACTAAAAATAATTAAAGCTTGTAACCCATTTTATTATTAAGAAAAGTTTGATCGAAGTTGCGCGAACGCATACTCCAAATTAATTTTAGGATTATGGTCATGTTACGCGAACGTATACGCAACCACAATCGTATTTTAAACGGCCCTAAAAGCTTGCTATGAATATTAATCATTTTTATATCTAAGGATTATGAGATTAATACGAGGGCCGCGCAATTGTCATTTTTTTTGGCATGGCGCGTCTCGATACTAAATTTAAAAAGGGGACCAAATTGTAGCTCCTCTCAATCTATTTACTGAGATTAATTAAACGGACGTTCTCAAATCAAACTTCAAGTGACTAGATACAACAGGGTGTGGTAACGGAGCATTGGGCCAATCATTAAGGTCCTGGGCACAAATTGAGCCCAAACATGACCCAGGGAAACGAGCATCAGATTTACACCTTAAAGAGACTGTAATTCGAATCCTTGGGGGCCCGAACTTGTTTCAATTTAGAAATTAATTTCCACACTTATGTTAATTCAAACGCCAATCGGCAGATACGACGAGGAACCTGGAATTGGCTCAACAACCTGAAACTCTTGATTATATATAAAAAAAATCCAAACACCATCTACATATACTCAAATTTCCATTGTTTTAATTATTCCAGCAATAGGTGACAATATAAACACATTGACCATAAGTTTCCGAATCATATGAATGTTTGATCATCATGTTCACTATCCATTTACATTAGATTCGAAATCAACCTAAGCTTCAAATGACCAATTTGTTTAAATCAGAATCTGAACAAGATTGATACAAACATACGAATCCATACATAGCAATTCACTGAATTCAAATGAACATGCAAGACCACTAACCCTCAGCAGAAACGAGGTGAAATCTATCGCCCTAAAATACAAAATCAGAATGGAGCTAAAAAATGAGAGTTCATGATCCATTTGTTCAATAAGGAAACATCTACGAATCCTACTCGTGTATTCCCTAATCATGCTATTTAACATCGAAGCCAAACATTTAAACACTGAACGCANAATTGGATCTTGTTAATTTTGGATTTTTGAACTGAACTTGTAACTCGATTTTGATTGACTAGTTAAAGTTGGCAATCTCTTCCAATTTGTGGTAGAATGTTGAAAATCCAATTAAGATGCTACTTGATAATTTCTTCCCGTTTGTGACTCGATCCAGAAAGGAATAGTAATTACAAAAGTTTTAAAAGTTTTTTTTTTTGTCCTTTGATTCTATGTTATTGTTTTTTTTTTGGGTCTTGCTGGAAATTTTTCTCAAGAACAATGATAATGGAAGACAAGGTGGGAAAGATGAAGTAGGGGGTATATATGTAATTTTAAGTGTGTTTTAATTTTTTTAAATTAATGACACATGTCACGAGCATATTGGTGCGTGATACACACACATTTTGTGAAACTGGTCCAGCATGAAAGTGATATGTAATTGACACACTTTTGAAAGGTTTGGTGTGTAAAATGAAACCCGTGGTCAACAGGTGTGTAAAAGGGATTTGGTCGTAAGTTGGATGGGTAAACTATGTATTTTGCCAACTAAAAATAATTAAAGCTTGTAACCCATTTTATTATTAAGAAAAGTTTGATCGAAGTTGCGCGAACGCATACTCCAAATTAATTTTAGGATTATGTTCATGTTACGCGAACGTATACGCAACCACAATTGTATTTTAAACGGCCCTAAAGGCTTGCTACGAATATTAATCCTTTTTATATCTAAGGATTATGAGATTAATACGAGGGCCGCGCAATTGTCATTTTTTTTGGCATGGCGCGTCTCGATACTAAATTTAAAAAGGGGACCAAATTGTAGCTCCTCTCAATCTATTTACTGAGATTAATTAAACGGACGTTCTCAAATCAAACTTCAAGCGACTAGATACAACAGGGTGTGGTAACGGAGCATTGGGCCAATCATTAAGGTTCTGGGCACAAATTGAGCCCAAACATGACCCAGGGAAACGAGCATCAGATTTACACCTTAAAGAGACTGTAATTCGAATCCTTGGGGGCCCGAACTTGTTTCAATTTAGAAATTAATTTCCACACTTATGTTAATTCAAATGCCAATCGCCAGATACGACGAGGAACCTGGAATTGGCTCAGCAACCTGAAACTCTTGATTATATTAAAAAAAATCCAAACACCATCTACATATACTCAAATTTCCATTGTTTTAATTATTCCAGCAATAGGTGACAATATAAACACATTGACCATAAGTTTCCGAATCATATGAATGTTTGATCATCATGTTCACTATCCATTTACATTAGATTCGAAATCAACCTAAGCTTCAAATGACCAATTTGTTTAAATCAGAATCTGAACAAGATTGATACAAACATACGAATCCATACATAGCAATTCACTGAATTCAAATGAACATACAAGACCACTAACCCTCAGCAGAAACGAGGTGAAATCTGTCGCCCCAAAATACAAAATCAGAATGGAGCTAAAAAATTAGAGTTCATGATCCATTTGTTCAATAAAGGAACATCTACGAATCCTACTCGTGTATTCCCTAATCATGCTATTTAATATCGAAGCCAAACATTTAAACATGAACGCAGAACCAGAATCCAAAACAACAGCATTCACTAATCTGCTAATTTTAGAACAAAATTCATTGAACACCGGCTAAATAATCAAAATGAACCCTAAATGAAGAACTACTGATTCATGATTAATTACAAGTCAAACAAAACAAACAGCTTGAATTTAGGGCTAACTGACCCCTCTCATTTAATAGGTAAAAGAAATAGAAGAAGAGACATCAATGATGCACAGAAGCTGAAAAGACACACAAGAACAGGTACCTACAAAAGGACGGACTTGCAGGAGTTGGCTGGACTCCGGTGAACTTCGAAATGAGCCAAAAATGACACTAATCGATTGTTCTTAATGAGAACAATCGATTGGAATAAATTTTGGCTCGAATCGAGCCTTGAAACCACTTGAAATCAGAAGGAAGAGCGGATTAGGGTTTTTTTGTTTTTTTTTGAAATTTCAGATTTAAAATTTGAAACAAATGGGTGAGGGTTTTGGGAAATTGGTGGTAGGTATGAGATGAGGAGGGCGTGGTGGTTGTTTGGTGTGAATTTGGGGGTGGTTGAACGGTGGCGCCGCCGGCCGCGGCGGAGGAACCAAGGGCGGCGCCCTAGGGTTTGGGGATTTCGGCGGTTTCTGGTGGGATTCGAGGGGAATGGAGGGTGGCAGGGGAATGAGGGGAAAAAGGTGTAGCTCTGGTGCAAAAATGGGGTCAATCGGAGCAACACCACCGGCGGAGGAGATTTCCGGTAGGCGGTGTACGGCGGAGGCGGTGGAGGGTTCTCTGAGGGGTGGGGTGAGAGAGAGACGGGCTT
>NC_031989.1:71235038-71236480 GCF_001879085.1 Nicotiana attenuata | reverse complement strand
CTACCTATAAGGGGGAACTGAAAAGAGAAAGATATGTAGTTAATTTTTAAGATGGACTAGAGTTTTAATCTTTTTCTTGTATTTGTTTTACAGTAGGAAAGTATACAGAAGTAAAAAATAGCCTTTTCATGTGCAATAATAAGTATTATATTAGTACAATCTTACAAAAAGTTTTCTTTTAAAGTTAACTTCTACCTATACACACAACCAGATTAATCTCCATCTAGTTTAATTCTGCCCGTTTTCATATCTTGTTGAGTTATATTAAATTGATAAAATTATTAGTATATGGATAAGCATTTTAATGATACCTGAAATAAACAATATTCAGTGGTTTCCGAGAGAATATAAGGAGGATAGATTAAGCACTAGATGTCCCATATCGGCTGATACAAAGGAAATCCAAGAGTTGGAGGGATATAAAACCATTGGGAGGAGCTTCAAGGAAACATACTTACCTGGACAGGGTCAATGGGCGATCAATAAGACCCATGGCCTAGGTTGGTGACCTCCATTGCACTTTGGAGGGGTGCTCGCCTAAGGTCGACCCAAGTGGTCGAGCCTACGTCATAATTTGTGGCAGCGGGGGCCTGCGTCCGCGCGGCCCCTACCCAATTCTTATACAAAACTTTTTGGGTAAGGTTTCTTTTGATTCTGTCCATTGCTCCGTCTTAGCATACACTTTGAGTAGAAGAAACATAAGAACTAATCAAATCGTAAAACAGAGAACGTATGAAGTGATTTTTGCTGTGAATGCATATAACTCGAATCCATTTTATAACTAAAGAGTAGATGATATTTCACCTCAGCTTGCTCATGGGATTGATCAGCATTGAATTGATTCTTGATATTAGTAATAGAATAGCTCCTTATTTATTTATTTGTTTTGGAGTTGATGTTCAATTTAATTAACGGAAAATGTCCAAATACCCCCCTGAACTTTACGATAAAGTCTATATATAACACTCGTTAAAAGTTTGGCCCATATCCAACCTTGCCGTTGCACTATTGGTCCGGATACCCCCCTGGACTTTACGATAAGGTCTATATATAACCCTTGTTTTTTTAACAAAATAAATTTTTTTCCCTGTTTTTACAACGAAAAAAACAGTTTTTACAAATTTGTTTTTCAGGTTTTACGGAAAAAATCTTTAGAAAAACTAAAGAATGAAGAAAAAAAACATTTTTCAAAAGGGAAAATGATTTGTTGAAAATATTTTATTCAGTTTTTAAAAACTAAAAATGTTCTAATTCCTCTGTTTTTATATTTTTTTCATTTTTTACAAATATGTTTTTACAAAAAAAATATTTTGTTAAAAAAACGATTTTTGCAATTTTTTAAAAGTTTTACAAAAAGAAATTAGAACATTTCAAAAGAAAAAGAAATTTCTTTTTGTAAAACTTTTTAAAAATTGCAAAAATCATTTTGTTAAAAAAACGAT
>NC_031989.1:71228312-71229658 GCF_001879085.1 Nicotiana attenuata | reverse complement strand
GATTTCTCAGCTATTTAATTTTAGATTTTTAGATGTTCATGACTGCCCCTTTGAATGAAGGGAAAGTTTCATTTATAGGAGGGTGGGGTCTTTGGTGTGCCTTCCAAGGCAAGGCAATGGGAATTTCCCAAAATACCCTTCACAGGGTATCTTTCCTAAAAGAAAATGGACAGCTGTCCTGTCCTCATTGGCTTCAGCACCTCAGCTAACCAAATGAGGCCAGCTCCCCCTTGTTCTAGAATAATCTGATATTTCTCTAGGTAGATAAGCCCTAAATTACCCTTACACAGCCTGCTTATTACAGTCATTGCCTAACCATTATGCCCCCTTAAATTTCTAATTACTCATTTGAAACCCCTGAAAATTCTAGACATGTATAAGCTAAACAAACAAATCTCTCGCAGGAACCATATGCAAAGCAAATCAAATGGCGTTAATCTCTGAAACATAAATAGGTTTAATATTGAAATACACTCAGAAATAAACCCACACTCGAACAATCGGCACTGGCTTTTAGCCAAAAATAACGAACCAATTTGATTTGATCTCCGAACTATTAAAAACAAACACCTTAACAAGAATCCAAAACAACAGCATTCACTAATCTGCTAATTTTAGAACAAAATTCATCGAACACCGGCTAAATAATCAAAATGAACCCTAAATGAAGAACTACTGATTCACGATTAATTACAAGTCAAACAAAACAAACAGCTTGAATTTAGGGCTAACTGACCCCTCTCATTTAATAGGTAAAAGAAATAGAAGAAGAGACATCAATGATGCACAGAAGCTGAAAAGACACACAAGAACAGGTACCTACAAAAGGACGGACTTGCAGGAGTTGGCTGGACTCCGGTGAACTTCGAAATGAGCCAAAAATGACACTAATCGATTTTTCTTAATGAGAACAATCGATTGGCATAAATTTTGGCTCGAATCGAGCCTTGAAACCACTAGAAATCAGAAGGACGAGTGGATTAGGGTTTTTTTGTTTTTTTTGGAATTTCAGATTTGAAATTTGAAACAAATGGGTGAGGGTTTTGGGAAATTGGTGGAAGGTATGAGATGAGGAGGGCGTGGTGGTTGTTTGGTGTGAATTTGGGGGTGGTTGAACGGTGGCGCTGCCGGCCGCGGCGGAGGAACCAAGGGCGGCGCCCTAGGGTTTGGGGATTTCGGCGGTTTCTGGTGGGATTCGAGGGGGATGGAGGGTGGCAGGGGAATGAGGGGAAAAAGGTGAAGCTCTGGTGCAAAAATGGGGTCAATCGGAGCAACACCACCGGCGGAGGAGATTTCCGGTAGGCGGTGTACGGCGGAGGCGGTGGAGGGTTCTCTGAGGGGTGGGG
>NC_031989.1:71223853-71225380 GCF_001879085.1 Nicotiana attenuata | reverse complement strand
TTTTTTTTGGCATGGCGCGTCTCGATACTAAATTTAAAAAGGGGACCAAATTGTAGCTCCTCTCAATCTATTTACTGAGATTAATTAAACGGACGTTCTCAAATCAAACTTCAAGCGACTAGATACAACAGGGTGTGGTAACGGAGCATTGGGCCAATCATTAAGGTTCTGGGCACAAATTGAGCCCAAACATGACCCAGGGAAACGAGCATCAGATTTACACCTTAAAGAGACTGTAATTCGAATCCTTGGGGGCCCGAACTTGTTTCAATTTAGAAATTAATTTCCACACTTATGTTAATTCAAATGCCAATCGCCAGATACGACGAGGAACCTGGAATTGGCTCAGCAACCTGAAACTCTTGATTATATTAAAAAAAATCCAAACACCATCTACATATACTCAAATTTCCATTGTTTTAATTATTCCAGCAATAGGTGACAATATAAACACTTTGACCATAAGTTTCCGAATCATATGAATGTTTGATCATCATGTTCACTATCCATTTACATTAGATTCGAAATCAACCTAAGCTTCAAATGACCAATTTGTTTAAATCAGAATCTGAACAAGATTGATACAAACATATGAATCCATACTTAGCAATTCACTGAATTCAAATGAACATGCAAGACCACTAACCCTCAGCAGAAACGAGGTGAAATCTATCGCCCTAAAATACAAAATCAGAATGGAGCTAAAAAATTAGAGTTCATGATCCATTTGTTCAATAAAGGAAACATCTACGAATCCTACTCGTGTATTCCCTAATCATGCTATTTAACATCGAAGCCAAACATTTAAACATGAACGCAGAACCAGATTCACAGCATGCAAAGCCAACTTATCTAATGTTTATCACTACAGGCTCCCACATAACGCGTAACAACAGAGGAAACAGAAAAGAAATTGAGTCAAAATGCAACTTGTATTCCACCACATTCATTGAATTACATGGTCAGCACTTAGTCATGGTTCATTGAGCTAGGAGAGATACCTGGAAAACAAAACAAGAGTGAGGTGAGAGTAGCAGCAGTGAACAACAGCAAACAACCCAGATCCAATCACCCCAGCAATGAAACAGTGAGATTCTTCAGGAAAAACTTAACAAAACAGTGAACCAATTAACAGATCAAACCAAGCTCTTTTTTACCCAAACTCAACTCGTTTTATCACCAGATTCTCATTTTCAGAAGATTTCCAGAAATTTTAAACCAACGGAGTGATTCAGTGAGTTAAAACCAACAAACAACACCAACTCCTTAGACTTTCAGCAATTGAAAACTAAGAAAAATCAAAGAAGGATTTCAATAGAACAGTCCTGCTATGGATTTCTCAGCTATTTTAATTTTTAGATTTTTAGATTGTTCATGACTGCCCCTTTGAATGAAGGGAAAGTTTCATTTATAGGAGGGTGGGGTCTTTGGTGTGCCTTCCAAGGCAAGGCAATGGGAATTTCCCAAAATACCCTTCACAGGGTATCTTTCCTAAAAGAAAATGGACAGCTGTCCTGTCCTCATTGG
>NC_031989.1:71223277-71223753 GCF_001879085.1 Nicotiana attenuata | reverse complement strand
AAACGTTTAGTCTTTTTTAGGTACTCGAAGACTTAAAATACCAAATCACAGTTGTTGTTTGTATGCATACTAGGCAGTACCTACGACAAGGATATAAACTTTTTCCATCAATAAGCAGAGCGACATGAAATACAATGATATATAGTGATACACACCGCCATCAACAATAGTAGATGAAAAAATACAACGACTGTACAGTACTAGACGGTGACAACCACAACTTAAAAGTGTACAGCCACATACTTACAAGCAAAAACTTATTTTCTGCATAATTATGCTTCTAACATCAACTACGATATACATTGAGATACATAATTATACAATAAATATTTTGATACCTGCTTTCACTTGATCTATGCACCTTAAACTGAAATTTTTCCTTTACTGCCAAGTGCCTCATGACTTTGATTATCGTTGCCTTGTCTTTATAAATTTGACCTTCTTCTACATCTATGTGTTGAGGGTTAGTTATTATT
>NC_031989.1:71187772-71220195 GCF_001879085.1 Nicotiana attenuata | reverse complement strand
ACATATTTCATCCTCTCTTTGGATTATTTCTACAAGTTTTCCTGTTGTGACCTTCTTCTCCACACTGTCCACATGAAATCGACCTTTTTCGTTCCCTTTCAGATATTGGCTTGCACCTCCCCTTCCTTGGCCTTCCTATTGTTTTAGTCACGTCTGGTGGCAAGACTTTTTCATTTAGAACTTCTGCAGGAATTTCCCATGTGCTTTCATCAGGAACCAGATAAATTAGAATTTCATAGGTCTTCAATAGGTACTTCGTGGTGTAGTACACCGAGCAATACTCAATGTGATCAATGTATTTGTATTTTAATACTGCCCAAGCATGTGCACATGGCAGCTCATCCAATTGAAACCTTCTACAGTTGCAAGTTAGATCTTTTAGGAACACCATTCTCTGCTTACCCTTGTCAAGTACTGAATATAAGTAACTCGTCGAAGAGGTCACCTACAAAATTTATCAACTATCATTTGTGGTGACAAAGCAGACACCCTCAAAATACATACACTAGAGAGCCTACAAGATTCAAAATAGCTTAATATCATGTCAAACCAACCAATATTTCAGGAGTGGGGTAGGCATAAATGCTACATTAAATTGAAAGCCTTTGCTTTTGTGCAGGTGGACACTAGTTTAACAGAATCACACAAAGGGTTCAAGATATAACAGATCCGTGAATTCGGCATGATTACATATTCTATGCGCCAGTATCTACAGATTCCAGTCATACCTTCATCTGATGCGACAATTCAAGATTGTCCATCAGCATTGTATCATATTTTTTTCCCAAGATCAGTGATTGACTCTACTGCATTCTTTAGGTTTGTAACATTCCATCGTCCAATCAATTTCCTTATGTAGTCTAGCACAGGCAGTACAGGGAGTTCCCTAGCAGCCTTGAGTGTTGCATTGATCGACTCCGCAATGTTTGAAGTCATCGTCAATGTTCTGTTGACAATGGAATGTGCTCTGGACCATCTTTCATACCCAACATTCATTAAGTAATCTTTGACCCTCTTATCAATTTTCTCTACCTCTGCCATGTGTTAATCAAACTTCTCAACTGTGTATGCTTTGGCCATAGCAAAGAATATGTCTTTGAGTAGCAAATGGTTTTTTTGTAATTTTTTTTTACATTATTCCATAGATGCCATATGCAGACACAATGAGGTACTTGTGGATACAATGTTGCCGCTGCATTTTCAATGCCTTCATGCCTATCCGAGACTATGCACATTCCATCCCTTTCCCCAAATGCATCCTTGAATCTCGCAAAAAACCACTCCCATGAAGCATTATTCTCTGAATCTACTTTGCATATGCGAGTGGTAGGATATTACCTGCTGGATCTTGTGTTGATGCTATCAATAATGTTCCTCTATATGCCAATTTAAGAAAGGTTCCATCTATAACAACAACCGGTTTGCAATACTGCCATCCTTTTATAGACGGATATAGTGCAACGAAAGCATACATGAACAAGTCTTCCTCCGTTTCTTTCAAACTTACCACCGACATAGGATTTGTAAGAACCAGCATATAAAAGTAGCTTGGCTGCTTTTCATATGATTCGCTCGAGTTCCCTCTCAGTACTTGAACTGCATATTCTTTCGATCTCCATGCTTGCATATATGTCATCCGAAGACCATACTGCTTGTTCATGTCTCCAATTATGTCTTTAGGAGTATATATTGTTTTTGGGTCTTTATACTTGTCTATCAGAAGACTGCCGATGAGTTTTGCAGTAGCTTGACGTTGTGCGTAAGATCTGTCTTTCAGGGGGCAGGGGTGCACTTTGCTGAAATTTTTGACCTTGAAAACGTTTGCTTTTTTTAGGCTCGAAGACTTAAAATACCAATCACAGTTGTTGTTGATGCATACTAGGCAGTACCTACGACAAGGATATAAACTTTTCCATCAATAAGCAGAGCGACATGAAATACAATGATATATAGTGATACACACCGCCATCAACAATAGTAGATGAAAAAATTTGGTATGGGATTTGGTATGTAGACCAAAGGAAGTGAGAGGATTGGGAATCACAAATGGGGTGTTATGGAATGGGGCTGCAATAGGCAAGTATGTATGGGATATTGCTAGTAAGGCAGATGATCTATGGGTGAAATAGATAGATCACATATACTTAAAAGGTAGCTCTTGGTGGAAATATATGCCTCCTAAGGATTGTTGCTGGCATTGGAGGAAAATATGCAATGAGGGACATATTTGCATAGGGTATGTAGAACAAGGGTGGTTAGCAAGGAATTGCAAATATAACATCAATAGTGGCTACTTATGGAGACTAGGAAGCATGGAAAATTGGCCTTGGAGTAGATGGGTATGGAACAAGGGAAATGTCTCCAAACACAGCTTCATATGCTGGTTGGCTGGATATGGAAGATTGCTAACAAGAGTGAGACTACAGAAAATGGGGGTAACACATGATATAATGTGTACAATATGTGACAGTGCACCTGAGACGATAGAACATCTATTTTTTGAATTCCAACTCTCCAAAGCTTGCATATAGGCAATGACAAAATGGTTGAATATTGGAGTGTCGAATACCACATTACAAGGCATATGGAGAAGGATAACAAGAGGGGTCAAGGGTGAAAATTGCAGAAAACTGGTAAAATCAGTACTAGCAGCGTTGGTATATGCTATATCGAAGGCACATAATGAAGCACTATGGCACAAAAGAGTCCCTAATCCTGGGACAATTTGTACTCAAATTCAGCAGGATTGCAAATTAAGGAATGATAGAATAGGAAGTAAGAATGGAAGTAGAAGGGATAGAGAGTGGATAGATGATTTGTATGAGAAAAAGCCATAGCTCGAAAGAATCATAGACCAGATTTGCAACTATAGAAAATTTATAGGTAGCAATACCTAGCTTTCATAGTATGTACAATTTTAAAATGTATACCTCATATAGTTCTTGTTGGAATGATTAATAATATTTTTTTCTTCAAAAAAAAAAAGTAATAGCCTCCCATGGGTTAGCAAAGGTGGGTGGAAGGTTGAAGGACTAGAAAATTGAAACTTGTAACAACAATATCAAAGTTGATGTTAAAAATGTCTTATGCACCGCAAAAAACTCCAGTGTCTAAATTTGTGAAGCCAAATTCCGAAACCTCATTTTGTAATATGACAAATAAAAGCCTCCACTGAGATTTTATTTTCAAAAGTTTTAATAATAACATCTTAAATACATATTTTAAAATATAAAAATAAAAATATCAGCACAAAGTGACAATTAGGTCAATGACGAGACTTTGTTTGGTAGAGGATTTGATGCATCATTTCCTTCTTTTGCTTGGCAGAATACACCCAAACTAAATATAGTATTCAAAATTGATTAAATTTAATGATGAAGAGTATATATCAGTCTATTTACACCTGATGACACTAAATGATTTGAGTAGAAGAAACAATTATGAAATGTTGCACTTGATGTTATTAATAAAATTTTATTTATGGTGAATGTCTACTTTTAGAGATATTTTAGAGTTTGTTACTTGGTGGCTAAGTCACTCTTTACCTATAAATAGAGGGGTCCTATTCCATTATAATTCATCCCAAATCAATAAGAATTCTCTCTCTCTTTCTTTGAAATATTCTTCATTATTGTTTCATAACACGTTATCAGCACGAGACTCCAACTAATTGAGTAGAGGCTTTGTGATACGTGCATGGTGCTCAACTTATACATAATATTGAGCATAATGATTGTCAATTGTTCAATGAACTTTCCTCAGGAATAAATTATGGATTTAAGGTAAGTATTTTACCTTATTTTTCTCTTTTTAAATTCTTGAAATTCTATAATCTGATTATAAATACAAGCAAGACAATAAATTCTGATTATATCTCTAATAGAGTTTGTAAGAAATTATAACCACCCAAAGTGGTAAAATTCTATGTCTTGCCATGATCAAATTCATGTATGATTATGAGCATAAGAAGTGGAAACCCGTCCCATTGAATTTGCTTCATTCTCATTCCCTTAAGAGAATGTGGTAGCAATATGTGATAAGTCTGAAAGAAGAAAAAATTATTACCGTGAAGGTATCAATGGATGTGGACGTG
Source organism: Nicotiana attenuata (assembly GCF_001879085.1). NCBI lineage: Eukaryota > Viridiplantae > Streptophyta > Magnoliopsida > Solanales > Solanaceae > Nicotiana > Nicotiana attenuata. Next base: position 71,216,102 of record NC_031989.1, on the reverse strand, counting down.
ACAATAAACGAAATTATAATCATCATCATTGTGGTAATGAGAATAATAAGGATCCTCAAAATTATCCTTCACTTTGTGAAAGTAATATTTTCCATCGATTTGACATGAGATTTTGTAAAGCACATATAGATGATTATGGTCCATTCATGATGTGAATGTGACAATATGTGATTTATGAATATTCATTCTTGGAAGAATATGAACGTGCTAGTGGTAGTGAATATACCACACTCACCTCTACAATGAGGTTTGAGGGGAAATAAGAAAATAATATCATTATTATGGCATGAATGGTCATTAGTCACATACCTATTGTACGCCAAAATATTTTGGCAATGTGATTATCAAAGGGAAACAATAATGCAAGGAACAGATCTTGTATAGAATTCTGACCATGACCATAATGGTATAACTTTATCTTTAAAAGAGATATTCTCCATATGGATGTTGATGAATATGTGGTAGTACCAAATTAATTGAGAGCTCTAGAAGAGCCAATTATTACTATTTTGGAGGAATAAAATTGATTATCAATAAGGCATTGTGTTGTAGTAAGTCTAAAAGAAACTTAATTGAGTTTCTAAAGTATTCGCGAAAGCGGTTGGTTATATCGGGACTATAAATAAAGGAAAGATCTAATATCTTCTATTGCTACAACTTATAGCAGGGTAATATGTATATAAAAAGTTACCCGCTTTATTCTCCAGTTTGTACTACACAAATAAAAGAATACCACAATAAAGTGGATGTTTATTGATATAAAAACCCATATCATAATAAACATGGAGTTAATTCGTAATTGCAAACGTCATGATGTAAACTTAAAGTTTATCAATATTGATAATATCTCCAGTTGGCATAATTGGTTTAGCTATGTTAATTCAAGTATGTTGTGAAAAAAATAAAAGACGAATTCACATGGGTAAATATTAAAGAAGTAGAAAGTTCTTTACGAATTCTCTTATGTTGTTTCTTCTCATTAACTAATAGACCAATTAAAATTGAGGAATCCCATGAATGCTGGAAATATCAAAGGTGAATATGAGCTCTGTCACGACCCAAAATCCACTAGTCGTGATGACACCTAACTCAACCCGCTAGGTAAGCCAACTATACTATCCAATTCCCATAACATTTAATAAGGCAGTTTAAACAAGAGAAATATCTAAATCTTACACACTTTCCCAAGGACTGGTAGTACAAATCATGAGCTTCTCAGAATAGAGTTTACAAAGCTGATATGAAGTAAATACATCTTCTGTTTGAAAAGTACGTAAACAGAGTTTTATAAAACTAAGGCTACCATGAACAAGAGGCAGCTACAACAGGAACACAGGTACATCTTCAAATCCAGCAACCATCGAACACAGCAACATTGACATCCGGAATCTACACGCAATGTGCACGAAGTGTAGTATGAGTACAACCGACCCCATGTACTCAATAAGTAACAAACCTAACCTTAGGTTGAAAGCAGTGACGAGCTGGAACATAGGTCGGGTCCAACACCAATAACCAAATAGCAGTTCATAACAGTGTAAATCAAATAAATAAAGAAATAGCTCAGAGATAAAGTGCTCAACCTTTTTGTAATTTTTCGAAAATAGATCCGCTTTTCAAGTATAACAATGAAAGCCCAAATCCTTTACCGAAACCTGTCAAAAATATGAGTAAGTTTGAAAACTGTTACTTTTTCCCAAAAATCCTTTCAACAGTAAATATGATTCATTTTCTTTCCAGATAGCATGTGTGAAATACCTCTCTATAACCACATATCAATATGTGTAAAACGTCATGAATGGCGATACCGTGCAGTATGAGGAAAATGTATCTCTATGCCTGTATGTCAGGTGCATGCCAAATGCGATGCGGCTCAGTAATAAAACCATATGTCACACCTCCTTTTTTACTACATCCGAGAGGGTATAAGGGAGTTTTTTCCAATTTAAGTGACAATCGAAACGGAATTATTTATTAAATTCAGAGTCGCCACTTGGGATAGATTATTGGTGTCCCAAGTCACCGATTTTAAATCCCGAATCGAGGAAATTTGACTATGTTTTATAGTCCGCGAACACAGAAATCAGGGTAAGGAATTCTGTTAACCCAGGAGAAGGTGTTAGGCATTTCCAAGTTCCGTGGTTCTAGCACGTCGCTTTGATCATACTTGGCTTGATTAAATTGTCTAATTACTTATTCTAGAACCTATGTGCATTTGCCTCTTTTTAATTAAAAAAATCTTGAAACGAGTCACGCGTACGTGTACCCATTTGTTTGGCGCGTCAAAAATCATATCACGCGAACGTGTCCACAATTAATAACGCTTTATTATTATTAAGAAAATTTGGGCCAATGTTGCGCGAATGCGTACTCCGGGTTTGTTTTTAGAAATCGTAATCATGTCACGCGAACGTGTCCACAATCACAATGATATATTAAATGGGCCTAAAGCAACTACGAGCATTTGTTATTTTTATATCTAAATTATGAAATTAATACGAGAGCCATGTATGATTAAATTGTGGATGGCACACCTCAGACTATATGAACTAAAATTAGTCAGGAGCCTATTAAAACCAATTTTATTATTAACAAGGTTTGCTCGAAGTTGCGCGAACGCATACTCCGAATCGGTTTTTAGAATTGTAATTATGTCAGGCGAACGTGTACACAATCACAATTGTATTTTAAACGGCCCTAAAGGCTTTTCTACGAATATTCAACATTAATGTCTAATTGGTATTTGTGAGGGCCATAGGTGATTTGGTTAAAATGGCACACCTCAATTTATGAGTAGAGGATAACACTTAATTAAAACGGGTTCCATGATGTTTGGGCCTACTCTAGATTAAAGTCCAAACTACTCCTACTGGTCGTAAACCCAAGTGGGATTAAGCAAGCATTTTAATCACATGAAATGATTTGGGCCGGCTACAAACCCAATGCCACTTGAAGAGTTTTGGAAGAAAGAAAACAGAGAAGACTGGGCGTGATACCCAAACTCGGCATTGAACGATAATGGCCATACAATATTCAAGGACAAACTCCTTTTAATTACGTCAATTACCAAAAAACGACGAATTAAAACTTCCCTGGATGTGATAGGGCCCAAAGTTGGGCCTAAAGAGTCATAAATGGTGGAAACAAGCGTAATGGCCTCCTCCTAACAGGCTGACCCCTATTGGCCCAAGTCAGGCCCAATTTCCTTAAAAAAATCCAGGACAAGCATAGACGAAAAATAACATGCATTACCAGATTATCAGTTCAAATTTTGCACCTGTTTACAAGTAATCGTGAGATGACTATGGATCCAAACTACTCTTTAACACATGCTAATTCTTGTATTAACAGCTTACTCTAACAATGAAAAGTTATGTAGCTCCAACAGTCAACTAAGTCGCTCAAATTGAACGACCAAGCTACAGAGTTTCAAATTAACATGATATCCAAATTATTAACCTTAAATATGAAAGAAAAATACAGAAATCAGCTACTGTTCCAACTAAGAATGTTATTCACCGAAATTAAATCCCTCCCCCATAATCGTCCAAACACAAAAATACTTGAGAATGAATTTAACCAAGCTAGAACCAAAATGACAAATTAGAGTCCAAATACAGGCCGAAATGCACCGTCTATAGCATGACTACATACAGTAAAGTTCAAATAGTAAAGCTAATACACAAGGAACACATAAGTAGTCTTTGAAGAACATAGACGAATATTCAGCCTAGCTCACATTCATCCACAAGTCCAAATTGATTACATAGCTTCAATATGCACTTTACATGTTAATGGGATCCAAGAAGTACCTGATTTCAGCGAAAGTAACAAAGAAAACAAGCCCAAGGTTAGGAAGAAACAGCAGCTGTAGATCAGCACACCAATGCAACAATATTCAGCTTGTTTACACCATTTTTAAACCCAGAATGAATCAAAGTTCTTTGAAATCTTTAAGTTTTTGCTAATAGTAAAGCCAATGATGCAATTCCAAGACTGATTTCAGTCGTAATGTTGCAGAAATTCTCTTGTTCTTTTAGAGTGCCAATGGCTGCTCTCAAAATGAATCAAAGAGGTCCTTAAATAAGCAGCCTAAGGCAGCCCTACCCTAACCAACCATTTCCCTTTTTACCCCTTGAATTCTCGGTTGCTTTCCCCCTTTTACCCTTCCAAATATTTGACCCTCCTTATCTCTTAGCAAAGCAACTCTAAGTCTATCCTCTAGAAGCTTCTATGCTAACAGAAAATGATTCTCTCAAACCCCAAATCCCTAAATTGACCCCCGACACCCCTGTATTTACTTTTCAATTACTGAACCAAAACCCAAAGGAAAATTACGGGCCACTTCTGTCCAAACAAAGATGGGCCAATCAACCCAAATGACCCAAACAAAGGTTTTCAGAATGAAACCAAATAAACAACATAATTAAAATTGCTGTGTGACTGACCTTTAAACGAAAACATGCTAAAATATATCAACAATTAGATAATTTAAACAAATAACAAAATGAGAACAGCATGCCTGATGATTGCCCTAACTTTAAAAATTTATCCTAATCAACAAACTGGAAAACAAATTACACATGGAGAACATAAATAAACCAACAATTTCGGAGAACAAAGAAAATATAAAAGGAAACCAAGGATAAAAGGGACATGAATAAACCTACTAGAGAAAGGTGGAAGAAAAGGGAGGAGCATAGAAGAAAAGAAAAATCAGAGAAATAGGCAGAGGGGAAAAAATAAAAGGAAAAATACCTATTAGCTGACTTAAGAAACTCCGGCCGTTCCGATTTAAGCCCAAAATTGATGTTAACCGTATGTTCTCGTCAAGAACAAACGAACAACATCAGTTTCACGCAAAAATCAACCCTCCTAACTTTGCAAGCCATAGGTCCAAGGTAAGGCGGATTTGGGGTTTTAGGGTTTGACCTCGGATCTAAAATTCGAGTAGATGGAGAGGGATTCGAGGGAAATCGTTTTGGGGTTTAGGAAGAGGAGAGGCTGGGGATTACGGGTTGTAATTTTGGAGGTGGTTTGGGGTTGCGCCGCCACCGGAGATGGTGAGGAGTTTTAGGGCGGCACTAGGGTTCTTCAGTCTCTGAAAATGGAGACGATGACTGAAGGGAAGTGAAATGGGGGGGGGGGGTTGCCTAGGTTAGGACACTTATATATGAACCCAATGGCCAGTTCCCAGCCGTTGGATCATACGAGATCAACAGCTAGGATTCAAAGAACTAAACGATGTCATTTCACTGATGGGGGGGGGGGGGACCAGACCGGGTTGGGATTGGGCCTGGGCGGGTGGAAGGATTGGGCCAGGGATTGGGTTTTGTATTTGGTCCATTACAACAGCCCTATTTTCTTTTTTACTCTTTTCCATTTTCCCATTTTACAATTTTTTCTTTTCCCTTTTAAATTAATTAAAAACCCAAATTTGCAAAATTAAGCTAATTACCCACCATAATATTTACAAAAATAATTAACTCCTAAATTAGAAGAAGAACTATAAATTTAAAATTAAAAGGTTAAAAATGCGAAAGTGATCCATTTTTTTTTTGTGATTTTTCATTTTTATAAAACAACTAATTTACCAATTAACCTAAAAATATAAAAATAAACCCCAAATGCCATTCAGAGTATTTTTGTATTTTTTCATGATTTAAATAAAATAAACATGCACGGACAAATGCAAACAATGAACAAAAACCCTACGAAAAATCTACAAAATTGCAAATAATGGGAAAAACTATTTTCTTAGAGTTTATGGGAGTAATTCATATAGGGCAAAAATCACGTGCTCACACCATATGCATACTCTCAGAGTATCAATTCACTCAGTCCTCCTAGTCACTCAGTCCTTATAGCCACTCAGCACTCGGCACTCGCACTCAGTAGGTACCTGCGCTCACTGGGGGTGTGCAGACTCCGGAGGGGCTCCTTCAGCCCAAGCGCTATAATCTGCACGAACAACTCACGTGCTATACGGACAACTCACGTGTTGTAGTATCAAATAAGAATCCGCACGGACAACTCACGTGCCATAATATCAATATCAGAATCTGCACGGACACTCACTTGCCATAGTATCAATATCAGAATCCGCACGGGTAACTCACGTGTTGCGTGGACAACTCACGTGATATAGTGTAAATATCCTCACAGTCAAGCCTTCGGTCTCACTCAGTCATCAATCTCTCCAGTCTCTCGGGATCTCAATGTCATGAAACTAGCCCGACAGCAATGATATGATGTATCAATAAATAACAACTTAGACTAGGATATAATATGAATGCATGAATATGACTGAGTAAGAAATATCAATGAAATCACTGAGGTGACAGCAAGAAACGACCACTATGGGTCCTAATAATATCAGCATAAAGCCTAGACATTATATCTAGCATGATTGACAGCTCAATTAATTAATCACATGGTGAAAACATAGATATCAACAAACTAGGGCCACTAAACAGTGCCAGGGAAACAACAGAGTCACAATTCACATGGTGCACGCTCATATGCCCGTCAGCTAACATGTGTGTCACCTCAATACCAATCACACAACACATAATTTGGGGTTTCATACCCTCAACACTAAGTTTAAAAGAGTTACTTAGCTCAAACAAGCCAATTCCAACACCGAGCAAGCCAAGCGATGCTGTAAAAATGCCATCAAGCACGTTCCGACCTCCGAATGGCTCAAAACTAACCAAAAATAACTCAAATACATCAAATAAGGCTAAAGGAACCAATCCCAATTCAAAAAGGTCGAATCTTTAATCAAAAAGCCCGCACCTTAGAAACTCGACAAAACTCACAAAATCCAATAACCCTTTCAATTATGAGTCCAACTATGTTAATTTCACTCAAATCTGACTCTGAATCAATGTTCAAAACTTAAAAATTTACTTTATGATACGTCAGGCAAAAACCCCCCGAATATCACTTTGAAATTATCAATTAAATCCCAAAAATAAAGATGGATTCATGAAATATAACCAAAACCGAGTAGAGAACACTTACCTTAATCCATATGGTAAAAATCTTCTTCAAAATCGCCCAAATCCGAGCTCCCCAACTAAAAATATGACCAAATGAACAAACCCTTATTTTATGTATTATTCTGCCAACTATTCTGCATTATTTCTCATGGCAACTGATCTTGAAACTCGCTTTTTATGCCTCTAATGGATTGCTTGTAAAATTTTAGTCAAGTTAGGCTTTTGAATCACTCCATTTGATCTTAAAATGAAGGAGATATGTTGGTTTCAATATTTGCAAATAGTGCAGATTTTTAAATACGACCTAAACCCCTGCAAACTTCCTCCCAAAAATTATCCACAAACCCTAATTGATTTTCCCTCTCTTTCAAGTTTCAATTGGGGGTAAAACCTAGAGTTTGAAGAACCAAGATAAGGGCTGAGTTATCCAACAAGTGAGGTAAGTTTATTTCTCTCTTTCATCCATTTTTTCTGCTGTAAATTCATGGTAATTCTTTCTATACTTGTAAGAACTCGCGAGACGGTGATCGGAAGCCGTGAGTTCGAGTTATTCACTTGTAGCGGACTGTTTTGTGGATTGTTTTGTGTTGCTGTTGGGCTGTGTGTTTTACTACTGTTTTGCAAAGTTTTGGAGGAGGAAGGGTGTGGAGAAACACCATATAGATGTAGGGTGGTGGGGTGTTCGTTCGTTGTAACATTTCCGGGTCGTTTGACACTACTACGGTGGTCGTCTTATGTATGAAGTGATTAGGTTGTGTGGACTATTTTGGGAGGCTCAATATGATTATTATTGATGTTTTCTGGGCTATTTGGTGATTGTTTTGACTTGTGTGAAGTCATATATACAGGGGAGGTGCTGTCCGTTTCATCGTAAAATAGGTTGTGGTCGATACATAATAGTTATGACGCTTAAATGATAACGATAGTGTCGTTTCTCTTATTGTAGACTAAGGAGTTGTGAAATTTTCATAGCTTGAGGTTGGGCAGTACATACAAGGTATGTGAGGCTATCCCTTTCCTTCTTTTGCATGACTCCGATTGTACATAATGTAATGAACGAGCTTCCAAAGATACTCTACTCTTAGAAGCTAGCAGTACTTACATTGTTTCCCTTCTTATGGAGTGATTGATGTTGATGTTGCTTCTCTTATTCTTATGTTATAAATGTTGTTGATACTTCCTGATTCTTATAAGATTCATGATGAAGAGTTGTCCTAATAACGTGTACAGAGGATACCGACCTTAATCACTCCGGAAGGTTCAAAATATTATTCCAATGAGTCCAACATGCATTGTATATATGTATATATTTTACTCTAACGAGCCGCGCTATAGACGGCCGGGTATGGCACCTATTGTGCAATCACTGATCAGTTGGGTTTTAACAAGCTCCACGTGGCCGGGTACAATTCTACCGAGCCTTATGATGGCTGGGTACGATTTTACCGAGTCCTCTCTAAGGCCGGGTACGATATGATGATGATGCCCACAGAGGCGTGTGTTTTAAAAGTTTATGTATATATATGTTTGTATCATGCATTTCATGTCAATAGCCACAGAGGTACCCAGATGTTATAGGTTGTATATTCTCTATCCTTATTCACATTACTATTCATACTTATGCTTTTCTACCTTGCATACTCAGTACTTTATTCATACTGACGTCCTTTTTATTTATGGATGATGCATGTCGTGCTGCAGGTCCTGATAGACGGGTAGACGCAGCTCCCCCACCATAGTAGGCTGCCCAGTTCAGCGGTTATTGGCGAGATCCCTTATCCGGACTTGCCATGGTCTTGGTATGCATTTTTGTTATAGACATTATGGGTATGTCGGGGCCCTATTCTAGCTATGTTGCAGCACTTATGTTCCTTTAGAGGCTCATAGACAGGTGTCGACTCATGTATAGTTTGGTATGCCTTGTCGGCTAATTTTTGTTGTATAGTCTTTCATGGCAGCGTGGTAGCTCGTACCTTATATATAGTTTCCTGACTGTCTGGTTATCCCATGTAAAGTATGTTCATGCCATTATATTTCATTGTTGGTTGTTCATGATCCATATCTACCATTTATATTGATCTCGTCGGTCCTTAAGGATAATAAGGAAGGTTAGATAAAATGTACGTTGGTGCTCGGCAAGTATGGCTCGGGTGCTAGTCATGACCCTCCAGTTTGGGTCGTGACATTACAGGGCAAGATTTTCAGGCATAATTTCATTTTCCTCAAAACCTCTCAAGCAAATGTAGCATTTAAAATGACCAAAATTTAATTATGTCATCTGATGCCCGAGTACTGTAAGATGCACGTGCGATGCACGTAGAAGCTAATTTTATCAAATATACTTAAAAATTTATTAAGGGTTGACTTACACCACCAATTCCATTGAGCCGCCTTTGCAAATAATTTGATACAGTATCGTATCACCCGAGGAAGTAAGAAGAGTAAAAATTTAATAAGTAGCTACTAAGACACAATGTCGTTGTATTACCAGCAACAATCGGCACAACTCAACCATCCATGCTAATAGACATTCTTGATGATACACGTGATTACAAGGTAAGACTCGTAGATATTCATTTTCTTCAAAATCAGTCAATCAAATTCGGCATTCCCCATCCCCAAAATATGTCACTTGATGCCAAGTACTGAAGTTTGGGAAATGACCCAATCACTCTGGGACGATGTGTCAAGCTCTAAAAGTGGCAAAAGTGTCTAATGCGGTAGCATATAGCCCAAAGAAGTAATAGGCTGAAACCTGTGATTACTCCCAACATGATTGTAAGTACACCTGGGTGGAACATAATGCATCAAATAATCCTTTTGAGGTAACAGGACGAATAAAGGAAAAGGTGGCAAGAAACTATCTCCAGAAAAAAAAAAGGAAGGAAGAAAGTTAGGACTTAAAGATAATATATAAACATATACTATGATGACCTAAAAGATCATCTCGTGTTTTAGAACTCAATCCGGGGTTTTGAGGCCTTTAAGACCTCATTTCCTTTCTCCTCGATTTGCGTGCACAGTCCGGACGCGATTCCGGAAAGCCTATATGTGAAAATTTGAAAAATAATGCTAATTTTTGCCTTTAAAATTGAATTAAGTTCATTTCGGTCAACATTTTGGTTAAACGGACCCGGACTTGTGATTTGACGGTCCGGGAGGGTCCGTACGAAAATATGGGACTTGGGCGTATGCCCAGAATTGAATTCTGAGGTCTCTAGCCCGATAATGAATTTTTGAAGAAAACTATTTATTTGAAAAATATAAGGAGTTCAGAAATGGAATAATGTTTGAATTTGATGGTATCGGGCCCGTATTTTTATTCCGAAGCCCGGTACAGGTTTAATATGGTATTTAAGTTGTGTCTGTAAAATTTTGTAAGAAACGGAATTCATATGGCGTGGTTCGGACCCTCGGTTGTGAAAATGGTAACTTTAGGTGTTCTTGAGAATTTCATTGATTTCGATGCTAAATTCGTTATTTAAGATGTTATTTGGGCGATTTGATCGCATGAGAAAGTCCGTATGATATTTTTAGACTTGTGTGCATGCTTGGTTTTGAGCCCTGAGGGCTCGGGTAAGTTTTGGATAGGCCACGGAGTGTTTTGAGACTTAAAGAATTAGCTCTTGTGTTGCAGCTCTGCAGACTTCCCAATTGCGAAGTCGGGCTCGCAAATGCGAGCACCGCATTTGCGAAGATTCATCACAATTGCGATCAAAGGGAAGAAGGGGGACCTTCGCATTTGCGAAGTTCAATGTCGTAATTGAGACTCCAGCAGTCACCGCATTTGCGAACAATAGTTCGCATTTGCGAAGTCAGCAGCCCAGGCCAAGCTTCGCATTTGCGATGCTTTGGTCGCATTTGCGAATTCGCATTTGCGAACCTGTTATCGAAAATGCGATATCTGCGACTGTGTAAATCATAACTTAGACGGGATTTCAACTTATTCTTTCAAATTTTCAAACCCTGAGCTCCCACAGGCTATTTTCCAAAGAAAATTTCTTCCCCAAATCATAGGTAAATAATTTCTAACTCATTTCTTTCAATCTACTTCATCTTTTTACAAGATTTCATCACAAAATCTAGGGATTTTCATGGGAAATTGGATATTTTTGGGTGAAATTTGGGAATTTAGACCTCAAATTGAGGTTGGATTCCGAAACTAATTGCATATCTGTGCTCGGGGGTGAATGGATAATCGGGTTTTGGTCCGAACTTTAGTTTTTGACCAAGCGGACCCGGGATCGATTTTTGACTTTTAGGGAAAAATGTTGGGAAAAATATAATTAAGCATTGGGTTTGAATTCTTTAGTATTCATTCATGTTATTAAGCTAGCTATGACTAGCTACAAGTGAATTGGAGGTGAAATCTAGAGGGAAAGCGATATTTGAGGCTTGATTTGTGGCCGTCGAATCGAGGTAAGAGTTTGGCCTAACCTTAGCTTGAGGGAATAGGTGTTGTGTCTTATTTGCTACGTATTAGTGTTGTGTACGACGCATAGCTGTGGTGATGGGTATATATACGTTGGTGTCGAGCATGCCCGTGAGTCTTATACTGTGACTGTTGTGATTCTTATTATGTACTATCTATGCTTAAATTGATGATTATCCATGTTGAACAAGACTTATGATACTTTCTTGGTATTTGACCATTGTTGAGTATTGGCTCAAGTTGAGATTCATTTTGTGAAGTTAACTGTTAGAACGAGATTGCTTATAGTTGATTCCTTTGCCGGGATGTTATTGTTTCTGCTGTTTGGGTGAGGAAATAGTGATAAAGCACGAAGGGTGATGCCGTACACATTCATACTTATGCATATGGTGAGGAAAGAGTGGTAAAGCACGAAGGGTGATGCCGTGCATATTTACGTATATATTGATGCATTTTGTGAGGAAGAGAGATAAAGCACAAATGATGATGTCGTGCACATTCCTGTTATTCATATGGTGAGGAAGAGTGATAAAGCACAAAGGGTGATGTCGTGCATAGTTTCATTATTGATTGCATGGTGAGGATTGAGAGTAAAAGCACGACGGATGATGTCGTGCATTTTTATTTTTTTCTGTTACACTGATTATTTCCTGTTATCGGTTCAGGTGCCTTAATTGTTTCGTTTCCATTATTTCTGTGTTTCCTTNATTTGTATTTTCTTTTTTCAGACCACTATTTGTAGTATTCGTAGACAGTCCATGATATTGTGACACCAGTTCTGGGTGGAGTTTTATTATGGATATCGTAATTGTATTTAGTTAAATTGTTTAATTCTTTTCTTCCGCATTTTCCTCTCGCTGATTTTCTTATATTAACTTGTAAATTATTAAAAGATTAAGGAAAAGGTAGAATAATCAGTAACGTTGTCTTGCCTAGCGGGTACAATGTTAGGCGCCATCAGGGTCCCGGCGGTGGGAAATTCGGGTCGTGACAAGTTGGTATCAGAGCCCTAGGTTGCTTAGGTCTCACAATTCACGGACAAGCTTAATAGAGTCTGAGGGATCGGTACGGAGATGTTCGTGCTTATCCCCTAGAGGCTACAGAGTTAGGAACAGTTTCACTTCTATTCATCTCTGTCGTGCGGTTGATTTCTCAATGCTAATTGAACTTCTACTTTGTTCTTTCGCAGATGGCGAGAACACGTACCACTTCATCAGTTGATCAGTAGCCCAAGCCCCCAGCGGCAGCTCCTACGAGGGGCAGAGGACGAGGCCGAGGCCGTGCTAGAGGCCGAGGCAGGTTCTGGCCCAGACAGTTCCAGCGTGCCCAGCTCAGGTCCCAGAGGGGTTCATCACTACCCCGGTACTCCAGGATGCTCCGGTCCGTCTAGTGGGACTTATAGAGAGTGTCACTCAGGCAGGCATACTTCCTGTAGCACCAGCCGTCTCTCACTCTGGGGGAGGAGCACAAACTCCCTCTACTCGCACTCCGGAGCAGATGGTTCCCCAGTTTCAGACTCTAGCAGCTCAGCCAGTTGGGGTAGTTCCACTGGGTGTTGTAGCTCAAACCGGTGATGGGTCAGCTATGTCTTCAGATGCTTTGTGGAGACTGGACAGGTTCACCAAGCTCTTCACTACTACCTATGGCGGTACATCTTCAGAGGATCCCCAGGATTATTTGGACCGCTGTCATGAGGTTCTTCGGAACATGGGGATAGTGGAGACCAATGGGGTCGACTTTGCTGCTTTTCGTCAGTCAGGTTTCGCCAAGAAATGGTGGAGAGATTATTGTTTGGCCAGACCAGCTGGGTCACCGTCTCTCACTTGGGACCAGTTCGTGCAGCTATTTCTCGAGAAGTTCCTTCTCGTCACTCAGAGAGAGGAGTACCGCAGGCGGTTTAAGCGTCTTCAGCAGGGTTCTATGACTGTCACCCAGCACGAGATGAGGTTTATTGATTTGGCTCGCTATGCTATTCTTATACTCCTCACCGGTAGAGAGAGGGTGAGGAGGTTTATTGACTCGCTCAGCCTATTAGATTGCAGATGGCTAAGGAGACAGGGAGCGAGATTTCTTTCCAGGATACGGCCAATGTGGCCAGGGGGTTGAGAAGGTTCTAGCTTAGGGGAGCGGTCAGGGGTCTGACAAGAGGCCTCGTCATTCTAGCTGATTCAACGGTGCCTCGTCTGGAGGCAGAGATTCTTTTGGTAGGGGCCATCCTCCCAAGTCGTTTCATTCAGCACTTCAGGCTTCTCACGCTGCTCCAGGTGGCCGTGGTTCTCATATGCAGTATTCTGATTAGTATCCCTATAGTGCACCACCAGTTCCTATTAGTGCACCTCCGCTCCAAAGTTTTCAGGGTGGTTACTCGGGCCGTCAGGGTCAGCAGTCTCAGCTGCCGAAGTCTTGTTATACTTGTGGCGACACGAGGCACATTGCTTAAGTTTGCCCTCGAGCCTCGAGCAGTTCTCAGCACCAGGGTTCTCGTGCCATGGTTCCAACACCGGGTGTTCCACCGCCCACTCAGCCAGCTAGAGGTAGGGGTCGAGGTGTTAGAGGTGGAGGTCAGGCCGTTAGAGGTGGAGGTCAGGCAGCTAGAGGTGGAGGCCAGACAACAGGAGGCCGTCCTAGGGATGTAGTTCAGAGTGGTAGGGCCCAGCCCCGATGTTATGCTATTCCAGCCAGACCTGAGGCTGAGTCCTCCGATGCGGTTATCACAGGTACGGTTTCAGTTTGCAATAGAGATGCTTCAGTTATATTTTATCCAGGGTCCACATATTCCTATGTGTCATCTTATTTTGCCCCTTATCTGGTTGTGCCTCGTGATTCTTTGAGTGCTCCTGCATATGTGTCTACACCGGTGGGTGATTCTATTGTGGTAGATCGTGTTTATTGTTTGTGTGTGGTGGTTATTGGGGTTCTTGAGACTAGCATAGATCTCCTACTTCTCGACATGGTGGATTTCGATGTCATTTTGGGGATGGATTGGTTATCCCCTTATCATGGTATAGTGGACTGTCATGCTAAGACCGTGACCTTAGCATTGTCGGGGTTGCCTCGTTTGGAGTGGAGAGGGACTCCTGGTCATTCTACCAGCAGGGTTATCTCATATATGAAGGCTCGGCATATGGTTGATTAGGGATGTTTGGCTTATTTGGCGTATGTTCATGATTCTAGTGCTGAGGTTTCTTCTATGGATTCTGTGCCCGTTGTTCGTGAGTTTCCAGAGGTATTTCCTGCAGACCTTCCGAGTATGCCACCCGATAGGGATATTGAGTTTTGCATTGATTTGGCTCCGGCACTTAGCCCATTTCTATTCCGCCATATCGTATGGCCCCGCCCGAGTTGAAGGAATTGAAGGAACAGTTGCAAGACTTGCTTGATAAAGGCTTTATTGGGCCTAGTGTCTCGCCTTAGGGTGTGTCGGTGTTGTTTGTTAAGAAGAAGGATGGATTGATGAGGATGTGCATAGATTATCGGTAGTTGAACAAAGTCACCATCAAGAACAAGTATCCACTGCCGAGGATTAATGATTTGTTTGATCAGCTTCATGGTGCCAAGGTATTTTCGAAGATTGATTTGAGGTCTAGCTACCATCAGTTGAGGATTAGGGCATATGATGTCCTTAAGACAGCTTTCCGCACTCGGTACGGGCATTATGAGTTCTTAGTGATGTCATTTGGGTTGACAAATGCCCTAGCAGCTTTTATGGATTCGATGAACCGGGTGTTCAAGCCTTATCTGGATTCTTTTGTGATTGTTTTCATTGATAATATTTTGATCTACTCCCGTAGCCGAGAGCAGAACGAGTAGCATCTTCTAGTCATTCTTTCTTCAAACTCTGAGAGACAGTCAGTTGTACGCAAAGTTTTCCTAATATGAGTTTTGGTTGAGTTCAGTAGCATTCGTGGGTCACGTTGTATCAGCAGAAGGTATTCAGGTGGATCCTAAGAAGATTGCGGCAGTAAAGGACTGGCCTAGACCCATATCAGCTACAGAGATCCAAAGTTTCTTGGGTTTGGCGGGTTATTACCACCTGTTTGTGGAGGGGTTTTCATCTATAGTAGCCCCGATGACCAGGTTGACCAAGAAGGGTGCCCATTTCAGGTGGTCGGATGAGTGTGAGGTGAGCTTTCAGAAGCTCAAGAAAACTCTGACTACGGCGCCGGTGTTGGTATTGCCCACCGGTTCATGGCCATATACAGTTTATTGTGACGCATCTCATATTGGACTTGGTGCGGTGTTGATGTAGAATGGCAAGGTTATTGCATATGTTTCGCGACAGTTGAAGATTCACGAGAAGAATTATCCAGTTCATGATTTAGAGCTAGCAGCCATTGTTCACGCGCTAAAGATTTAGAGGCATTATTTATATGGCGTGTCATGTGAGGTGTTCACAGATCACAAGAGTTTGCAGTATTTGTTCAGGCAAAAGGAGCTCAATTTGAGGCAGAGAAGGTGGTTGGAGCTATTGAAAGACTATGATATCAGTATCTTGTATCATCCGGGGAAGGCCAATATAGTGGCCGATGCCTTGAGTAGGAAGTAAGCCAGTTTGGGCAGCCTTGCGTATATTCCAGTCGGTGAGAGACCGCTTGCTTTGGATGTTCAGGCTTTAGCCAATCAGTTCGTGAGATTGGATATTTCTGAGCCCAGTCGTGTTCTAGCTTGCACAGTCGCTCGGTCTTCATTAATTGAGTGTATCAGGGATCGACAGTATAATTACCCTCATTTGCTTGTCCTTAGGGACACAGTGCGACACGGTGGTGCCAAGCAGGTTACAGTTGGAGATGACGGAGTTTTGAGGATGTAGGGTTGAGTTTGTGTGCCTAATGTAGATGGACTTCGTGAGTTGATTCTAGAGGAGGCCCATAGTTCCCGGTATTCTATTCATCCGGGCGCCGCTAAGATGTATCAGGACTTGCGACAGCATTATTAGTGGAGGAGGATGAAGAAGGATATTGTTGCATATGTAGCTCGGTGTTTGAACTGTCAGCAGGTAAAGTACGAGCATCAAGGATTGAGATTCCTAAGTGGAAGTGGGAGCGTATCACTATGGACTTCGTTGTTGGACTCCCAGGGACTCAGAGGAAGTTCGATGCGGTATGGGTTATTGTTGATAGGCTGACCAAGTCAGCGCATTTCATTCCTGTGGCAGTTTCCTATTCTTCTGAGCAGTTGGCAGAGATTTATATCCGTGAGATCGTTCGTCTTCATGGTGCGCCCATGTCTATCATATCTGATCGAGGTACGCAGTTTACCTTGCATTTTTGGATGGCAGTGCAGTGTGAGTTGGGTACGCGGGTCGAGTTGAGCACAACATTTTATCCTCAGATGGACGGACAGTCCGAGCGTACTATTTAGATTTTGGAGGATATTCTCCGGGCATGTGTTATTGACTTTGGAGGTTCTTGGGATCGGTTCTTGCCATTAGCAGAGTTTGCCTACAACAACAGTTACCATTCGAGCATCTAGATGGCTCCCTATGAGGCATTATATGGTAGGCGGTGTCGGTCGTCGGTTGGGTGGTTAGAGCCGGGAGGGGCTCGGTTGTTGGGTACGAATTTGGTACAGGATGCCTTGGACAAGGTCAAGATCATTCAGGATAGGCTTCGTACAGCTCAGTCCAGGCAGAAGAGTTATGCCGACCCTAAGGTTCATGATGTGGCATTCATGGTCGGGGAGCGAGTGTTCTTCGGGTGTCGCCCATGAAGGGCGTGATGAGATTTGGGAAGAAGGGCAAGCTAAGCCCTAGATTCACCGGACCTTTTGAGATCCTTGATCAAGTGGGAGAGGTGGCTTACAGACTTGCATTGCCGCCGGATTTATCAGCTGTGCATCCAGTGTTTCATGTGTCCATGCTTTGGAAGTATCACGCCGATCCATCCCACATGTCAGACTTCAGCACTGTCCAGTTGGACAAGGACTTGACCTATGAGGAGGAGACGGTAGCTATTCTAGACCGGCAGGTTCGTCAGTTGAGATCGAAGAGTTACCCTTCGCTTCGTGTTCAGTGGAGAGGTCAGCCTGTCTAGGCAGCTACTTGGGAGTCTGAATCTTATATGCGGAGCTGATATCCCCATTTTTTCACCGACTCAAGTACTTTTCTATGTCCGTTCGAGGACGAACGGTTGTTTTAGAGGTGGAGAATGTGATGACCCAAAAGGTCATCTCGTATTTTAGAACCCAATCCGGGGTTTTGAGGCCATCAAGACCTCATTTCCTTTCTCCCCGATTAGCGTGCGCAGTCCGGGCGCATTTTCGGAAAGCCTATATGTGAAAATTTGAAAAATAATGCTAATTTTTGCCTATAAAATTGAATTAAGTTGACTTCGGTCAACATTTTGGGTAAACGGATCCGGACCCGTAATTTGACAGTCCCGGAGGGTCCGTAGGAAAATATGGGACTTGGGCGTATGCCCGGAATTGAATTCCGAGGTCCCTAGCCCGATAATAAATTTTTGAAGAAAATTATTTAACTGAAAAATATAAGGAGTTCAGAAATGGAATAATGTTTGAATTTGATGGTATCGTTCCGTATTTTGGTTCCGGAGCCCGGTACAAGTTTAATATGGTATCTATGTTGTGTTTGTAAAATTTGATAAGAAACGGAATTCATACAGCGTGGTTCGGACCCTCGGTTGTGAAAATGGTAACTTTAGGTGTTCTTGAGAATTTCATTGAGTTTGATGCTAAATTCGTTGTTTAAGATGTTATTTGGGCGATTTGATCGCACGATCATGTCCGTATGATGTTTTTAGACTTGTGTGCATGTTTGGTTTAGAGCCCCAAGGGCTCGGGTGAGTTTTGGATAGGCCACGGAGTGTTTTGAGATTGAAAGAATTAGCTGTTGTATTGTAGGTCTGCAGACTTTGCAATTCCGAAGTCTGGCTCGCAAATGCGAGCACCGCATTTGCGAAGATTCATTGCAATTGCGATCAGCGGGCAGGGAGGGGGACCTTCGCATTTGCGAAGTTCAATGTCGTAATTGCGACTCCAGCAGTCACCGCATTTGCGAACAATAGTTCGCATTTGCGAAGTCAGCAGCCCAGGCCAAGCTTCGCATTTGCGATGCTTTGGTCGCATTTGCGAACCTATTATCACATATGCAATATCTGCGACTGTGTAAATCATAACTTAGACGGGATTTCAACTCATTCTTTCAAATTTTCAAACCCTAAGCTCCCGTAGGCGATTTTTCAAAGAAAAGTTCTTCCCCAAATCATAGGTAAACAATTTCTAACTCATTTCTTTCAATCTGCTTCATCTTTTTACAAGATTTCATCACAAAATCTAGGGATTTTCGTGGGAAATTGGGTGTTTTTGGGTGAAATTTGGGGATCTAGACCTCAAATTGAGGTCGGATTCCAAAACCAGTTGCATATCCGGGCTCGAGGGTGAATAGGTAATCGGGTTTTGGTCCGAACTTCGGGTTTTGACCAAGCGGGCCCGGGGTCGATTTTTTACTTTTTGGGGAAAATGTTGGGAAAACCATAATTAAGCATTGGGTTTGAGTTCTTTAGCATTCGTTGATGTTATTAAGCTAATTATGACTAGATACAAGTGAATTGGAGGTGAAATCTAGAGGGAAAGCGATATTTGAGGCTTGATTTGTGGTCGTGGAATCGAGGTAAGTGTTTGGCCTAAGCTTAGCTTGAGGGAATAGGCGTTGTGTCTTATTTGCTACGTGTTAGTGTTGTGTACGACGCATAGATGTGGTGACGGGTATCTATACGTTGGTGTCGAGCATGCCTGTGAGTCTTATAATGTGACTGTTGTGATTCTTATTATGTACTATCTAAGCTTGAATTGATGATTATCCATGTTGAACAAGACTTATGATACTTTCTTGGTATTTGACCATTGTTGAGTATTGGCTCAAGTTGAGATTCATTTTGTGAAGTTAACTGTTGGAACGAGATTGGTTATAACTGATTCCCTTACCGGGATGTATTTGTTTCTATTGTTGATTTCCTTGCCGGGATGTTATTGTTTCTACTGTTTGGGTGAGGAAAGAGTAATAAAGCACGAAGGGTGATGCCGTGCACATTCATACTTATGCATATGCTGAGGAAAGAGTGGTAAAGCAGGAAGGGTGATGCCGTGCACATTTACATTTATATTGATGCATTTGGTGAGGAAGGACATAAAGCACGAAGGGTGATGTCGTGCACATTCCTGTTATTCATATGGTGAGGAAGAGTGATAAATCACGAAGGGTGATGCCGTGCACAGTTTTATTATTTATTGCATGGTGAGGATTGAGAGTAAAAGCACGAATGGTGATGCCGTGCATTTATTTTTTTCTGTTACTGTAATTATTTGCTATTATCGGTTCAAGTGCCTTAATTGTTTCGTTTCCGTTATTTCTGTGTTTCCTTATTCCGGTATCCCCCATAGCATGTTGCCCCTTCCCGTAAATTTCTGTTTAGTCTAACCGCACATGTTTATTATGTTGGTCTGTCTTAGCCTCGTCACTAGTTCGTCGAGGTTAGGCTCGGCACTTACCAGTACATGGGGTCGGTTGTACTGATGCTACACTCTGCGCTTTTTTGCAGATCCCGATATTGGACCATACGGACCGTAGTTCGAGGTTGCTGCCTTCAGTCCAGTGGAGACCCGAGGTAGTCCTGCAGGCGTCCGCAGGCCTTGGCTTCCCCTTCTATCGTTTTTCTCTTCTGTTTTATCTATTTCTGAGATAGAATTGTATTTCTTTATTCAGACCACTATTTGTAGTATTCGTAGGCAGTCCGGAAATTGTGACACCAGTTCTGGGTGGAGTTTTATTATGGATTTCGTAATTGTATTAAGTTAAATTGTTAAATTCTGTTCTTCCGCATTTTGCTTCCGCTGATTTATATTAACTGATAAATTGTTAAAAGATAAAGGAAAAAGGTAGAATAATCAGTAACGTTGGCTTGCCTAGCAGATACAATATTAGACGCCATCACGATTCCGGCGGTAGGAAATTCGGATCGTAACACATACGAAAGCTGATGAGCTAATTTCATAGTGTTACTGGATATTTTGTTTTTTCAAAGTTGGATTATGAATGCTGCATAATCATCCCTTTAGGTAATTTCTGTTAGTCAATTAATAGAGTAAATTTGTTTACAGCAAAAAAATCTATTGGGTCCCATTTGTCAAGTAAATACAAAAATATCAAAGTTTTCTATCACCCGATTTTCTCTCAGGTTATAAATTGCACTCACCCAACTAGTTCTCAATTTCACCAAATAACACTTATTTATCTTTTATCACTTAATAATAAATAAAATCTATTAGCACCTAAAAATTATTCTGACTCAAATCCTAAAAAAATTTTATTAGCTAGTGTATGGCCATAGATCCCAAATTTATTTTGAAAAATTTAATTTGGGTGAAGTTTGGTTTGAAGATGAAAATGTGTTTGGACATACGTTTTCAAAACATATTTTCCAACTTTATTTTGAAAAAATATGTATATAATTTCCAAGTTTTGGAATTTTGGCCCAAAATCAGCTCAATAGCTAATTTTGGGATTTGAAATTTGGGATTTAGGATTTGGCCAAAATATGAGCAAAATTTATGGCCAAACATGAGTTTTGAAAATAAATCCCAAATTTATTTTGGGAAAACTCATGGCCAAATGGGGCCTAGAAATTTGACATGACATAAGTTTGACCCTAAACCCTAAACTTACGTCACTTAATGCAAGTAGTAAAGGCGGAGGGAATGACCCAACCACACTCTAGGGACGATGCTTCGAGCTCCAATAGCAGCATAGTGTCTAATACAGTAACAAATTGCCCAACGATATAAGATGTAATATGCAGTATACTGTAAGCACTCCCAGCATAATTTTACTAATTAAATGGAATCTAGTGAGGTCAAATCCTCCTTTTGAGGTGACCGGAGGAATAAAGGAAAGGAAAGAAGAAACTATCTACATAAATAAAAGAAGACAATGAGTTACAAATCGAAGAAACTTCTGTTAAAATATTGAAATAATATATGTGTAAATATTGGAAGGTGATGAGTTTTTCTAATAATGCAAGTATTATAGTGTACATATATTTTTAGGACATGGAATTTGTAGCACATAGTTGCTAAAACAGGATGATCGCCTTTTATATTTTGAACTTGCAATTTTTTATTTTTATTTTGTTTTATATCCCACACACAACTTTTTACATTTTACATGTGATTTTACTTTTCTTTTAATAATTGATACTGGATGCACATGTGACGCACAAAGTGCACGTCCAACACATGCTGACGCTAATTTTGCTAAATATATTTGAGGTCTCTTGTTAAAGTTTTGCTTTACTTCACCAAATTCCACTAAGTTGCCTCGAAATTAATCATGCCTAATTTTTTGTACAACACCACTTTGACTATAATATTCATTATAGTGTTCAAGTACAACAGCATATAACAATAAGGTAAAGGATTATCTAATAACTATTACAAGACAAATTTGTCAAAATTTAAACTATTGAACTACAATACGACTGCAATCGCGGCAACAAATTGGAGAAGTAAGCTCTCGAGCCATCCAAGTTGTTACACATTCGTGATGAAACACGTGATGGCACGGGAGCACTCGTACATGCTCAGTTTGTTCAAATTTAGACTGACAAATTTGACACATAGTATCACCAAAGGTTATATAGGTTAATTTTACTGATGGTCATTCAACTATCTTTTAATTAAACTAAAGTCACTTTAACTATTTTTTGTCACTTAAAAGTAACTACATTTTGTCATTGTTACTTAAAAGTCATTTTGGCTCAACTCTACCATAAATATGACATGGCATAAAATTTAATGAGAAAAAACCAAAAATAAATACCACATAAGCTTATATGAGTCATACCCACTAAATCAATTTCTCCCTTAATGTGATTTGACCCATTTGGAGACAGTGATTTCTATATCAGTGGGCCATGGCCCAAAAGACAGTTCTAATTGGACCTCAAAGAGAAGAGTGAAAGCCCCTATTACTACTCTGCGCTAGCATTAAAATTCTTTTGGGAAATTACCAGCTATGTCACTCTACAAACATTCCTAACAAAAAATAGCCCAAAATAAAATATCTACTAAAAAAGGCCCAAATGTCATTTTTGGCCCAAATAGCTTCAATTAATGTCAGTTTTTTTTGTATCCGTTATTTTTCGTATAGAAAACCGAGTTTTCTCTCTCTTTCTCTATATCTCTCACTCTCTCCCTCTCCCTCCCTCTCTCTCTCTCTCTCTCTCTCTCTCTCTCTCTCTCTCTCTCTCTCTCTCTCTCTCTCTCTCTCTTTCTCTGCGATTTTTTTCCAAAATTCAACCAAAATTGCTAAAATTGACGACAAAACAAGATACATTTCGGTTATTTTCGTCTGATTCCAGGTAATTTGGAGTAGAAAACCTCTTATTTTGTATATTTTTTCTGATTGCATGTGTTTTTGTAGAATGGATGTTGCTTTTCATTAGGCTTTTGCGACTGATTTTGTAAATTTTGGTCGAGTTTTTGTATTAATTTCTTCACAAATTTCTGTAACCTTTTGTTCGTATATTTTTTTTTAAATTTTGTCATTGAACCTAGTTTCAATTTTGAAACAGAGCAATATGAGAAGACAAACTCGTTCGATGAGTTCATCACCTTATTCAAAGTCGGTTTCAATTGAGAAATCGAGCAACATGAGAAGAGAAACTAGGTCGATGAGTTTATCTCCTCATTCAACCCCGATTTTAGTTGACAAATTGATTGATGAACAAACTATGCGAAGACAAAATCGTTCCGACAGTGTTAATGTGTTAGAATCTCGAAGGATATTGTTGGAAAATCTGAGAAAAAGAAGAGCAAGAGGTTATAATGGATGCTGATCAAGGTAAGAGAAAACGTGTCGTGGACGACGAAGTGAATTTGGGTGTCAAACCAAAAAAAAAAAAATAAGGTTCAGAAGGCAAAAAAAGTTAAATATCCTGTCAAAGTTTGTAAGGTATATACAATTTCAGTTATACTTTTTTCTATTGTTGACTCTTCTTTTAAAATTTGGATTTAGTTTGTATTTGTTTGTTTTTAATTCGTGTCATGTATTTGTAGCCTTGGAAGCTCTATATTCCAGTTGGTGAGCCGTTTCCTGTTACTCATTGGTCATCATACACTAATGTGGATATTGTATCGGTTTTACAGTCAATGTTGACTAATGTCCAGCTTCGGATGTTTAGGGAAAGTTGTTTTGGCTATTTCCTTGATTTACCTCGAGTTGCTATCCAGGCACAACTTATTCGTTCTTTAATGTTTAGGGAGTTGGTTTAAGATAAGTGTGATCAATTTTATGTGAAATTGAATGACAGATGTGTTTTACGTTTTGGTCTTCGAGAATTTGGTATTGTAAGTGGTTTAACCTGTTGTGGTAATGAACATGTTGAGGGTAAATTCAGTGGACCCAATAGGTTGGTGGATACTTATTTTTCTGGTTTTGAAGTGGTGTCAAAGAAGTCACTTATTGATTGTTTTGAGAAGAAGAAATGGCAGTCTGATGAAGACGCAGTTAAGATTGCAATCATTTATTTCATAAACGCATTTCTAATATCCACTCAGGCTCAGAAGACATTTATAAGTAAACGTGATTTTCATCTTGTCGAGAGTGGTGAGTATGTGTCGCTTCCAAGGGGTAAGATTGCATTTCGAGCTTTAATGAAGTCGGTGAGGGACAGGTTGAAGGGAAAGTCTGAGTTTTATAGGATTGGTGGATTTCCTCTTGCACTACAAGTGTGGTTCTATGAATGTTGCACTGTAGTTGATCAAAAGTTTGCTATTCGCGTTGGATATCATACACCACACATATTGAATTGGGAAATGACAGACAGGCCAACGCGTGAGGACTTCTCTACTGGTTTCTTCAACAGCACTGGGAATAAGGTACCATCTTTTATGTCTTGATGGGATATACATTTATAACACACTGTAATTCATTTATATCAAACATACAGTTTTTATACATCTTTGGTACATCTAGGACTGAATCACTTTTGGTTACCTTTGTAGTTTAAAAATATCTCTCCGACAATTGAAGAGCTAAGGAGATTTACTTTGCCTGTTGAAGTTACCGATGAGTATCAGAAATATTTGACATCACGTAAAAGGGGAAAACTTTCTATTGATGATAGCGATGATTTTGCCATGCCACCCCCGAAACACATTAAGGAGCCTGTCCCACCAAAAAAGGCGCCAAAAAGCGCGCCAGGTGTCCAACCTGTTGATTATGACCGTGAGTTGCAGAAGTTGAAAGCTGATGTGAAGAAAGTATGTATTGGTCTTTTTTATATATTTTTTTGAAAGTATTCTTCAAATTATATATTCAAAGTCTATTATCTTTCTTATTTGTTTCATCTTGTAGCTCCATAAGCAGTTAAATTCCTTCATGGATTATAGTTCTGATAAATTCAAGGAGCTCTTTAAGTTGATAAATTCCAAGGTATGTGTTTCTTTTCCATTCCGCATTTCTTTTTATTTTTTAGTTAACTTACTATATCCTGTTTTTTAAAAATAGCTTGGTGCAAGCGAAGTCAAATATGGTGCACATCCAGAGGAAGACACCAGTGGTCGTAAAGACAATAATGATTTTGTGAGCAATATGGAGTTTGGTGGCAATGAAGATGTTCAAATGGATGGTTGTCAGGTGTGTTTCGTTGTGCATTCTGCACTTTCCCCTTTTCTTTTCTTTGTTGTTTTTGATAATTCGATTCTTTTTAAAAAAAATAGGTCGGTGGAAGTGAAGGCAAAGATGTTCCACATTCTCAAAGAGATACTAGTGTAGCAGATCAGTTAGGTGTCAATGCTATGGAAGGACCTTCTGGTGTGAAAGTTGACATGTTTGTTGCTAAAGTAAATTTCACAGCAGATGTAGCACATGCTGGCGTTATTGGTGAGATTGCAGATGCGGTGGCAGGGGAGACGGAGGAAGAATCTAAGAAACAAAAGGTTCCTGAATCCCGGACTGATGCTGTTTGTGCGACCGCAAGTGTTGATGCAGCGGCAGGGGAGACAGAGGAAGAATCTGAGAAACAAAAGGTTCCTGAATCTCGGACTAGTGCTGTTTGTGCGACTGCAAGTGTTGATGCGGCGGCAGGGGAGACAGAGGAAGAATCTGAGAAACAAAAGGTTCCTGAATCTCGGACTGGTGCTATTTGTACGACTGCAAGTATTTATGAGGCGGCAGAGGAGATGGTTCTGTACAATCGTGAATTACTTCCTGAAGTATCGCCGCAAATGGAAAAAAGAAAGAGATGTCCTGCAAAGGCCATGCAGTCTCTGTTCATTACTGTGTTTGATTCAGGTTCCAGTACTGGTGTTGTTGCAGCGAAAGGAAAAAAGCAAATTTATGCTATTAAGCATCCTTTTCAAAGCAAAATCGGAACTAGCGTTAACAGCTCTTTGTTGAATGTATTTGCTGTGTGGGTCAAAGAAGGGAAGTCCAGAAAGAAGTATGTTTCCAACTTCTGAGTTTTTTTCAGTTTTATATTTTAATATATTGTCAATTATAGCATTATTTTATATCAAATCACTGTACTCTTTTGTGTATATATGTTACCAGGAATAAAATTTACCCGAGACATGTTAGTGAACTCAATCCTGCTTATGATCTTGGTGTATTTCATGTCGAAGACAAAAAATGGTTTTACACTTTGGCATATAATGGTCAGCCCTTAGATGACTAGGTATGTAAGAATTAACTTTTGCAGTATTTTTTTTTAAATTTTAGCTAGTGTACACATGAACACTCAGTCCTCTTAAGTTAGAACAAATTATTAATTGCTATTTCCTGGCACAAGAGAAAGCAGTGAGCATGCATTTTCCTTTGTTTTCTATGATTTTGGTTTGAAAAACCGTAGCTGCTTAAAGCTTACGAGCCTTTAGTGATTAGTTATGTCACGACCCAACCCCGGTCGTGATGGCGCCCAACACTCTGCTAGGCAAGCCCGACAATTTAGACAACATTGATCGATTAATCACAGAGGATAAATAAATATTCACAATTAAAATACCAAATTAAATGCGGAATTTCTGGAATAATCTCTAACATTCGAAACCCCAAAATAAAAATACTAATCAGCCCACAGAATCTGATGTCACGAACATGAGCCTCTAATACAGAATATTCGCCTATCACAAGTCTGTCTAGGAAAAATGCGAATAAAGGGATAAAGATAGATGGGAGAGATCAAGGCTGCGAACGCCCTGCAGCTACCTCGATACTCCCGGATACTGTTGCTCAGCTAAACAAAATCCTCACTCACCCTGCGGTGTACCTGGATCTGCACACAAGGTGCAGGGAGTATTGTGAGTACTTCCAACCCAGAAAGTAATAAATATAAATAAAGTCTGAGGATAAGAAATCCCAAATAAACACAAGGTAAAGCTATAAATACAGTAAAACAGCGAAGACAATTATAATAATACCACAACAGATAAAGAATAAATGACAACAAAAATATGCAATGCAACACATAAACCGGTACTCTCCAGTACCCCGCTGCGGCCGTGCAGCCCGCTCCATTTATTTAACGTCGACGGCACTCACTGGGGGTGTGCAGACTCCGGGAGGGGCCCCTTACGGCCCAAGCGCAATAATAAGCCATCTCGTGGCATCAATCAGGCCCTTGGCCTCATATCAACATCATTATTATACTACTGCGGCGTGCAGTCCGATCCCATACTCAGTCCAAAATCACATAAGCCTTTCGGCACAATAAAATAAAAATATTCAGCCCAAACTTCATTTAAAAATATTACTTTAGTTTCTACTTTTAGAAAATGGCTGAGTTTACAAAACAGTGTTAAATACCAGGATTGAGTTCAATATCTAGAAATATGGTAAGAAACCAGTAAAATAATCCCTGAAGGATTCAAGTAGTTGGCACGAAGCCCAATTATGACAATTAATCCATTTTTAAGGATACCACAAAACTACAATCAATTAGGTAGTGATTTTGTTAAGCGGGACGGACCAAGTCACAATCCCCGACGGTGCTCTACCCCACGCCTGTTATCCGGCTTGCAAGTCACCTCACATAGCACTATATTGTGCAAATTCGGGGTTTCAAACCCTCAACACAACATTTATATTTATTACTAATCTCAAGCTGGCCAAAGTCCTAGCTTGCTATGCCCTTGCCTTTCGAATTAACCTCCTCGTGCGTCGAATCTGACCAAAACCACAACGAATACGTCACAATAGGCTAAGGGAATATAACCCAATCGAAAAGACTTGAAAAATATCGATAATCACGAAATTTGCAAAACCCGAGCCCCGGGCCCACTTCTCGAAAAATCAGAAAATTAACATCACCGGATTCCTCATCTCGCCACGAGTCTATACATACCAAAACCTCTCAAATCAGGCCACAAATGGCCCCTCAAATCCCAAATTTAGAATTTCAATCTCAAGCCCTAATTTCTTACAATTTGGCTATATTTTCATGAATTTCAAGGATGATTTCACAATATAATCATGTATTTAACTCTAAAACTTACCTCCAATCAATCCCAGTTGAAACTCTCTTCAATCCCCGTCCAAAAGCTCTCAAAATGTCCCAAAATGGTGAAAGAAATGAAGTAGTTCGCGGATGAAATGTCTTTAAACATTCTGCCCAGGTCTGCTCTTCTTCCCGTTCGCGAGACCACGCTCGAGTTCGCGAAGGCCAAGTTCCCCAGACCCTTCGCGTTCGCGTAGCATGCCTCGCGTTCGCGTAGGCCAATTGACTCCAGGCCCAAACTCCTTCTACGCGTTCGCGATTGCACTCTCGCGTTCGCGTAGCACACTGTTCCCCTCCTTCGCGTTCGCGTCTCATACTTCGCGTTCGCGAAGGCCAAATCTCAGCCCCCCATTTTTTCCTCTTCGCGTTCGCGAGACACCCCTCGC
>NC_031989.1:71094739-71187264 GCF_001879085.1 Nicotiana attenuata | reverse complement strand
TTAAACAAACGCTCGTCCTCGAGCCGTACCAGAGTTGTCCTAGAAGCCAACCAATAGCTGAATGACCTTACCAAGCATATACCCAGGGTGATCCCACGTCACCCTATCTCGCATAGGTCCGATAACACAACATAGCTGAAATTTCACAATCCATCTAGTCCATAAACCATAGAACCACATTGCACTTTCCGAAATCATACACAAGATCAGAACCTCACATCTATACTCAGAATAAGCCCGAACCAGCTGTAATAACCCATACCTGCAACCTCAGGTGCAATCATATGATATACTACATAACCCAAACACTCGAAACGATAACTTCTATTCACAGTAGTTGCCCACAACACCCGAATACCGGTAGAAAACCTCTTATCAACTAAGGTCTTATTCCAACACTTTCATATACTGCCAACGATAAATGAAACACGCAATAAACCGTAACCATTTCTCAAATCAACCATTCATGAAGCCACTTCCCTTTTGACTAATACCACAGCAGATTCCGAGCTGAACCTCGATATTATCCTTCCAAAAAGCTGAAATCAAATCCGTTCGTATTCATTAGTGACCCCAACGATCACCTCGAATCCAACACACCACTCTGGTGATATGACACCTCAATACAGGCCTAAGCCACAACTTGCATAATACGCGCACCAATAAGAAATGGTCTGAACATACTCAAATCATGAAAAATGACTCAAACGAAAGAGCTATACCTCAAGCTCATCAGTACCATCACAACACGAGGCTGAGATCCTGTCTCACATCATAGAAAAGCAACTTATATATCCCCCCAGATCACTAACATGCTTAATTAACGATCGAATCAACCTATCCCTCAACAATACACTTCGACCAACCAAGCCAACTCAAGCTAGAACACACATCCACATTGGCATGCCAACGAACTTCTTACCAAGGAACCTGAAGCTGTTCCTTCCTGCTACTATAACTCCTACCGGTGCCGTACGATACGGCGCCCGACACCAAATCAATACCGAAGTCGACTACCTTGCCCGGTGACATATCCGGCCATAAGAAACGCATCCGAAAAGTCCCTCAACACCGGAACTGAATCAATGATAGCAACCTTTGCACTGACATCCATCACGAATGCCTAATTAAGAAAGCAATCCTTCCCAACCGTCTGCCAGTTCTTTGAAATATAAACCACTCTGCTAGAACATAATCCAACGCACTTCATCACTCAACCCGTGGCATTTCCGGCGTAGCCCCTAGTGCAATAGTTCCAAATCAGTCAACACTAAGACAACCAGTCTGAATTCCAACATCACATCCAAAATATAACATACCAGCAAATAAAGATCCACTCGAGCCTCAAAATCCCAATAGCTGCTAAACGGTGCCGATACACACGATCCACAACCACAACCTAGCCTGTACATGAGAACTCCCAGTCTCCAACTCCATATGGCACACAAATCATCATACCTGATCCCAATTTCCACCGTGCGAATACATGCACACCTTTAATACCTAATCATCCCACGATAAATACTCTAAAATTTCCATGTGCCATACAAGCAACTCGAATATCAGTAGTCGATCCAGCCTTAAAGTGTCGCAATACTATTGAAGTGCCATCAACTTAATCACATTGGCCTTTTTCTGAAACATATACCCTCTACAAATCACTATGATTAGAAATACATTTTCCTTAATCATCTGAAGATCATTCACCCTAATCATCTGAAGCTCATTTCTCTAACCACCTAAAGTTGCCCGTACCGCCTAAGAATGTTATGAATTTCCATTCAGAACTGAACTGTAACCTTACACACGCAAATCTCAATCCTTCACAACATATCGCATATACCATACCATCCTAAGGTAACATGAGGACTTCACCTCCCTTCCGAACCATGAACATCTTCGTACTCAACTAGTCAAGAACTTCCATTGATCCCATCTAGAAGAAAAATCATTACACATCCCATGCTCTGCATGACATACATAGGTCTTGTTCAAAATCTTACAATACCGACATGATGGATGAGATCTGTATAAATTCATAACAATGTTGAATCAACAATTCATTGGGTCTATACTTCTGGCAAGAACTATCACCTCATTCTGAACCAAATAATGGTCTTAGCCCCTTAATTTGCTTCATATGCTCAGATTGCACTGATCTCGAATTCAATGATCTCGTCTCGCCCAGTACGAACTGCTCGGGCAATAAGCCACCCCAGACATAATTAAAAGTCGCATATGATGCCCCAATGTGCCAATAGGCTACCAATTCGAATGTGATACAAAAGGAGAACGAACTCTGGAAGGTATTACCTAACTCACGCCCTAATATGGGCCTTCCCTAGAAAACAGGAAGCAAGATATACAAAAATAGCACATAGAAAACTATACTCAACATCACACTGTTGCGGCGTGCAACCCGATCCAGATAACATACCCATGGCAGCGTGCCACCCGATCCACACATAGATCTCACATAAGGAGGTGCACATCGAGCCAAATTTGCTCATTACAACAAAATACCGAGTATCGGTCGTAAGCATGCTAAGTGCACAATAACATCTCTGGGGGACATATAGTGCTACAAGCTACAAAACTCAAGCACAACTGAGGTGCGATATACAATCTGAATTTCAAGAGTCAAGTTGCTCATATAACATCATTCCTACGCGGATCCTCAACACATAAGCAATTTCTCAAGCCGTCTCACAACTCACACGGCGCAATGTATCACTAATTGAAATATCTGACAACGAAACACCAACCTAACTACTCTTCCATGAGGACCGCATTACTAAAATGAGCACATCTGGCCTGATATAGAGCCATTATTCACATTAAATCCATCCACCGACTTCAAGCTGATTCTGATCACACTGAACTAGTCTGATAACCTTTCAAACAGTCCATAATAACTCCCATTTTTCTCATAACACACAAGAACAACCATCACAATCGGAGTAATCCTCCCCAGTTCACAACCCAATATGCCAAGTGCCCTCCAGGCATGAATCTTCAATTTAACGACACCATCACAACCTTCATACTTGGTTTACATCTTTAATCAATCAAGTGACTACCTGCCACACTTATATAATCTTCCCGTGGGACACACTCCCACAACCTACCGCAACAATATCTGGGGCGTACCTCCAAACCACCGGTCGCACTAACGCTGAAAAGCGATCAAGAATCATTAACCAGGACGCAAAGCGCTTTTTGCGCAACACCGCTCTCAGGTGATGCTGAAGACAATTCCAATTTACCTTAACCATCGAAACTTCTTTCCTGCTCATCCGAGCTCATGACATATTTGTCAAAATATTCCTTCGCTCGTGCCATTCTCGGCCCAATTTCCACAACCAGAACTGATTCGCCAGCATGCCTCAAATTGGAACTAACATAGTACATAACCGCACAATCCGCTAACCAATAGAAAGCTCCCCAACTTGGCTCGAAGCCATAGATCAAAACACACAATACTCATAAAGCATATACTCCACTGCTGCCTTAGTACCGTAATGAGATTAAACTCAAATCCTCTGTAAGCTCGTGTAAACACATTTCATCTAGTACTTCAACTCTTCAGCCAATCTCGCAACCGTTAAACCCACTCTCTTAAACGACCCGAAATTTCAAACTTCAACACCTACAATTCACTTGCACATGAGATATTCTATCATTCACTTAAGGATCACACGACCCTAAAACTCTTCGCATGGGATGACTCAATTGATTTACCATCAATTAACATTGATGTATACCTTCTACCGTCCTAAACTGTACGCAACCACTTAGTCTTCCTGAGTCTGAACTCATATGGCAACACAAAATTTTTACTTCACTCTCAACTGGAAACATGAAAAGATTCTTCACACGCCCATAACTCGGGCTATACCTCGAATCGCAATGGAATTCAAACACCTAATAGTTCTCATATCATCCAGTAGGCCTTCCTCATCACCTCCAAGTCACATAGATGCACCTTGCAGCACTAACATACTCACCACGTAGCTAACCAGCCGTCACTCCCACTAATAGGGGCAATGCCGAACATATAAGTTCGAAACACTTGCTCACACAATCAGCACCTCGGTGCTCAAGCCATAGGAAAAAATCCGGCCTCAAGTCCTCAAGACTAGCCCAACATAAACTCACAGAGATTATATCTCGCCCCTCGATCGGGGAATCACAAGCCATCAAGTCACATCTGATACTAAGCGCTCATGCGCGCGTACGAACACGTGGAAGGAATTTCAAGAGTTTCTTTTCAAGCTGAATCAAGGACGCACAATAAGAATTCAAGAATGTGAAGTTTTCCTAAGGGTTCTGTAGCCTCTCGAGGATAAGTACAGACGTCTCTGTACCGATCCACGAGACTCTACTAAACCGGCTCATGACTCGCGAGACCAAGTAACCTAGGCTCTGATACCACCTTGTCACGACCCAACCCCGATCGTGATGGCGCCCAACACTCTGCTAGGCAAGCCCGACCATTTAGACAACCTTGATCGATTAATCACAGAGGATAAATAAATATTCACAATTAAAATACCAAATTAACTGCGAAATTTCTGGAATAATCTCTAACATTCGAAACCCCAAAATAAAAATACTAATCAGCCCACAGAATCTGGTATCACGAACATGAGCCTCTAATACAGAATATTCGCCTATCACAAGTCTGTCTAGGAAAAATGCGAATAAAAGGATAAAGATAGATGGGAGAGATCAAGGCTGCGAACGCCCTGCAGCTACCTCGATTCTCCCGGATACTGCTGCTCAGCTAAACAAAATCCTCACTCACCCTGTGGTGTACCTGGATCTGCACAGAAGGTGCACGGAGTATTGTGAGTACTTCCAACCCAGAAAGTAATAAATATAAATAAAGTCTGAGGATAAGAAATCCCAAATAAACACAAGGTAAAGCTATAAATACAGTAAAACAGCGAAGACAATTATAATAATACCACAACAGATAAAGAATAAATGACAATTAAAATATGCAATGCAACACATAAACCGGTACTCTCCAGTACCCCGCTGCGGCCGTGCAGCCCGCTCCATTTATTTAACGTCGACGGCGCTCACTGGGGGTGTGCAGACTCCGGGAGGGGCCCCTTACGGCCCAAGCGCAATAATAAGCCATCTCGTGGCATCAATCAGGCCCTTGGCCTCATATCAACATCATTATCATACCACTGCGGTGTGCAGTCCGATCCTATACTCAGTCCAAAATCACATAAGCCTTTCGGCACAATAATATAAAAATATTCAG
Organism: Nicotiana attenuata; assembly: GCF_001879085.1. Taxonomy (NCBI): domain Eukaryota; kingdom Viridiplantae; phylum Streptophyta; class Magnoliopsida; order Solanales; family Solanaceae; genus Nicotiana; species Nicotiana attenuata. The sequence continues at coordinate 71,181,986 of NC_031989.1, read as the reverse complement.
CCCAAACTTCATTTAAAAATATTACTTTAGTTCCTACTTTTAGAAAATGGCTGAGTTTACAAAACAGTGTTAAATACCAGGACTGAGTTCAATATCTAGAAATATGGTAAGAAACCAGTAAAATAATCCCTGAAGGATTCAAGTAGTTGGCACGAAGCCCAATTATAACAATTAATCCATTTTTATAAGGATATCACAAAACTACAATCAATTAGGTAGTGATTTTATTAAGCGGGACGGACCAAGTCACAATCCCCGATGGTGCTCTACCCCACGCCCGTTATCCGGCGTGCAAGTCACCTCACATAGCACTACATTGTGCAAATTCGAGGTTTCAAACCCTCAACACAGCATTTACATTTATTACTAACCTTAATCTGGCCAAAGTCCTAACTTGCTATGCCCTTGCCTTTCGAATTAACCTCCTCGTGCGTCGAATCTGACCAAAACCACAATGAATACGCCACAATAGGCTAAGGGAACATAACCCAATCGAAAAGACTCGAAAAATATCGATAATCACGAAATTTGCAAAACCCGAGACCCGAGCCCACTTCTCGAAAAATCAGAAAATTAACATCACCGGATTCCTCATCTCGCCACGAGTCTATACATACCAAAACCTCTCAAATCGGACCACAAATGGCCCCTCAAATCCCAAATTTAGAATTTCAATCTCAAGCCCTAATTTCTTACAATTTGGCTATATTTTCATGAATTTCAAGGATGATTTCACAATATAATCATGTATTTAACTCATAAAACTTACCTCCAATCGATCCCAGTTGAAACTCTCTTCAATCCCCGTCCAAAAGATCTCAAAATGTCCAAAAATGGTGAAAGAAATGAAGTAGTTCGCGGATGAAATGTCTTTAAACATTCTGCCCAGGTCTGCTCTTCTTCCCGTTCGCGAGACCACGCTCGAGTTCGCGAAGGCCAAGTTCCCCAGACCCTTCGCGTTCGCGTAGCATGCCTCGCGTTCGCGTAGGCCAATTGACTCCAGGCCCAAACACCTTCTACGCGTTCGCGATTGCACTCTCGCGTTCGCGTAGCACACTGTTCCCCTCCTTCGCGTTCGCGTCTCATACTTCGCGTTCGCGAAGGCCAAATCTCAGCCCCCCATGTTTTCCTCTTCGCGTTCGCGAGACACCCCTCGCGTTCGCGAAGAAGGAAACCGGATACCAGCAGTTCAGCAATCCAACAAGTTCCAAAAATGACCCGTTGGGCATCCGAAACACACCCGAGGCCCCCGGGACCTCAACCAAAAGCACCAACACATCCTATAACATCATTGAAACTTGTTCCAATCATAAAAACACCTCAAACAACACTAATACCATCATTTCTCATCGAATTCAAGCCTAAGTTCTTCAAAAACTTCCGAAACACGCATTCAATCAAAGCCCCAACCAAAACAGCTCCGAATGACCTGAAATTTTGCACACACAACCCAAATCACCTGACGAAGCTACTGCAACTCTCGGAATTCCATTCCGACCCCCAGATCAAAATCTCACCTATCGACGGGAATTCGCCAAAATCCTAACTTCGCCAATTCAAGCCTAATTCTACACCGGACCTCCAAAATTACTTCCGATCACACTCCTAAGTCACAAATCATCTCCCGAAGCTAACCGAATCATTGGAATTCATATCCGAGCCCTCTAACACAAAGGTCAACGTCCGGTTGACTTTTCCAAACAAGCCTTCCTTAAAGAGACTAAGTGTCTTATTTCCTTCCAAAAATCAACCCGATTCAACTCGTTCACACAAGACACTGATAATGAAGCATAACGAAGCAGGAAATGGGGGAAATGGAGCGGTTCTCCTGAGACGGCGGGTCAGGTCGTCACATCCTCCCCAACTTAAACAAACGCTCATCCTCGAGCGTACCCAGAGTTGTCCTAGAAGCCAACCAATAGCTGAATGACCTTACCAAGCATATACCCGGGGTGATCCCACGTCACCCTATCTCGCATAGGTCCGATAACACAACATAGCTGAAATTGGTCGAAGGATTGCCTCAACAAGCCGAAGCGTATGAATTTCTTTCAACACAATCTGTCTTGTTTTTAGATTCTGCAGTTTGATAGTTGTTGTTCTTTTTATTTTCTCAGTGATTGCGGTGTATTTGCGGCATCATTTGTCGAGTATTTCATTGAGAGCAAGACGCCTCCTAAAAAATTCAATGCCTATGCACACCGGCGCAGATTTGGTGCTCTCTTGTGGGATTATGCTAGAAAGAAGATGGAACTGAACGCGCAAAGTGATGATGAGATTATTGGTTGACAGAATAAGTCGCGGAAGCAGATGTAGTTACTTTTGCCATTGTTGTAGGATGAACTCTATAATTTTGTTTTTGTATTGTGTTCTGTTATGTTGTCATTGTTGTAAGACGGATCAGATTTGTTTGTGTTTGAATTTTATGAATACTTTTAAGAATTGTATGGCAAATGAGATGTTTGCTCTGTTATAAAGGTTTAATGAGTTTCAGTGCGATATTGGATTGTTGCAGTTTAGTTTATTTTGGTGTTTTCTCCCTTGATTTTGTGTTGCGAATTATAGATACGAAAAATATACGGTAGTTTATGATACATTGTCTCTTGCAGATACACGCATGATACATACATGATACAGATATGATACACATATGATACACAGTTTTCAAATATGTATTGATGAAGCCACTCTTATTTGCAAATTTCTAAAACTATTTGCATAGTTTTCTAGCTGCTACGACTGTTTTCCATTAGTTAGCTTTGTTACTACACAAATACAGGCATGAGTAAGAGCCTATACACAGAGATACATAGGTGATACACAAGCGATACATAGATGATACAAATGTGATGCACAAGCGATACATATATGATACAAATATGATACATAGCTGATACAACTTCTTTGTAATCAAACAGATGTATAATATAAACTTGCAACACGATTTTAAATGATAGGTTAAATATTTATTTATATCTAAAATTCAAATGACATTCTACAATGATATAGTTCTTGATATATTGCATTCCTCTAAATCTTTATGATATTCGGTAAAGTAAAATAACAAGTAATTCTAAATTTAACATATTTCATCCTCTCTTTGGATTATTTCTACAAGTTTTCCTGTTGTGACCTTCTTCTCCACACTGTCCACATGAAATCGACCTTTTTCGTTCCCTTTCAGATATTGGCTTGCACCTCCCCTTCCTTGGCCTTCCTATTGTTTTAGTCACGTCTGGTGGCAAGACTTTTTCATTTAGAACTTCTGCAGGAATTTCCCATGTGCTTTCATCAGGAACCAGATAAATTAGAATTTCATAGGTCTTCAATAGGTACTTCGTGGTGTAGTACACCGAGCAATACTCAATGTGATCAATGTATTTGTATTTTAATACTGCCCAAGCATGTGCACATGGCAGCTCATCCAATTGAAACCTTCTACAGTTGCAAGTTAGATCTTTTAGGAACACCATTCTCTGCTTACCCTTGTCAAGTACTGAATATAAGTAACTCGTCGAAGAGGTCACCTACAAAATTTATCAACTATCATTTGTGGTGACAAAGCAGACACCCTCAAAATACATACACTAGAGAGCCTACAAGATTCAAAATAGCTTAATATCATGTCAAACCAACCAATATTTCAGGAGTGGGGTAGGCATAAATGCTACATTAAATTGAAAGCCTTTGCTTTTGTGCAGGTGGACACTAGTTTAACAGAATCACACAAAGGGTTCAAGATATAACAGATCCGTGAATTCGGCATGATTACATATTCTATGCGCCAGTATCTACAGATTCCAGTCATACCTTCATCTGATGCGACAATTCAAGATTGTCCCTCAGCATTGTATCATATTTTTTTCCAAGATCAGTGATTGACTCTACTGCATTCTTTAGGTTTGTAACATTCCATCGTCCAATCAATTTCCTTATGTAGTCTAGCACAGGCAGTACCGGGAGTTCCCTAGCAGCCTTGAGTGTTGTATTGATCGACTCCGCAATGTTTGAAGTCATCGTCAATGTTCTGTTGACAGTGGAATGTGCTCTGGACCATCTTTCATACCCAACATTCATTAAGTAATCTTTGACCCTCTTATCAATTTTCTCTACCTCTGCCATGTGTTAATCAAACTTCTCAACTGTGTATGCTTTGGCCATAGCAAAGAATATGTCTTTGAGTAGCAAATGATTTTTTTTGTAATTTTTTTTTGCATTATTCCATAGATGCCATATGCAGACACAATGAGGTACTTGTGGATACAATGTTGCCGCTGCATTTTCAATGCCTTCATGCCTATCCGAGACTATGCACATTCCATCCCTTTCCTTAAATGCATCCTTGAATCTCGCAAAAAACCACTCCCATGAAGCATTATTCTCTGAATCTACTATGGCATATGCGAGTGGTAGGATATTACCTGCTGGATCTTGTGTTGATGCTATCAATAATGTTCCTCTATATGCCAATTTAAGAAAGGTTCCATCTATAACAACAACCGGTTTGCAATACTGCCATCCTTTTATAGACGGATATAGTGCAACGAAAGCATATATGAACAAGTCTTCCTCTGTTTCTTTCAAACTTACCACCGACATAGGATTTGTAAGAACCAGCATATAAAAGTAGCTTGGCTGCTTTTCATGTGATTCGCTCGAGTTCCCTCTCAGTACTTGAACTGCATATTCTTTAGATCTCCATGCTTGCATATATGTCATCCGAAGACCATACTGCTTGTTCATGTCTCCAATTATGTCATTAGGAGTGTATATTGTTTTTGGGTCTTTATACTTGTCTATCAGAAGACTGCCGATGAGTTTTGCAGTAGCTTGACGTTGTGCGTAAGATCTGTCTTTCAGGGGGCATGAGTGCACTTTGCTGAAATTTTTGACCTTGAAAACGTTTGCTTTTTTTAGGCTCGAAGACTTAAAATACCAATCACAGTTGTTGTTGATGCATACTAGGCAGTACCTACGACAAGGATATAAACTTTTCCATCAATAAGCAGAGCGACATGAAATACAATGATATATAGTGATACACACCGCCATCAACAATAGTAGATGAAAAAATACAACGACTGTACAGTACTAGACGGTGACAACCACAACTTAAAAGTGTACAGCCACATACTTACAAGCAAAAACTTATTTTCTGCATAATTATGCTTCTAACATCAACTACGATATACATTGAGATACATAATTATACAATAAATATTTTGATACCTGCTTTCACTTGATCTATGCACCTTAAACTGAAATTTTTCCTTTACTGCCAAGTGCCTCATGACTTTGATTATCGTTGCCTTGTCTTTATAAATTTGACCTTCTTCTACATCTATGTGTTGAGGGTTAGTTATTATTATATTTTCATCAGATTTTGTATCATTCCAGTCTTCTCCATCCCCAAACTCGATCATCTTAATTGTATCGCCATTGTATCTCTCCTCTACAACTGAGCTTTGTGCACATTCTGAGGAAATCACAGCAGAATTGAAATTATAGCAGATCATGTCCATATCCTTTTCACTCGATGTTATACAAAGGGGATACATTGTAAATTCTGAGCTTTTTTTCAGCTCAAGATATACACATACACCCATACTATTGTGTATCACTATTCGCAGAGAACCGTTTTGGACAGTGTATTTGATTTCAATATCATTCAATGAAGTATCTATCATAAGTTGTTTCGAAATCACGTCTACAAAATCTTCAAAACTTATATTTGGAGTAACTATTACAGGATCTACATTATAATCTACAAAGCTGTTGTCAATATTCCATCGGCCACCATACTGAATAAAAATTGGTAAATTTGCCATTGAAGTAGCTGAAATTAGGTCAAAACTCACTAATTCCTTGATTGATTTTGATTGCAGTTCGTAGTTCCTTCTACACAGAAATTGCAAAAGTTGTATCTACCCAGAAATTGCGAAGGTATATAGTGAAATTAATCGATTTTGAGTGAAATTTGGAGCTCCTTTTGAGAATTTTTTGAGAGAGAATGCCGTGATTTACAGAGGTAGAGAATGTCGTGATTTGTTAAATTGATACGCTTGAAAAAACAGGGAAGGAAGGAAGATCTTTAACGTGATTCTCGAACAGAAGAATCCTTCCTTACGCGTATCTCTAATTTTGGGCTACTTTTGGTAAGTGTCAAATTTTGAGCTAGAGGTTGGTAAGTTTGTATTTAAATTGGCTATTTCTGTACTTTTCCCAATTCTTTTTCTATGGACAACAGAGTACTATTGGATACTTACAATTAGAATACTATTAATAAACCTTAGCCACTGCATGTTGTAGTGATTGCCTGCTAGTCGAGCCGCTGATCAAACAATAGCTAATAAAGATATTGGTTTGGCGGGGAGAGTAAGGCCTCATTTATTGGATGTTTTAATCATAATCATTCAAATCTCAGACATTAAGTGCGTTTGTTTTTAAAATTTGAATCTTAATTATTCTGATCTTAATCATTAAGTGTGTTTGTTTTTTTTTAATTCAAAGATCTATAATAGAGACTTAATTTCATTAAGATGCTATCATCCATATTCATATTAACTGTCACCATCACCTACCATTATGAACTACCACCATGCTACCACCACATATTCAACCACCACCATACTCAACCACCAGCACCAGTACACCACCACCATCCTCAATCATAGCCGCCACAATTATCGACTATCACCGCCCACCATCCCCACCACTCCCACCACCATCATTCTCAACCACAATCAACACTCATCCATCTCAACTAGCACAACTAACCACCCTATCACTATCAACAACCACAGCCCGCAATGCCTATCATTATAACCTACCACGCATTCCTCAATCACAACTACAACCACCACCCGCCATTATTAACTATCACCTTCCACCACCGCCATCCTCAATCATAATCGCCATCACTACCAATCACCACTAGCTACTACCCTTAACCACTACCATCAATCAAAAGTACCACCAACCACCGCTCTAGTCGGCATTCACCCGTTAGCCATCACCACTAACAATTATCATATTTTAAAAAGCTATATACTTTATTGATAGAATATTAGATTAATTAGTATTTCATTTGAATATTATGTTTATTAATTTTTTAATAAAGATAAATTTTATACATTCAGATGTTAACAATCAAACAATCTTAATCTTTTAATATTCAGATCTTAATACGCATCTTAATATTCAGCTGTGTGTTCAGATTCAGATGTCTTAATTTTAATACACATCTTGATATTCAGATATGTATCTAGATTCAGACGTCTTAATCTTAAAAATAAATAAATGAGGCAATCATCTCCTGCATTATATAGCTATTGAGTATGGAGGCCAGACGAAACAAATTAAGCCCCAAAATTAATATATGTCGAAGGTGGAAAAAGACTCTAGCTTTACTTCATATATCTAGCTTGTTACAGACCAAAACAACAATTTAGACTTCTTTGTTTTTGCTTCTATTTTGTTAATACCCTATGACAGGCATCGGTTTATTGGAAGTACTGACATTTTTATCAGAAAATGATATAACTTTAAATTGTGTGTGCCTCTTAAGAAGTTCGGTTGGTGGCCTTGCAACTCAAGGTGCGTGATTATGGTCACCTGGCGTGACTCCGGCACCACGACCATCTTTGGTATATGCATAGTTCAAACAGAAAACAATGCGTTCAATTGAACCCATAATTCAATTTCTTTTGTTGGCTGCCTGCTAGGACGGATAGCATCTTGTAAGTTACGCTATAGTGAGGCAAGAAAAATAACAAGAGTTTAGTGCGCGTATATTATGCTACACGGTATTATATGGCAAATATTGTATTATATTATGCCATATAATATATTAGAAACCTTTGGCTTTATACAATAGCCATGACAGGGAACTGTACATCCAGCATATCGCTGACCTTATGTTTTAATATATATTTTATTATTATCAGAAATTATCACATTGACACAGTGGCAGAAGGGTAAGAACGATGTTTCACATTCTTTATCCTAAAAGGAGAAGAAGCATTGATAGTATTAAGGTATAAATTATTAATGAGAGGAGCATTTTAGATAACTAACAAGTACACGTGTGTGAGGCACGTGAGTGTTAGTTATATTTGGTAAATACTATTAGATGATATAACCGTGTAATTAGAAATAAAAATCCTCTTCTTCTTCTTCCTCTTGATTATATGATTCTTATAAATTCTTCTCATTCGATCTATGACAATGCATAAGATCTAGATTCTACCATAGTATTAGAGGGGGTAATTGAGAATTGTGACAAAATTCTGCAACATTTGAACAACAGACATTGTTGGAGCTCGAGTTCGATCAGCCATGTGGGAAACAATGAACCTTCAAATTGATCACAATCATCCTCTATTCTTAGCTGCTACAGACATGCCTGGAGTTGCACTGCATGACATTAATCTCACCAGACCTGAGAGTTATGGTTTATAGATTATATCGATACGCATGACACTTCTGGTGAAGAACAAGCTAGGGTTTATAGAAGGAACCTGCTTGAAAAGCTCTTACAAAGGAGAATTGACGAATCAATGGGAAAGGTGTAATGCAGTTGTTCTCTCATGGAGACGACGCACAGTTTCAATAGAATTATAACCTAGAATCATCTATGCTTCAAATGCAAAGACACTATGGAATAGATTCAAAGAGAGGTTTGACAAATCTAACCTCACACGATTCTATCTCCTATGGATACAAATTGGATCGTTAAAGCAAGGTACTGATTCTGTGACATCATACTATACAAAATTGAAAGGTCTTTGTGACGAAATTGATATGTTAGCACCAGCACTTGGTTGTAAATATGAGGATACTAGGCCTTTCATTGAGAAATTTATGAATTTACGACTTGTTGCAATTCTTTGTTGGTCTTAATGAGAGTTATAGTCAAGTAAGGAGTCAAATACTACTTAAGACTCTAGTATTGATAGTAAATCAAACTTATCATTGTTCATTCATGAGAAAAGTCAACGGGAGCTAGGTTTACTTGAAGTAAACAAAGATCCCTTGACTATGATGGCAGGATAGAATCAATGATATAAAGCTAAGAAAGTTGGGATAATCTGTAAACATTATGGATACAAAGGACACCTGAAAGAAAATTATTACAAAACTATAGGCTATCCTCTTGATTTCAAAAGCAAGAAGAAACAACAGAGACAAGGAAGCAAAACATATGCTAACATGATCTCAGGAGAGGCCACAAGTTCTTCTCACAAAACAACCACAAGGACACTTCTTCCTTCAGGAACATTATAAGCAGCTATTGAATCTCCTAAATAAAACACCTGCAGGTGATGTTCATACACTGCAGGATTTGATTGTAACCGGAGTATCCATCAAGAAAGCAATAAAAAGCACGTCCAGCCAACCTATCAAGCATTTGGTCAAGAAATGGAAGCGGGAAATGATCTTTCCCAGTGACTTTGTTGAGCTTCCAATAATCCATGCACACTCTCCACTCGACGACGTTCTTGTTGGGATAAATTCATTCTTGTCATTTTACCACAGTCATGCCCCATTTCTTTGGGACACATTACACCGGAGAAGTCCACGAGCTATCGGAAATGGGGTACACAACCCCGGCCTCCAACCACTTGATTATCTCTTTCTTCTCCACCTCTTGTATTGCTTCATTTAGCCTCCTTTGATGTTCAACGGAGGGTTTGGCACCCTCCTCCAAAATAATATTGTGTGTACAAAAGGCGGGTCTTATGCCCCGGATATCCACCAAAATCCAACCGATTGCTATTTTCCTCCTTTGTAGCACCTCCAATATGGACTCTACCTGCATGTTAGTTAAGCAAGAAGAAAGGATAACTGGTAAAGTAGAAGAAAGGCCAAGGAATTCATACTTGAGATGTGGAGACAATGGCTTTAACTCCAAAGTGGGAGGCTCCTCGATTGAGGGCTTTGTTGGAGGAGTCTTCTAGTTTTCAAGATCTAAAGATAGCTTGAGGGGCTGATAAGTGTACGACCCACGCCTTGCAATGCATTCACACACTCCATATAGCCTTCTTTCTCCTCAACATCATCAAGATTGAGCAAAACAGCTTCCAAACTATCCTCAACATTCATTGTGGCACTAGCATCATCAATAATCATGTCGGTGACCAAATGCACGAACGAACACACTTCATTACTATTCGGTTGCCTCATAGATTTGCACACATGGAAGACCACCTTTTCGTCACCCACCCAAAAAGTGAGCTCACCGGCTTCCACATCAACAAGAGCCTTCCCCGTAGCAAGGAAAGGTCTACCCAAAATAATAGGCACCTCATAGTCCACTTCACAGTCAAGAATCACAAAGTTCGCCAGGAGGATAAACTTGTCAAATCGAACCAACATATCATCAATAATACCCAAAGGCCTCTTCATTATTTGATCCGCCATTTGCAACCTCATGGATGTGGGTCTTGGTTGCCCAATTCCCAAAGTTTTAAACACCAAATAAGGCATCAAGTTGATACTCGCCCCAAGATCACATAATGCTTTGGCAAAGTCGGCACTCCCAATAGTGCAAGGGATTGTGAAAGCGCCCAGATCTTCCAATTTCGGAACCATTGAGCACTCACTTGATGAGTTATCTTGATGGTCTCACAATTCATTGATCTTTTCTTTGTTACCAAGTCTTTCATGAACTTGGCATATCCCGGCATTTGTTCTAAGGCATCAACCAACGGCACATTAATAGACAAACATTTCATCATATCAATAAACTATTTGAATTGGTTTTCACTATTTTGCTTTGGACCTTTGAGGCTATGGAGGAGGAGGACTTGGCATTGGTGCCTTAGCCTTTGGCACTACCGGTTCCGGCATGTCAATCATGTGTTCCCTAGACGGGTTCGCTTCTTCTTGTGTCTCCTCCACACTCTCATCAATATCAATTCTCACTTCTTCATTAGCTTGAACCACATTGCTTGGAGTTTCATCTTCTTGAACCAAAACATCATCATCTACAATTCTTCTTTGATTTGAAGTGGTTGCATCTCCACCTTTTCCACTTCTAGTAGTCATGGACATAGCATGTCCGGTATTATTCCCACCATTCGAGTTCACCACCGTATCACTAGGTAGTGCGCCTTTAGGACGAGTGTTCAAAGCTTGTAAGATTTGGCCTAATTGAACCTCCAAATTGCGAATAGAAGTGTTGTAAAAGGCTAATTGAGCATCGGAGTCGACATTCTTCTCCATCATCTGTTTAAACACATTCTTAATTCTACCCATTTTATTATTAGAGAGATCGGACCTTAAGAAGGATAGGGAGGTGGATTGCTTGGTGGTTGGAACATCGGGGGCTTTTGAAAACCCAGCCCCCGATTGTTGTTGTTGTTCTTCCACCCACCTTGGTTATTGGCTCCCCAATTGCTTTGATTATTGCCACCCCAATTGCCTTGATGATTACCTCCCCAATTGCCTTGGTTACCTTGATTATTCCAATTGCTTTGATTATTATTTCCACCACTCCAATTGCTTTGGTGGCCTTGGTTCTTCCAATTTCCTTGCTACCGCCAATGTTGTTGATTTTGTCCCTGAGCATTGTTTCTTTGGCCTTGATAATTGTTGACATATTGAACTTCTTCTTCTTGCTCATTGAATGAATCACCTTGATCATAACCACTATCATCTTGCATGAATTGTTCCGGACGGTTTTTCATTTATTAACCTTGTTACCGTCTCTTGTTCATCATCATCTACACCTTCCATCACATTCACTTGTTTCAGCCCTTGAACTTGTTGAAACTGAGCTTTGGCCAATTGGTTCATTGTAGTGTTCAACTCTGCAATAGCTTGCCCATGATCCTGTAGTTCCTTGTGTAGGTGAATAACATTAGGGTCACCTTGCGGAACATTGGCTCTACTTTGCCACATCAATGAGGTATCCGCCATCTCATCAAGAATTTCACAAGCTTCGGCATAAGGAGTGTTCATGAAGTTCCCCCCGACGAGTTGGTTAACCACACATTGATTTGTTGTGTTGATCCCCCTGTAGAAGGTTTGTTAGATCATGGCCTCGGTTATATCATTGTTCGGGCACTCTTTAACCATGGTACGATACCTTTCCTAAATCTCATGCAATGGCTCATTGGGTTCTTGCTTGAATGCAAGAATCTCATCCGGAAGTGTCATCATATGTCCCAGAGAGAAGAATTTGGCAATGAATTTTTCTGCCAACTCATCCTAAGTGTGGATGGAATGATTGGGCAATCTCTCTAACCAGTCCAATGCCTTTCCCCGTAGAGAAAAGGGAAATAGCCTCAACCGCAGCGCATCCTCGGAGACACTTGTTTGCTTGATCCCCCAACAAGTATCGACGAACCCCTTGAGATGCTTATAGGCGTTTTGACTCGGAGCTCCAGTGAAAAATCCCCGTTGCTCAAGTAGTGTAGGCATCGCATTGGTGATTTGGAAGTTGCTCGTCCTAATGCAAGGCAGGACTATAGCACTTGCATAACCCTTGTTCGGTAGTTGTCGATGAGCTGCTACTCTTGGTAGAGGTGGGGGATGGACGGGAACATTATGTTGAGGCGGGCGGCCTCGTCTATTTTCTTGAGGTTCAAGAGGAACCTCATCCATTTGGTCATCATCCACATCCTCCCCCATTGGCAAATTCCAAATGGGCTCGTTGTTGAGAGCCATTTTCGTACCTAAAAGCAATTCATAAACAAAATTAGTGACTCGGAAGGAAAATAAGACAAAGCACGCAAAAACCTAGATATATAGCTAAATCCGTTTAACTCCCCAGCAACAGCGCCAAAAATTGATATTGCCCAAACTAACACCACAAATATAGGTAGTGAGGCGGTCGAAGCAATAATAAAACCCAATACAAGTCGGTGTCGAATCTCAGGGAGTTAGAATTGGGATTAGGTATATATTTAGTGCAATTGTATAATGTGCCTCAAATTACACTTCCACATTCTTGTTTGTTGTTTTTACTTCTACTTTAAGCTATTGATTGCAAATATGAAACTAGGAGACAATATTTTTGGTTTTGGTTGTTTTTCAAATGATAAAAGATCTAGGGTTATGACTTCCACCTAGGTGGTTATCTGACGGGTTGTAAACTCTAGGGCAAGTTTGAATAGTCGAGGTTGTAATATAGCAATCACATGCAATTACCCACTCTATTCCTCTTGGTAGTTTGAGTGATTTTGCCCAATTTGGCTTTTTCAAGTCCAAATGGGTATCGCACAAAACAGGTGATATATGCTCAAGTCGGGTCTTACTATTTCTAGATTTGACGCTTTAATTGGGGCTATCAATTTCTTGAATTTGCCCCAATTTCTTGTTAGCCAAGTGTTCCTAGACTTAATCTCTCTTTCTCAAGTGGAGACTAAGTCAAATAGGCATGAATCAATGTTTGCAACCATTAATTCTTGAATTCAAGCACGAACTTGGCTAAATATCACTAACCAATCACAAACAAGCCCTAAATCAGACACCCATTAAATACCCACACTAGGGTTGAGACACAACCTTAGCTAGAAATTTAGCTACTCATGAAAAATGAAAAAATACAAGAAGAAATTAAGATAGAATGCATAATAATTGATTAGAGAAAAAAAATCAAATGTTTAGAAGTGAATATATTAAAAAATTAATCAACATATTAAAGAAAACGGCTCATTTGCTCTCCCCAAAACTCAACATAGCCTAAAAATGACAAAAAGTTCTATTTATACTAAGTTGGAAATATCTGACAAAAATGCCCCTGCGGAGGTTGTGCAGACCGCGTATTTCTGAGTGCGGCCGCACTCTTGCTTCTGCGGCCACACAATTATAGTGCGGTCTGAACTCCTTGAACTTGAGCTCTGGCTTTGCGGGACTTCTGCGGACCGCACAATTTTGAGTGCGGCCGCGCTCTTGATTATGCGGCCGCACAAAAGTGGATGCGGCCCGCATTTCTTCTTGTTTCAAAAGTCCCTTCTCTCTGATTCTTGTCTTCTGCGGACCGCATAATTTTGAGTGCGGCTGCACAATTATGGTGTGGTCCACATGCCTTAAGCCTTCCTAAAACCTCAGCTATCTGAATCTCCTTGTCTGAGGCCGCACAGTAATTGTGTGGTCCGCACTGTAGGCCTTTTTGCCGTGTTTTGGTTCTTGTTCACTTTTGACTCCTTTATGAGTTGATTTTGACTTCTTTGGCTCATTTCCCAATATCCTGGTACAAAAGCACATTTCATTAGTTCTCGGGAGTACCTTTAAGCATTTTTGAGCTTAAACGCAAGTAAAAGAGAGCAAATAAGCTGTTAAAAACCCTACTTATCATGGATCCTGAGATCTTACGAAGAAATTGTTCATTTCTTCTTCTTCTAGTGGTGGCCTCACCTTGGCGGCCTCTGATATCCAACATCTCAAACTTAGGAGGTTCGTAACACTCCGGCAATTCCACATTTGGCTGGATACATAAGTCTTCATAGTTCAAACATTCAACGCCCTTCCTGCCTTCAACACTCTACACTCTCCCTGTCAATTTCTTTAGTTCCTCCACCATGTTTCAGATGAGCAGGTCCTTATCGGTTGGTTCAGGTATGCATAGCTTTGCTGCGGGGTATGGGGTAAGGTTTCCATATATATCGAGTTACCTTGGTATATTCCTGGGACCTAGGTATATGGGTGATCATTGATCGAGGTTTGGGGGGATCGGGGGTAAGTTGTGGTGCATTTTAAGGGGTGTGATAAGTGGTGGTTTGCGGATACTGGGTTGGTTAATGATGGTATTATTGAGGGGTTTGCACTGCTGGGGGGTTAATGTTTTGAGGGGGTGCGGGATTGTGATATTCGTTGTGGGATGATTTTGTGGAGCCATGGGTGGTGGAATTAGGGTTTGGGTGTTTTACGATGGTGTTTGATTCTAAGTGGTGGTGTTCTGATGGTTAACAACGGGAAAATTTAGAGTAAGGGAGAGGTTTGCGAGATTTTGGACCTGCTCAAGCTCACCTTGTAGCTCAGAGATTTTCTGTTCCAACTGCAGGACCAACTCGTTCTGTCCTGGCGTACTTCATCCATCTAGGATTTCAGTATTTTATGCTATGATAGCATTGTCTTTTTGATTACCACTTAGATCATCCATCTTCCCTTTGCTTTTGCCTTTGCTTTTCGGGTCGCTAAGAGGTGGAGGCCCTCTGGATCTAGTGCGGCATTCTGATGATGCCAGAATGCATGAACCAACCATTAGGAATGGGAGTAATCAAAAGAAAGAAAACAAAAGGTAACCGAGTCGGTAAGACAAAGTAAAAGAGTGTTTGCAATATCTAAGTAGGTATCACATAAGGTCATGCAATAATTTGCATCCTAATTTGGGGACCTCATTGTGCCTGAGGTAGGCCTAAGTTACATACAGACTTAGAGAAAATTCATGCCAACGATGCCTCATTTTATTAATGTGAAAATAAGCCAAATCAATCTTTCACTATGTCGAAATAATAACTATAAAGTCACTAAGAACATTAAGCCTTATTACATCAAAATCTAACGAAATCCAATCTGGAAAGCAGTAAAGAACATTATCTCCTAGTCTACTTGGTCCCAGAAGGACCTTCTCCATGCTTGGCTCTTTTGACTCCATCAATCACATTTCCTAGATCGCGCATGTCGAGTAGCAAGTAACCATTGCCAGCTTCCCTCCTTTATCATAGTCTATGCCTTGCCAATCCCAAAGCCTCTTTCTCATCTTTCCTCTAGCTCCATCAATCCTTTCTCTAGATGTTTTAAACTCTCTGTAGATTTATTTGCAATCTCCTTCCATTCCCTGATCGCCTCCATATCCACCTTATATTGTTCCAGATGCTTAGCTTCAGATTCGAACACCCTGTTATGTAGCCTCTTGTACATCACATGTGCCTCAGCCACCTCATCTATGATCCTATCTTTCAGATTGACCCCCGGTTTGACGTCCCCAGCTATGTTGTCTTCCATCCATGAGAGATAGCAGTACATGTGACTGGCATGATACCTTTCTGGTTCAATGGTCTCTCCCTCCACGATGATTTTTTGATTCGACATGTGTTGGGCTTCAAATTCTTAACGGAACAACATCTCCTTTGAAATCTGCTTTATACTGGACCATGTTGGAAACCCGTGGTATGACTTATTTCCTCCCAGCTTGCCTCATTACCCTTATAGGAGCGTAAGGGTAGATGCTTCGCAGCGCGATCGGTACCAAGTGAGTGGTTCTATTGGACCTGATAATGAACTCACTACTAGTAAACCACTTAAACATCCAATGTACTTGCTTGTCTGTCAGATTAATGAAGAAACGCACCTAGCCTAAAACATTTTCAGGCTTTGCAAACCTGGCGATAATTTCCCCTCTGAAAGTGTTCTAGCAGCCAAACTTGTAGTAAGAGATTACAACCCTCGAAGTGTCAGAACCCATGCTTGCATCGATTCAAAGCATGGTACATCTCGACTAATATCATAGAGATGATAGTGTATTTCTACTCCCTGATACCTTCCATTAAGGTCTTGGCGACCATGGCTAAGCGATTGTGAATTATTCCCCCTTGCATTGGAAAGATCAACAAACCCAAGAAACAGACTACGAAGACATAGACCCGGTGGTGTACCCATCCCAAAGAGGTAATGGCTAACTCCTCATGATGTAAGTGATATGATTTGCTATGCCCATACCGCTCATAGAGAAATTCAAAGGGGAAGTATGATTCTTAGCATATTTTGATGGTATAAATCTGTTTTTGGTTAGATTTGAAGCACCCGGAGGCAGAGTCGAGAGGCAAAGGCATCGTGGGCTAGAGTTTGGATCGGATTGAGGTAATTAATGATTGTATATGCTGTCCTGAGGGTATGAAACCCCGGATTTCACATCGTTGTGCTACTTTAAGGTGACACACACACTAGATGACAAGCGTGGGGTCATGCAACATTGGGGATCGTGACTTAGTCCGTCCCGTATGACTGTTAAGTCGCGTATTTGATTGAAAAATGTTTGATATCATTGTGTTTTGGAAAGTATTATCGTGTTTTGGTCTGAATGCCATATTTGGGCCACGTGCCAACTGTTTTGGACCCTTAGGGGATTTTTACTACTGTTCCTCACTGTTTTGACTTCATATTTGTACTCAGTCATGCTATATTCTACTATTTTCATAACTCAGCCATATTTACTCCGTTTTGATATTTTAAATGATATTTTGGGCCGAGCATCATGTTTTACTATTGCCCGAGTGGCTTGAGAGATTTCTGACTGAGTGAGACCGAGGGCCTGTGTTGTGAAGATATTATGGGATCGGGCTGTGCACCGCAGCAGTGTTGTACTGATTCATGATTATGAGGCCGAGGGCCTGATTTGTTTCGCCATGAGGTGGCTTGTTATGAGGCCGAGGGCCAGTTTGGTTATGCCACGAGATGGCTTGTTATAGCGTTGGGCTGTAGGAG
The DNA here is from genome assembly GCF_001879085.1 of Nicotiana attenuata. Classification (NCBI taxonomy): domain Eukaryota; kingdom Viridiplantae; phylum Streptophyta; class Magnoliopsida; order Solanales; family Solanaceae; genus Nicotiana; species Nicotiana attenuata. The sequence goes on along the minus strand of NC_031989.1, from coordinate 71,164,553 downwards.
CCCCTCCGGAGTCTGCACACCCCAAGTGAGCGCGGGTACCTAGTGTGAGTGATGTGATGTAGCCCGAGGGGCTGTTGTTGTTTCATATTATTGCCCGAGGAGCTGTCCTTGATCCATGTTTCGCCCGAGGGGCAGTTCTTGATTCATGTTATGCCCGAGGGGCTGATTACGAGTGATTATGAGGTAGCCCGAGCGGCTGGTTCTATTGATATTTTGCCTGAGGGGCGGTGTATGGTACATGTGTTGCCCGAGGGGCTGTTTACGTTTCTATAATTTGTACTCACTGTTTAATCACTCGTTTGAAACTATTCAAAGTTGTTTTAAAAGGTTTTACTGAAACTGAGCTTGATTTACGAATTAAATGATTTTTGTACTGTTTTGGAAATGTATTGCATTTGCTATAGCATTATGATGTGGTTTACGCGTTTTCTTATTGCTTAGCTTTCACTTACTTTTATTACTTACTGAGTTGGCGTACTCACATTACTCCCTGCACCTTGTGTGCAGATTCAGGTATTTCTGAACCCGGTAGAGGGTGTTGATTGCTCAGTGGCAGAGCCATCGGAGTTAGCAAGGTAGCTGCCCGACGTTCGTAGCCCTGCTCTTCTCCCTCTTGTCTTCCTTAGATTGTTTTTAGTATATTTTCAGACTCTTCGTTGTATTCAGACCTTAGTAGATACTTGTGACTTGTGACACCCCGATGTTGGACTTGTGTATTTATTCTGCACTATTCATTTAGACTTACATTATGAGATATTTGATTAATTAAAGGCTTAAAAATGACTTTTATTGAATAATGGTTAATTTGGGAATTGTGTCGGCTGGCCTAGTTTCACGATAGGCCATCACGACCGGGTCGGTTTTAGAGTCGTGACAAGTTGGTATCAGAGCCTAGGTTACATAGGTCTCACGAGTCATGAGCAAGTTTAGTAGAGTCTCGCGGATCGGTACGGAGACGTCTGTACTTATCCTCGGGAGGCTGCAGAACCTTTAGGAAAAACTTCACATTCTTGAATTCTTATCTTGTGTCCTTTATTCAGCTTGAAATGTAACTCTTTGAATTCCTTCCACACATTCATATGCGCGCATGAGCGCTTGGTATCGGTTGTGCGTCGACGGCTTGTGATTCCCTGATCGAGTGACGAGATGTGATCTTTGTGTGTTGATGTTGGGCCAGTCTGGAGGACTTGAGGCCGGGCCTTGCCTGTAGCTTGAGCCCTGAGCTGTTGATTGTGCGAGCGCGTGTTCTGGATTTATATGTTCGATAGTGTCCCTATTAAGGGAAGTGGTGACTGGATAGTTACGTGATGAGTGTGATGTGACTGCGAGATGTGTTCATATGAATTGAATGAGACGAGAAGGGTCTGCTTGGGGGTAGCAAAAACTATCTGGTGCTTGATTTCCATCTTGATTTGATGTATAGCCCCAAGTTGTGGCTGTGTTGAAGATTAAGTGACTGCGTAATATTTATGACGGTGGAAGGATATAAAGAGATGTCAGTTTGAGGTGAAGCAGGTGGGTTATCTCCTGCGGAGTGTTATGAAGTTTGTGTGATCCTTATGTTGTTTGTTGGAAGATCTCTTTTACCAGTGAAATATATGTGTTACAATTTGAATTTAGGTCGCTTAAGAGAGTGGGCTTGACTGTTATGAGGGTGAATGCAAGATTTGCAGAAGATTTGAACTACTAGATGGTCTGTGTTGCACGAGCTTAAGAAGGATTGAGTTTAATCTCACTATGTTATTATGGCAGTAATAGAGTATATGCATTATGAGTTATTGTGTGTTTTGATCTATGGCTTTGAGCCAAGTGGGGGGAGTCTGCTATTGATTAGTTGATTGCACGGTTATGTGCTATGTTGGTTCTAGTTTGAGGCGTACTGGTGAATCAGTTATCGCTTATGGAGGTTGAGACTGAGGATGGCTCGAGTAAAGGAAATTTCAATAAAGGTTATGTTATCCTTTATGGGTGTATGAGAATCACGAAATGAGTTGAGTTGTTATTGGTAAAGGATGTACGGTGCATAGAACAGGAAGTTGCTTGGTTGTGTTAAGGTGAGGTTACATTCTGCAATGTCGAAATGCTAATGGAGCACATGTCGTCCGGTCAGTTTGATCGGTCTAATTGCGGTTTGAGTAGAGTGCATGACTCTCGAGACTGGTTCTAGTGGGTTCAAGATTTTATATGTAATAATTGGAGATTTTCAGGTTGTATATTTGGCTAAAAACTGAGGTTTGCATAGGAGGGTGTCAAGACTCGTGGTATTTCTATATCGTTATGGATTCTACACATCAGTATCAGGAAGGTGAAAGTAATGGCTTTAGATTTGCAGGAAGTCTCTTCAGGGAAATTATTTTGAATGTGGTGCTTTTGGGGATATTTGAGAGAGTAGTCAGCGGCTTATGAACCGTAGGACGGTGTGGCTTTATGCTTGGGACTCGTGTGGCGAGTCTGGGTCGAGGAATATGGTGTTATAGCGAGAAGAAGTATCAAGTTGAAGGTAAATCAGAAGAAACTTGCATAGATGGGATAGCTTGGTAGTAGGCCGGATTGGCATGGTAAGGATATGATTAGTTGTTTGGGTGCTTACAAGGACTCAGTCCTAATGGTTTAGTTTTGTGCAAATGGAATTCGGAGAGTTCTTGATGGTTTCTACCACGGTTTGAGATGTATATTTTCTACGAGCATGAGGAGCATGGGATGTATAGTGATTTTCTTCTAGATGGGATCAATGGAAAGTTCTTGGATAGTTGAGTACGTAGTTGCTTGTGGCTCGGAATGGATATGAAGTTCTCATGTTTATCCTAGGATGGTATGGTATATGCGGTATGTTGTGTAGGATTGAGATTTGCATGTGTAAGGTCATGGTTTAGTTTTGAAAGGAAGGCCACAAATTCTTAGGTAGCATGGACAGTTTCAGATGACTAGATAAATGAGATCACTGATTGGTGTGGCTTGATGAGGGTATACATTTTAGAAAGGGCGATGTGTTTGAGTTGAGGATACTTCATTAGTATTGCGGCACTTTCTTATTGGATCGACTGCTGATATTCGAGTTTGGTTGGTGGCACAGAAGAATTATAGGAGTACCTATCATGGGATGATTGGGTATTAGAGGTGTGTTGTATATTCGGATGGTGGAGTTGGGATCGGATATGGTGATTCGCGTGCTGTATGGATTTGGAGATTGGGAGTTCTCATAAACAGGGTAGGTCGTTGTTGTGGACCGCGTATATCGGTCTTGTGTGGTAACTATTGGAGGTTTGGAGACCCGAGTGGATCCTTGTTACTTAGTATGCTCTATTTGTGTGATATATTGGGTATGGAAAGGTTGTCTCCGTGTCGTGTTATTCTGGGTTGTTGCGCTAGGACGGCACGTTGGCTATGCCGGGAATGCCACAGATTGAGTAGCGAGGTTCGACGGATTATGTTCCCAGTAGGGTGGTTTGATTTTTGAAGACCCAGCGGATGGCTGGGAAGGGTTGTCTTTCTTATTTGGCCTTCGTGATGGATGTCAGTGCAGAGACTCCTACCATTGATTTAGTTCCGTTGGTGAGGGATTTTTTGGATGTGTTTCCTGTTGCCGGGCATGTCGCCGGACAGGGTTGTTGATTTCGGTATTGATTTGGTGCCGGGCACCGTATCGTATGGCACCGGCGGAGTTAAAGGAGTTGAAGTAGCAGCTTCAGGAACTCCTTGATAAGGGGTTCTTTGGTAGGCCAATATGGATGTGTGTTCTACATCGAGTCGGCTTGGTTCACTCCGAGTTGTATTGTTGAGGGATGTGCTGATTCGATTGTTATTGAGCTTATTAGTGATCTGGGGATATCTATGAGTTACCTTTCCGTGTTGCGAGGCGTTAGGATTTGTTGGTTATAGGCACATGTGGTGCGGTTTTATTGGGGTCTCTTAGTGGAATTCGAGCGGGTAGAGTATTGGGTATTGCTCGGCGGATGGCGTATCGGTTGTGTCCTTCGGGTTTGTGTAATGTTATGTCAATTGCTTCGTCGTGGTTATGATGATTTGCTTTGGTTCTAGACATCAAATTGCGCGTGGTTGTCGATTTTGAGCATAGTGACTTGAGGTGTTTCATGTGGGCCAGTGTTTGGATAGGGTCGCGCATTGCAGCGAAGTTATGTGGAGGTATGATCCTTCGGGTTAGATTCGTGTGTTCTATTTCTACGATGTGTGACGGGTTCTCAGCATTGTGTGTGGTGGTACTAGTGAGCTTGCGGTACAGCTCTCTCATTTGAGTCATTTTTCATGATTTGAGTACGTTCGGATTGTTGCTTATTGGTGCGCGGATTGCACGAGTTGTGACTTTAGATTGTATTGATGTGTCATGTCACCAAAGTAGTTGTGTTGGATTAGATGAGATCGTTGGGATCTAGAATGAATACAAACGGATTCGGTTTCAGCGTGTTGGAAGGATAATATCGATGTTCGGCTCAGAAATTTGCTATGGTCCTTGCCAAAGGAGAAGTAAGGAGAAGTGGCTTCACAAATGGTTGATCTGAGGAATGGTTATGACTTTCTACGTGTTTCATTTGTCATTGGCAGTATACGGAAGTGTTGGGATGAGGCTTTATTTGATAAGAGGTTTATTATCGATATTCGTTGTTCTAAACAACTGCTGTGATTAGAAGTTATCGCTACAAGAGTTTGAGCTATGTGGTATACCATGTAATTGCATCTGAGGCAAGTATGGTCTGTTACAGCTTGTTCAGGCTTATTCAGAGTATAGATGTGAGATTCTGATCTTGTAGACGATTTCAGAAGTGGAAATGTGGTTCTAACGTTTATGGGCTAGGTTGGATTGTGAAATTTCAGTTACATTGTATTATCGACCTATATGAGATAGGGTGACGTGGGATCACCCCCGGGTATGTACATGGTAAGGTTACACAACGATTTGATGGTCTTCGGAACAACTTTGGGCACGTTCGAGGACGTACGTATGTTTAAGTGGGGGAGGATGTAACGACCCGACCGGTCGTTTTGAGCTTTTGCACTTTGCTCGCTAGTTCTAGGGCATGACTAGCCCCGTGTTATGTATATGACTTTTGTAAATCGTCGGTTTTGGTTTTCACGGTAATCCGAATGGATTTGGAAGAACAGTTCTCAGTTTGAAGCTTATAATTTGAAAGGTTTGACCAAGTTTTGACTTTTTATTATTTGATCTCGGATTTGGATTTTTATGATTTGGTTAGCTCCGTTAGGTAATTTTAGACTTAGCAACGTGATCGGAATGTGTTTTGGAGGTCCGGGGTTGATTTAGATTTGAATTGGCGAAATTGGAATTTTGGCGTTTTTCGATTGGTAGTGGAAATTTTGATATCGGGGTCGGAATGGAATTCCAGAAATTGGAGTAGGTCTGTTGTGTCATTTGGGATGTGTGTGCAAAATTTCAGGTCATTCAGTCGAGTTTTGATAGACTTTTTGATCGAATTCGGAATTCGGAAGTTTTTGGAATTCTCAGGCTTGAATCCGTTGATGATTTGATGTTTTGATGTTTTTTTGAGCGTTCCAAAGATTGGAACAAGTTTGAATGATGTTATGGGATATGTTGTCATGTTTGGTTGAGGTCCCAAGGGCCTCGGGTGAGTTTCGGGTGGTTAAACGGATCAAATTCTTGTTTTGAGAGTTGCGGATTTTCCTTCAGTTCTGTTGCAGAAGTTTCTTCTTTGTGATCGCATGAGGAGGCTCGCGATCGCGTAGGGCATTTGTAGAGGCAGTCCAGGTTGTTTTTCGCGTTCGCGTAATTAGAGCTGCGATCGGGAGGATTGTTGAGGTAAAGCATCGCGAACGCGTGGGTTAAGTCGCGTTCGCGTAAGGTTGAGTGGACTAGAGTTTGACCGCGTGTTTGTTCATCGCAAACGCGGTCCCTAGTTCGCGATCGTGTAGCAGTAGGGCTGAGCGACGCGTTCGCGTAGGGTAATTTCTGGGTCAGCAAAGTTTGTTCTACGCGATCGCGATTAAGGAAAATTTATCTGGGCAGAATAATTAAAAGTGGTTTTCGCGATTTTTGGTCTATTTCCTCCATTGTTGAGCGATTTTGGAGCTTTTTGAGAAGGATTGAAGAGGTAATCAAAGGGAAACACATGGAGGTAAGATTTTTAAACTAAATACTCGATCCTATGTTGATTCTTACTTGTTTAAACATGAAATTAGTGGGATTTAAAGCCAAAAATTGGGGAATTAGGGCTTGAAATTTGGAGAGTGTAAATTGGGGATTTGAAGGGCCATTTGAGGTCTGATTTTGATGTTCTTGGTATGTATGGACTCGTGGGAGGATAAGGATTCTATTCATGTAATTTTTATCGGATTCCAAGACGTGGGCCCAGGGGTCGGGTTTGACCAATTTCGGAATTTTTTATGTAAATTGGTTATTTTCGAGTGGGCTTTGTTCCCTTAGCATATTTTGATGGTATAAATCTGTTTTTGGTTAGATTTGGAGCATTCGAAGGCCGAGTCGAGAGGGAAATGCATCGCGAGCTAGAGTTTGGACCGGATTGAGGTAAGTAATGATTGTAAATGTTGTCCTGAGGGTATGAAACCCCAGATTTCACATCGTTGTGCTACTTTGAGGTGATGCACACGCTAGATGACGAGCGTGGGGTCGTGCACCATTGGGGATCGTGTCTTAGTCCATCCCGTATGACTGTTAAGTTGCGTATTTGATTGAAAACTGTTTGATGTCATTGTGTTTTGCAAAGTATTATCGTGTTTTGGGCTGAATGCCATAATTGGCCCTCGTGCCAACTGTTTTGGACCCTTAGGGGATTTTTACTACTATTCCTCACTGTTTTGACTCATATTTGTACTCAGTCATGCTGTATTTTACGGTTTTCCTAACTCAGCCATATTTACTCCTTTTTGATATTTTAAATGATATTTTGGGTTGAGAATCATGTTTTACTGTTGCCTGAGTGGCTTGAGAGATTTCTGACTGAGTGTGGCCGAGGGCCTGTATTGTGAGGATATTATGGGATCGGGTTGCGCGCCGCAGCAGTGTTGTACTGATTCATGATTATGAGGCCGAGGGCCTGATTTGTTACGCCACGAGGTGACTTGTTATGAGGCCGAGGGCCAGTTTAATTATGCCACGAGATGGCTTGTTATTGCGCTTGGGCTGTAGGAGACCCTCCGGAGTCCGCACACCCCCAGTGAGCTCGGGTACCCAGTGTGAGTGATGTGATGTAGCCCGAGGGGCTGTTGTTGTTTCATATTGTTTCCCGAGGGGATGTCCTTGATCCATGTTTTTTACGATGGGCAGTTCTTGATTCATGTTATGCCCGAGGGGCTGATTACGAGTGATTGTGAGGTAGCCCGAGGGGCTGGTTATATTGATATTTTGCCTGAGGGGCGGTGTATGATGTGTTGCCCGAGGGGCTGTTTACGTTTCTATCATTTTTACTCACTGTTTTATCACTCGTTTGAAACTATTGAAAGTTGTTTTAAAAGGTTTTATTGAAACTGAGCTTGATTTACGAAGTAAATGATTTCTATACTGTTTTGGAAATGTACTGCATTTGTTGTAGCGTTATGACATGGTTTACGTGTTTTCTTACCGCTCAACTTTCATTTACTTTTATTACTTACTGAGTTGGCGTACTCACATTACTCCTTGCACCCTGTGTGCAAATTCAGGCATTTCTGAACCCGTTAGCGGGTATTGATTGCTTAGCGGCAGAGTCATCGGAGTTAGCAAGGTAGCTGCCCGACGTTCGCAGCCCTGCTCTTCTCCGTCTTGTCTTCCTTAGATTGTTTTTAGTATATTTTCAGACTCTTCGTTGTATTCAGACCTTGGTAGATGCTCGTGACTTGTGACACCCCATTGTCGGGCTTGTGTATTTATTCTGCACTGTTCATGTAGACTTACATTATGAGATATTTAATTAATTAAAGGCTTAAAAATGACTTTTATTGAATAATGGTTAATTCGGGAATTATGTCGGCTAGCTTAGTTTCACGATAGGCGCCATCACGACCGGGTCAGCTTTAGGGTCGTGACACTAGCATCTTTAAAAAACTGTGTGGCATGAAATTTTCTAGTACCAGTAGACACGGACTATCCCACGGTAACTTGGCGAAGCCCCTTATTTATTCCAGAAGAGGATTCATTTCTATATTGCCAAATTAGAAAACAACTCTCTTCTAATCCCAGAACATGGTGGTTGTCTCAATTAATTCCCTGTTGGGTTGAATATTCAGCAAAGATGGCAAGTTACCTAGTACTCTCCTCACGTGATTTCTTTCACATGGTGCAAGGTGGTTCCACCAGTCAATTAGCAGAGGCGGGATATTCTGGACCATACCAAACCTGGGGATTTTGTGCTTCATTTTCTACAAACAAATAAAAGTTAGCCCTTTCCCTCTCCAAATTCGACTCTTTATGCAGTAATGATCAACATATTGGCCATATTTTCTCTAAGCAATGCACATAATATGATGGTGTCCTTTGGGATTATGGAAATCCCTTTGGACTACTAACAAGTTTTACCTAAGCGGGTTGATACGTCAATGACATTTCAATCCATACTAGGTTTAGCATGACGTATGTACATTTCAAATCACAGTGTGGTTTCTAGAAGGGTCTAGACCGGTACTCCCAAGTGGACAACTTCAGATGGAAAGGCACGAGACCATCGACTGCACCACTGATCGACTAGTATGTTGCTAATAAGCCTTTCCGGTTTAAAATGGTGTTTTTAGGAAAGCTCGGACACTCATCAGGTGCCTCTATGTTGATAATAATCACAAGTGAGGTATGATGTTGAAAGCATGCTTTATGCAAAAATAGTAACACATTGCTAGATATTTGCATAATGAAAGTACACAAAAACAGTAAGTAATATGGTGAAGATGAACAGGAGAAAGAAAAGAAAAAAAAAGGAAAGAAAAAAGAGAGAAGTTAGTTTAACTCATGAGAATGTGCGAGAACGTAATTAAAAAAAGCAATTAGGGAGATAGGGATGGGAGATACATGATATAGCAGACTTAAACAACATAAAGGAAATAGGGAGGGGACATACATGTCATAGCAGTTTAAGCAAATAAGGGAAATAGGAAGGGGATGTACATGATATATCAATTTTAAGAAAATAAAGGAAATAGGGAAGGGATGTACATGTGATCCAATAATCCATTAATCCACAAAATCGAAACTTCATTATGGTAAGAGCCTAAGTATATCCCCAGCTGAGTCGCCATGTTGTAGGGCCCTTTTTTCTCTCGAAAGCGGGTTTCTACATGTGACAATTATTTTAAATAGGTATTAAAATAGAAGAGTTGCCACCTGACATTTTGAGGTGTGTTAGGGCACCTATTTGCAAATAACTCTAATTTGACTAGTCTATGTCAACAAAGACCGGGTAAGGGCTCAAATTACCTCGAAGAAAAGGTGTTAGGCACTCTTCGAGGTCCACAACTGTGGGTCCCGGCCGAAATTCATGCTATGTATATTATTGGATTGTCTTATGGGTATCATGTAAGTGAAGGAAGACACGGAATTTAAAAGTTCAACTATGATGTATACAAGTGTAAAGAAATCGCACATGTGAAGGAATTAAATTATAAAATACAAGTCTTAAGAGGTTACATGATACAACCTAATTATTCTATGTTCAAATAAACAAAGAGCGAACAATAAACATATAAAGGAGGGGGTCCTAAGTTTTTTAGCCAAAAGGATCACCTCGTGCAACATAAATAATACTTTGTAACTCCCTTAGGGTAGGGGTTGCTCATATTATTCACCGAGCACATACTATCATCTCCTGCTACCCAATTACTATTTTAAAGTTGTTTACCTAAAGCGCTCTAATTCAATTCTAAAATGTGTCCTATGCGTGCACTACCAGTCCCATGCCTATGATCCAGGAGGCTTTAGACCTACTATTTGAATGGTTCTATACATTACTTAGGGTGCTAAAAATGATAAAACTAGGCGCACATTCAAAACATGTAGGACTACACACAAAGATAATAAACGGCTCAAGTTAGCCTCCACACATAAGCAACAAATGCAAGCAGGCAGATTTTGCACTTGGCAGTAGACAATTTTAGAACTAAGACATGTTAGAGTCGTTAAGTCCTATAGACATGGCTTCTATATGATTCTAATTTCAAGCATCCTACAGGCAGGGCTGCTGTTTCAGACTATCGAATTTGCAAATTACAGGTATTATAAAACCTATAGAAATGATCTCGAAGTTGTTTGCGCAATGGGGCAATAAAACGGTTTGAAAATTCAGAATTATCAGCATTTGATTTTATAGGCATGCTGGGAAGGTTCTCTAATAGTTGGTATTTGAACTCAATTTTATCATACTTATTCCTATAGGATTGTTATCTAGGTGGAAGTGTAATAAAACAACAGAAGTAATCAATTAAAGACCTATAGACATGGTATCTAGATGAGCAAAGACATGTATTAGTGTTATCCTATAGGCATGTCGTCTAATAGCGCATAGAAGTAGACATGGAAGCAGGTAAAGCATTTACTCAAACAAACATGCTTTTTGGATAGTGTACGGGTATTAGACAAGTTAAGTGAAGTGAGTGACTTTCTATAGGCATGATTTCTATTAGTGTATAGAATTAAAGCATATCAAACAATTAGCAGACGAAGAAAATAAATCCTATGGACAGGTTTTCTACCCATTTAGGCGGAAATTAAAGTATACCCGCTTCCCCATTTCAGTAAATCCCAATTGTTTGTTTACAAATTCTTACTGGCCAAGATAATGAGTACAAGTACAAATTTTACACAAGGAACAACTGCGGGCCCAAGAACATGCCCAAATGAAAATAACCCAGTATTGCCTGGGCCTTCAACAGGCTCTCTTTCACACGAATAGCAGGCCCCAGATCCAAATGCATCTCAAACAGGAGAGTATGTCCATTTGCACAGCCCAAGGACATACATGAACTCATACCAAGCCCAACAATTTCAGATTGACCAGTTAACCAAATAAGTTAATGGACCACACATGGAAATCAACTAAACAGCCTAGAAGCAATACCTCATAGACACAAGGTTGTATGACATTTAGCATGATGTATAAACACATTGACATTTCAGAAGCAAGAGTAACATGATTGATTAAGCAAAGAATAGGAGACTAGGAGAATCAATAGGATTAATTTCAACATGGAAAACTAACAACATAGGTTAAGTCATTAAGCAGGTGATAGCATGCTAAAGATAGACATAACATTAGGAGGGCTGAGGAGACATGCCACTTAGATTTAACAGGGTAAGCATACCAAATACATACAAGATGCACATGTTAAGCGTTCTAGTGTGAGTCTAGGGTAGAGCATGGTTTAGAATTAGTCCAAAAGGGATTTTAAAGCTGTGAATCTAAGTCAGGAATGTCTAATAGAGTCATTATCAGAGGATGAAATAGTAAACAAGGAAATAGGCATGATCTATAGCACCCAATAAGAATCTTAATCATGTTGAGTGTAACACAAAGGTTCCCAAGTTCAAAGATATCATAGTAGGAAGACAGATGTCGTGATGGCACCTAGTCTCTAAGACTAGTTAAGCCTAGCATACATCAATATTTAACAAAAATGATGATTTAAATATCAACTTAAACTAGTAATCTATCTTAGTAAAACCAAATAGATACAACTATCAATAACTCCCAAACCCTGTTGGAAACCGAATCATAAGCTCTATAGAGAGTGCAGTAGTAACCTAGAAATACGATACTTATTTTGAACAAGAAATAAACAGTTATGACACTAAAAGTAGAAGGTGACTTCGAGGCCTACGAACGTCGAGCAGGTGTACCTTGAAGTCTCCGATAATAACTGATCAATCACTGGTGTCCGGCACGACCGGACGTACCTGGATCTGCACAACAATGTACAGAAGCGTAGCATGAGTACACCATAATGGTACCCAGTAAGTATCAAGCCTAACCTCAGTAGAGTAGTGACGAGGCCAGGTCAAGACACCTACTAGGACAAGAAAGTTGAATAGAGTATAATATAGACTAATAAGGGAAAGCGAGAAATGAATAATAACAAAGCATTACAAAAATGTAGGCTAACGATGGAATTTAAGGAAATAAAGGCAATAAGGAATGAACACACGACAAGAACAACAAGAAATCAAATACGGAGGTTGGTCACCACTATATCCTCTAAAATCTCGAAGCCTCTTGGCCTCTCTGTCCTCCCTCTCTCAGCCCCGCATACCCTCTAACCTCCATACGATCTTTACCACTTGCTGAAATGGAGTATCCATCTCCAACCCTCGAGCCATGCTGAAACTAAGACCATAACTGAGCCCCTCGATGAATCTGCATACACACTGTCCAACTGTAGAAACCAACATAGGTGCATGTCGAGACAATTCACTGAATCTGATAGCATACTCTAACACCGACATAGTCCCCTGACGCAGTGCGCCATGCATCCCGAAGGGTTTGGGGAACAAACTCTCTCAAAAATAAAAATAACAACAACAACATCATACCCAGTAGTATCCCACACTGTGGGGTCTGGGGAGGGTAGTGTGTATGCAGACCTTAGCCTTACCTTGTGAGGATAGAGAGGTTGTTTCCAATAGACCCTCGGCTCAGGAAAGTATAAGCACTACATTAATAAAAATATAGACAAGAAGGGACAGTACCAAAAAGCCATATAAAAGAAGAATAAAAACAACCAGATAGTAAGGTGATCAACAATGAAAGGAACAACGGTTAGTCATAAAAACCTACTACCAACAGAGAGCGAGAGTGCGTGCCAATACTAATGCTATGAACACTCTAGACTACCTACTCTACTACCCTAATCATCGACCTCCATAACTTCCTATCAAGGGTCATGTCTTCGGTCAGCTGAAGTTGTGCCATGTCTTGCCTAATCACCTCTCCCCACCTCTTCTTTGGCCTACCTCTACCTCTCCGTAGGACCTCCAATGCCAACCTCTCACACCTCCTCATCGGGGCATCTGTGCTCCTCCTCCTCACATGAACAAACCACCAAAGTCGTGCTTCCCGCATCTTGTCCTCAATAGAAGCCACACCCACCTTGTCGCGAATAACCTCATTTCTAATCCTATCTAACCTGGTGTGCTCGCACATCCATCTCAAAATCCTCATCTCTGCTACCTTCACGTTCTAGACATGAGTGATCTTGACTGGCCAACACTCTCTCAAAAATATCTCTGAAAATTGAGGCCAAGTGAATGGGGCTGCATCAGTTGGCCTACCCTCCTCTAAGCTTGCCACCATCTATACATTGCTCCTAACTGCTAAAATAGAGTGAAAGCAACTCCGCTCACCTTAACAATACCCATGGTGCAGAGAATACAATGGCATTTCTCTAGAAAACCCTGTGCATCCTCAGTAGATGTGCCACTAAAAGTAGGTGGATCATACTTCTTGAGCCTCTCAAGTCTCCTCTACTCCTCTTCAGATGCCTTTGGCCTGACCTCAGGCTGAACCGAAATAACAGACTGTGCTGTAATGACACCCAAAACTTGATCAAGGTGGACCCATTACTCTAGGATACGGGCTGCAAGAGTCTATGATCCTCCCCAAAGGGGAATCAATTCCGCCTGAGCTAGAGTGTCGAACATGCTCAAAAATTGTGCTAGGGTCTCCTGAAGTCTAGGGGCAACGACAGGTTCCTCATGTACATGTCCGCTAATCGGAGCTGTTGGTGGCTCTACAGACTCCGCTCCGGCAGGTGCTCTGATTGTAGCACATGCCCCTCCTTGGCCTTTACCCTGGCCCTAAACTCTTGCGGCTCTAGCAGAGGGCGCTGGTGTCTGATCATCTGATCCAGCAATGCGTGTCCTCAGTATCTATGAAAGAATAGTAAGATAAAGACTCAGATTCAAAATTCAACAAATTCGCATGATAAGGACTCAAAGAAGTGGAATTTTTCTAATTGTTTCGTAGCCTCTCGAAGATAAGTACAGACGTCTCTGTACCGATCCGCAAGACTCTACTAAACTTGCTTTTGATTCTTAACACCTACGAGCCTAGAGCTCTAATACCAACTTGTCATGACCCCAATTCCCACCTTAGGATGTCGTGATGACACCTAGTCTCTAAGACTAGGTAAGCCTAACATACATCATGATTTTAGAAAAATGACAATTTGAATATCAACTTAAACTGGTAATCTATCATAGTAAAACCAAATAGATACAACTATCAATAACTCCCAAAACCCGGTGAAAGTCGAATCACAAGCTCTACAGAGAATGTGCTAGTAACCTCGAATTACAATACTATTTTGAACATGAAATAAATACTTATACAACTAAAAGAAGAAGGTGACTTCGAGGCCTACGAACATCGGGTAGGTATACCTTGAAGTCTTCGATAATAACTGATGAATCACTAATGTCCGGCACGACCGGGCGTACCTAGATCCGCAGAATAATGTGCATAAGTGTAGCATGAGTACACCACAATGGTACCCAGTAAGTATCAGACCTAACTTCAGTAGAGTAGTGATGAGGTCAGGTCAAGACACCTACTAGGACAAGAAAATTGAACAAAGTATAACATAGACTAATAACGGAAAGCGAGAAATGAATGATAATAAAGTATTACAATAATGTAGGCTAACAATGGAATTTAAGAAAATAAAGGCAATAAGGAGTGAACACATGACAAGAAGAACAAGAAATCAAATACAGACAAGTACATTTCAGACAAATAAGAAAATAACCGAAATCGTTCAACCAATAAGTCTTTCAACAAAGAATGTACAACAAGAATCACAACCGAGGTACCACACCTCACAATCTCATTACACAAGTCACAATCACAATCTACCTTATATCACATCGTGAGCCCTGTATTTATTTTAAGAATAATTTTTTTCGAAATAGCTACATGCATTTTAGGCCCCTTATCTCACTGCATGGTTTCAAGTAATTCCCTTACTAGAAACACGCGTATCAATCCCACCTTATCTCACCGCATGCGCATCAACCCCTATCCTTATACTATCGCATGCGTATTAATATTACAACACAACAATTCACCACACGTGCCCATAAGCCACAATAATTGCCAAAAATTAGCAATACCAATGTTACCGCAACATATAGCCCACGACTTAACCAACAATGTCAACAAGAATCTCAATAATAACAAAATGAATAAGGAATCCCAAGTAGAAAATACTTACCCCAATCTATGTGGTGAAAATCGCCTCCAAAATTGCCCAAATCCGAGCTCCATATCTGAAAATATGATAAAATGACCAAGACCTTCGAAATAGGGTACTTTAAACACTACTCCAGAGGCACCATTCGCGATCGCGAGCACGATTCAAAAATATTCCAGCACATATTTTATGCTTCCGGATCGCGGCCATTTCCCTGCGATCGTGATGAACAAATTTTCATTACCCTTCCCAACTCTTCTCAGACAGCATGTAGTGTATCAGCCATAACTTTTTTGTACAAAACTCCAAATGACAAAGGGTTTGATTTTCTGAAAACTAGACACAAAAGGCTACAACTTTCATTTTTAGATCATCTCCAAATTGCTAGATTGCAATATATAAGCTTCCAAGGCCGAGTTAGTGACAACAGAATTTTCTTCTACGTGATCGCGAAAAGGCTTCAGCCATCGCGATTCACAGTGCCCAAAACAGCAATTTTCTCTTTACGAATGCGACCCAAAGTTCGCGATCGTGATGCACACCCATATAGCAAAAAACCAGCAACTAGAAATGGTCTGAAACCATCTCAAAACTCATTCGAGCTCCTCGGGACCCATATGAACAAACCAACAAGTCCCAAATCATATTATGGACCTACTCGAGGCCTCAAATCACACATAATAACATCAAAACCACGAGTCATCGATCAAGATCAATCTCTTAATGTAACGACCTGATTGATCGTTTTGAGCTTCAGTATTCCATTCAGTAGTTTGAGACTTTGAGTAGCTTTATATTATCTATTATGACTTGTGTGTATGGTTGGTTTCGGTTTTCGAGCATCTCAGGATTAATTTGCAAGAATAATTCTCGTTTTAGAAGCTTTAAGTTGGAAGAGTTGACCAAGGTTTGACTTTTGGGTAAACAAACTCGGAATCGGGCTTTAGTTATTTCAATAAGATTGTATGATTATTTTGTACATATCCACAAAGTTTGGTTAAATTCTGATGAGTTTCGGATAAGTTTGGGTTGTATGGTGATTGTTTTTGGTTTCGACGTTGATATGAGCATAAAGGTTACCATATTGAGCAAACGATCTATGATTCGTATTTTGACTAAACCATTATATCAGTATCGTAATTTTGGAATCATCAAGTTTCGACATCGTATGAGGAATTTATGGTCATTTTAGTAAGAATTGGGTTGCTAGATTTTTTCAAATTAATTACGAAAATGCCACTGAATTTGTATTTAAAATTTTGCACTATTTCCAAATATTGAAACCAATATATCTCCTTCATTTAGAGTGATTCAAAAGCCTAACTTGACTGTAATTTCATGATAAATCCATTGGAGGCACCAAAAGTGAGTTTCACAATCGTTTGGCATAAGGAATGAGGCAGAACACGAGGGCAGAAACAAATATAATATCGAGGGTTTGTTCATTTAGTCATATTTAGAGTTGGGAAGCTAGGATTTGGGCGATTTTGGAGGCGATTTTTACCACATGGATTGGGGTAAGTGTTCTATACTCCATTTTTTATTATATTTGGTGAATCCATCTTCATTTTTGGTATATGATTGATGATTTCAAAGTGAAATTTGGGGGGTTTGTCAAAAATTTCGTAAAGTAAATTTTTGAGTTTTGAACATTGATTCGGAGTTGGAATTTAGTGACACTAGTATGGTTGTACTCGTAATTGAATGGGTTGTCACATTTTGATTAAGGATTCCACCTTTATCAATTGTGCTTTTTTCCTTTGGCATTATTTTGATGTTCTTGAGTTGCTTTTGGCTAGTTTCTATCTATTGAGAGGTCGGTACGTGCGGGGGTGGCATTACTAGAGTATTGTTTGGCTTGTTGGGTATTGGATTCGGTTTGTTCGAGGTAAGTAACTTGTCTAAACTTGGATTTGATGGTATTTAACCCTGGAAATTGTGTTATAAGAGATGTATTGAGGTGACGCACATGCTAAGTGACGAGCGTGTGGGCGTACACCTTACTTTTTTTTTTAAAGTTATATCTTGTTACATCCATGTTCTCCCTACTTGTTTGATTGTATGAGTTGTGAATCATGTTAGAAATCATGTTTAGGATATATGCTTATTCTGTTGTGACCCACTGAGGATGTCTCTGTTGTTGATTTATTTGCTTAAATTGCAATTATATACTCAGTCATATTCATTCATTTTCATATAATATCTCTATCTCTGTTTTCATTGTTGTCACATCATATTATCATTGTTTGGGCTGATTGGCATGAAATTTGTGAGCACGAGAGACTGGAGAGATAGATGACTGACTTGGGGCATGAGGGCTAGATTGTGAGTGAGATTCATGATGGGACCGGGCTGCACGCCGGAACAAGTTTTACTGATTTATGATGGGATCAAGTTGCACGTCGCAAAAAGTTTTACTGATTCATGATGGGATCGAGCTGCACGCTTTATTGATTGATGATGGGATCGGGCTGCACACCACAGCAGGTTATATTGATTCGTGATAGGATCGAGCTGCACGTCACAGCAGGCCATGTTGGCTTATATCAGCGATTGGGCAGGATCCGCCCCTTCGGAGTCTGACATACCAGTAGTGAGCATAGGTATCGTACAGTGCTGAGCGACTGAGTGTGCTGAGTGATTGAGCGTGATGAGTTGGAGTACGAGACAGTGAGATTGAGTACTCTAAGAGTGTGAGTACGTGAGTTCATCACTATGATGCGTTACATTTGACATGCATATTTGGCATATAGGCATAAGATGCATTTCCTCATGCTAAATGGTATTGTGACATTCATGGCTTCACATGCACATTGACATGTATGCATAGAAGTGAACTTTCCTTATGCTATCCCGAAAAGGAATATTTTATCTGTTGTTGAAAGTTTTTGCGAAAAATCATAGTTCTGACATACTCATATTTTTGTAATTTCGGTGAAATATTTGGGTTTTACTGTTATACCTGAAAAGCATGCCTATATTCCGTAACTGGTAATGAGCTGAGCATCATATCTTTGAGTTATTACTCCTATTTTTATTATATTGTTACGAGTTGTTCTTGACTATTGGTGTTGGACTCTGACCATTTTCCAAGCACGTCATTACTTTCAACCTTAGGTTAGGTTTATTACTTAATGAGCACATGAGGTCGGTTGTACTCATACTACACTTCTACACCTTGTGTGCAGATGTTGGAGCTGATGTTGCTGCATGTGGCGGGAGGTGGCCTTGAAGATGTACGTGAGTTCTGGTTACATCTACCTCTTGTTCTTGGTAGCTTTAGATTTATAAATCTGTTTATGTACATTAGAACAAATGATGTATTTATTTCATATACCAGCTTTGTAAACTCTAAGTCTTAGAAGCCCGTTATTTGTACTACTAATCCTTGGGATTTTTGAATAAAAGTTCAGTTATTTCATCACTCATTTTCTCAGTAAATCTCATTTGAATTGGATTATTGTTAATTGTCTTACCTAGCGGGTTGGGTTAGGTGCCATCACGACTAGTTGGAGTTTGGGTCGTGACAAGTTGGTATTAGAGTTCTAGGCTCATAGGTTCTACGGCTATGAGCAAGTGCCTAGAAGAGTCTTGCGGATTGGTATGATGATGTCCATACCTATCTTCGAGAGGCTACAGGGCATTAAGGATAAACTTCCCATCTTTCTTTCCTTATCGTGTAGCATTGATTCAGCTTGAAGCGTATCTCTTTGAATTCTTTACACTTACTCGTATATGCAAGTGAGCACTCGGTATCAGGTGTATATCAACGGCTTGTGGATTCCATGGATAAGGTGTCATAGGTGTTTTTTGTGTTTTGGTGATGGGCCAGTCTAGAGGACTTGAGGCATAGTTTGGACCGCAACTTAGGCTCGGTATTTCAGTTGTGTGAGCATGTACTTTTGGACTTCTACGTCCAGTGGTGTCCCTATAAGTGGGACTGGTGGTTCTGTGAGTAGTTGGATGGCTATATGATGAGTATGATATCACTGCAGGATGTGTTCAGATGGTTTGAATGTGACAGGAAGGGTTTTCTTGAGATGTGAAAAGGACTATTGGATGCTAGATTTCTGTGGATGTGTCATACAATCTTGAGTTATGAAGGTTTTTGAGAGACTCTTTCGTGTTATTTCATTTGTGGAAAGAAGTAGATTTTCATGTCTTGTTGATGAGTACAGACTCAAGAAGATTAAGTGATGGCATAGTAGTTGTGGTTGTGAAAGGGTATGGAGAGATGTTAGCTTGAGGCTAAGCAGGTGGGTTATCACCTGCGGGATAATCTACGGATGTGTGATTCGTATGATATTGTGTTGATGCTTTCTTTTCTACCAATGGGTATAGGTGTTGCAATTTGATTTTGGATTGGTTGAGAAAGTTGACATGGCCGTCACGAGGATGAATGCGAGCTTAGTGGATGATTTGAGGAATTATATGGTTTGTGTTACATGAGCTTGTGAAGGATGTAGTTGAATCTCACTGCGGTATTATGACAGTAATAGAGTAGGGGCATTGTGAGTTATCGAGTGTTTTGATCTATGTCTTTAAGCCAAGTGGGGGAGTCTGCTATCGGCGATTTGATTGCATGGTTATGTATTGTATTGGTTTCAGTCTGAGGCACATTTGTGGATCGGTTATGACTTGCAGATGATGGTTTTGAGGATAACTTAAGCAAGGAAATTTCTGAATGCATAGTATATTACACTTTAGGGGTATATGGGAATCTTGGAATGATTAAGTTGTTATTCGTGAAGAATGTAGTGCGCATGGAGTAGGAATTATCTCGGTTGTGTTAAGGCGGGGTTACTTCTTTGGGTGTTGTCCTGCTAATGGGGCACATGTCGTTCGGCTCGTTTGGGCGGTGCAATATAGATTTGAGTAGAGCGGATGACTCTCGAGAAGGATCTAATGGATTCAAGATTTATATGTGTCAATTAAGAATTTTTCGGATTTGTATATGGCTAGAATCTGAGATTTACATTAGATGGTGTCGAGACTCGCGCATTTCTATATCATGATGGATTCTACATTTTAGTATCATGAAGGTGAATGAAATGATTAGATCCACAGAATGTCTCTTCAGAGTGTGTGTCTCGATTATGGTACTGGGTGCTTACGAGGGAATACAGTGGCTTACGGGCCTTAGGGCGGTGTGATTTTATGCTAGGATCTCTTGTGGTGAGCTTTGGGTAAGGATCATGGTGTTCTGGCAAGGAGAAGTGTCAACTTAAGGGTAATTTGGAAGGAAGACTAAGTAATAGGACAGCTTGGTAGTAGGTTAGATCAGCACGGTAATGGATATGATGGGTTCTTTGGGTACTTATGATGTGGTGAGTCTCTACAGGTGTTTTGTGGCAATACTCTTGGGTTTGGCTACCTGTGTGGCTTGGTGGAGTTAGAGAGATTCAGTTCTGATGGCTTGGTTATATGCAAATGGGTTTTGAAGAGTTCTCGATGGTTCTACCACAGTTTGAGATGGATATTTCCTACCAGCATGAGAAGCATGTTGCGTATTGTGATTTTCTCCTAGATAGGATCAAGTGGAAGGTTTCTGACTGATTGGGTATGTATTTTGTTGGTGACTTGATTCCGAGATTCTCGTAATTTTCATATGATGGCATGATAGTCGCGGTGTGTAGCGTGGGATTGAGATTTGCATGCACAAGGTCACAGTTCAGTTTTAAAGGAAAGGTCATGAATTCTCAGAAAACATGGATGGTTTCAGATGACTAGATGGATGCTATTACTACTTGGTATTGCTTGAGAAAAGTGCACATTTCAAAAAGCGCATTGTGTTTTGACTTACAGATGCTTTATTGGTATTGCGGTACTCGCCTGGTACTGCTGATGTTCAGATTTTTCTATGTGGCATGGAAGAATTATAGAAATATTTCTCGTGGGGATGATTATGTATAGTAGATGTGTTAGTCATTCGAGTGGTGGAGTTGGGATCAACTATGGTGATTCATGTGTTCTATGGATTTGGAGACTGGGAGTTCTCAGAAGCAGATTGTTTTGGGGTTGCGAACTGTGAAGATGTGGACAAAGTTAGTTAGATGGTAGTACGTGCTATGTTTAGGTCATTGTGGACTTTTGGAAGGCCATTTATACATTCGGGATGACCGGAGATGATTTGGGGGCCCATTGGTAGGCCCAAAAGGATGTGTATTCTACACCGGGTCAGATTTCTTGACTCAGCACCGTTATTTCTATAAAGTGTGTCATTCGGCTAGAGTTGAGCTTGTTCGTATTCTGATATGTTCTATGTGTTACACTTCTATGCTACGAGGGGTTGTGATTTGTTGGTTATATGCACACCCGATGCGGTTCTGATTAGGCCTTATGGCAGAATTCGAGTGAAATGGTTATTGGGGTGTTGAATGGTTGATTATGCCTTAGTTATGGTTATTTTGGGTTGTGGTATATTGTGTTATTTTCTTCTCCATGGTTATGGTCGTTCACTTCACGTATTTGATGTCGAATTGGGTGTGGTTGTTGATTTTGAGCATTGTGGCTTGAGGTATTTCATAAGGACTAGTGTTTGGATTGGGTCATGCATCACAACGGCGTTATGCTAGGATATGATCCTTTGTGCTTATTTCGTGTGTCATGTTTCCCCTTGTGTGATTGATAGCATTGCGCTTCGTGGTCGTGTCTGTTGAGCTGGCGGGATGGTTTCTTCATTTCCATTCTCTTTCTATCATTGGGTATATTTGAGTTATTATTTGTTGGTGCACTGATTGCATGGTATCTGGCTCTAAGTAGGATTTGTGTGACAGGTCGGTTGAGTAGCTTGTACTGGATCAGGTGAGCTTATTGTGCCTAAAATGAGTGCCATTGGATTTGATTAAAGTATGCTTGCTAGAATTGTGTGACTAGTCGGCTTCAATGTTAGCTATGGTACTTATCGGGAAAGAGAGCTCCACGACTTGTCAATCTGATGGGTGGTTATGAGTTTCTGTATGTTTCTTTCATCATTGGCAATGTACGAATGTTCAGAATAATATTTTAGTTGATATGAGGTTTGTTGCCGGTGTCGGGTTGGTTATCGAGCAGTTATTGCGGTCGAAAGTTATTGCTATGAGTATTTGAGTTATGTGGTATATCATGAGATTATGTCTTGACATATGGTTATTGATTGATACAGCTTGTTCAGAGTTATACGGTGCATACATGTAAGAATCGGGTCATATAATGAGTTCCGGATGTTGGGGAATTGGGTTTTAATGTTTATGGACCAAGGTTGAAGTAAGGATCCTCTGTTAAGTGGTGTTGTCGGGCTTATATAGATTGGGTGACGTGGGATCACCCATGGTTATGTGTATGTTGAGGGTATATGGCGATTTGATGGCTTTGGAATGACTCTTGGCACGTTCAAGGACGAATGTATGTTTAAGTGGGGGAGAATGTAACGACCCAACCGGTCGTTTTGAGCTTTAGTATTCCATTCGGTGGTTTGAGACTTTGAGTAGCTTTATATTATTTATTATGACCTACGTGTATGGTTGGTTTCGGTTTTCGAGCGGTTTGGGATTAATTTGGAAGAATGATTCTCGTTTTAGAAGCTTTAAGTTGGAAGAGTTGACCAAGGTTTGACTTTTGTGTAAACAGACTCGGAACGGGCTTTAATTATTTTAATAATTTTGTATGATGATTTTGGATATGTCCACAAAGTTTGATTTAATTCTGATGAGTTTCGGATAAGTTTGGGTTGTATGGTGATTGTTTTAGGTTTCGACGTCGATTTGAGCATAAAGGTTATCATATTGAGCAAACGATGTTTGATTCGTATTCTGACTAAACCATTATATCAGTATCGTAAATTTGGAACCATAGTAATTGGAATCATCAAGTTTCGACATCGTATGAAGAATTTATGGTCATTTTACTAATAATTGAGTTGCTAGATTTTTTTCAGATTAATTATGAAAATGCCACTGAATTCGTATTTAAAATATGCACTATTTTCAAATATTAAAACCAATGTATCTCCTTTATTATAAGTTCAAATGGAGTGATTCAAAAGCCTAAATTGACTGAAAATTCATGAGAAATCCATTGGAGGCATCAAAATCGAGTTTCGGGATCATTTGGCACAAGAGACGATTCAAAACAGCTGGGCAGAAGAATATAATATTGAGGGTTTGTTCATTTGGTCATACTTTGAGTTGGAGCTTAGATTTGGGCGATTTTGGAGGCGAACTTCACCACATGGATTGGGATAAATGTTCTATATTCGGTTTTGGTTATATTTTATGAATCCATCTACATTTTTGGCATTTGATTGATGATTCCAAAGTGAAATTTGGGGAAATTTTGTCTAAAATTTCATAAACTGATTGATTCGGAGTCGGATTTGATTGAAACTAGTATGGTTGGACTCGTAATTGAATGGGTTATCAGATTTTGTAAGTTTTGTCGGATTCCAAGGTGCGGACCCGAGTTTGATTTTTTGGTTGACTTTGGGCTTTTTGATTTAAAATTCCATCTTTATCGATTGAGTTTGTTTCCTTTGGCATTATTTAATGTTCTTGAGTTGCTTTTGGCTAGTTTCTAGTTGTTCGGAGGCCAGTATTCGCGGGATGGCATTTCTAGAGTATTGTTTGGCTTGAAAGGTATTGGACTCGGCTTGTTCGAGGTAAGTAACTTGTCTAAACTTGGATTTGAGGGTATTTAACTCTGGAAACTGTGTTATAAAAAGATGTATTGAGGTGACGCACATGCTAGATGACGAGCGTGTGGGCGTACGCTGAGGAAATTATTATTTTAGCCGACTATTAGACTATGACCGAACTTGTTTTGTTTAACTGTTATATCTTGGTACATCCATTTTCTACCTACTCGTTTGATCATATGAGTTGTGAATAATGTTAGAAATTATGCTTAGGCTATGTTCTTATTCTATTGGGACCCACTGAGGTCGTCTCTATTATTGAGTTATTTGCTTAAATTGCAATTACATACTCCGTCATATTCATTCATTTGCACATCATATCTCAGTCTTTGTTTTCATTATCGTCACATCATACTATTATTGTTTGGGCTGATTGGCATGAGATTTGTGAGCCCGAGAGACTGGAGAGATTGGTGACTGTTTTTGGTCTTGAGGGCCAGATTGTGAGCGAGATTCAAGATGGAATCGGGCTGCACACCGCAACAAGTTTTACTGATTCATGATGGGATCGGGCTACATGCCGAAACAGGTTTTACTGATTCATGATGGGATCGGGCTACATGCCGAAACAGGTTTTACTGATTCATGATGGGATCGGGCTGCTCGCCGCAGCAGGTTTTATTGATTCATGATGGATCGGGTTACACGCCGCAGCAGGCCATGTTCGCTTATATTAGCGCTTGGACAGAATCTGTCCCCCCCCCCCCCGGAGTCTGACATACCAGTAGTGAGCGCAGGTACTATACAGTGCTGAGTGACTGAGTGTGCTAAGTGATTGAGCGTGATGAGTGAGAGTGCGAAACAGTGAGATTGAGTACTCTGAGAGTGTGAGTACATGAGTTCATCATTGTGATGCATTACATTTGACATACATACTTGGCATATAGGCATAGAGATGCATATCCTCATGCTAAATGGTATTGTGACATTCATGGTTTCACATGCACATTGACATGTCGGCATAAAGGTGTACTTTCCTCGTGCTATATGAGAATGGAATATCTTATCTGTTGTTGAATGTGTTTGGAAAAAATCACAGTTTTCACATACTCATATTTTGGTGATTTCGGTGAAAGATTTCGGTTTTACTGTTATACCTAAAAAGCATGCCTATTTTCTGTAACTGCGAACAAGCTGAGCATCATATCTTTGAGTTATTACTTTTCATGTCTTTATTATACTGTTACGTGTTGTTCTTGTCTATTGGTGTTGGACTCTGACCATTTTTCAAGCTCGTCATTACTTTCAACATAAGGTTAGGTTTGTTACTTATTGAGTACATGGGGTCGGTTATACTAATATTACACTTCTGCACCTTGCGTGCAGATGTTAGAGCTGATATTGCTGCATGTGGCGGGAGCTGGCTTTGAAGATGTACCTGCGTTTCGGTTACAACTACCTCTTATTCTTGGTAGCTTTAGATTTATAAATTTGTTCATGTACATTTCGAACAGATGATGTATTTATTTCATACCAGCTTTGTAAGCTCTAAGTCTTAGAAGCTCATGATTTGTACTACCACTCCCTGAGGTTTGTGTATTAAAGTTCAGTTATTTCATCACTTATTTTCTCAGTAAATCTCATTTGAATTGAATTATTGTTAATTGGCTTACCTAGCGGGTTGGGTTAGGTGCCATCGCGACTAGTTGGATTTTGGGTCGTGACACTTAAGTTCATAAACTTCAAACTTCAAACCAAGCGTCCGATTCGACCTAACCAATCTGGAATGAATCTAAATTTTGCATACAAGTTCCAATTGACATATTGAATCTATTCTAACTCCCGGAACAATAATCCGAACTCGATAACATCGAAGTCAACTCCCGATCAAACTTATGAACATTCCAAACTTTCAAATTTCCAACTTTTGCCAAATAGTGCCGAAACCTTCTAGAAACACCCAAATGTAAATTCGGGCATACACCCAAGTCCAATTCGCCATCCGGACCTAATGGAACCATCAAAACTCCGTTTCGGGATCAAATACACAAAAGTCAAACTTGGTCAACTCTTCCAACTTAAAGCTTCAAACATGAAATTCATTCCTCCAAACTAATTTTGAATCACCCGAAAACCGAAACCGACGATACACACAAGTCATAATACATCATACGGAGCTACTCATGCCATCAAACCACCGAGCGAAATGCAAATGCTCAAAACGACCGGTCGAGTCGTTACATCAATCCTTCTCATCTTCTGCCCGCCATTTGATCCCTTTCTAAGCAATGGATAAATTGACTTGTCTGGGCCCTTCTCAGAATCATTTGGGCCTTTTATCACCCCCAGCATCATAGCACAACTGAGTAATCATTGATGGAAAGAATAGACTCTTAGACCTTCTATTACATGCTTCCTCAATCTCGCACACCATATGTTGGCCCACGTTCACCGGTAAGTCAACCATTATAGTGGTAATCATCAATGCCTTTCCAGACGTCACCTCGGACTCATGTCTAGATGGCATGATTTTGGCACAAATAATGGACAGCCAAGTCTTTGCTTTAGTTGTGAATTTAGAAGATGCAACCTCTTTGTGCAATCTTTCCCCAGTCAGGATTACCCCATAGTGAAGCTTTTCCACAAACCACTAGCTTCCTCTCTCCTTGGCTCTGGCTTTGTATATCTCATTGTTAGCATTAGGAAGGCCAAATGGTGCATTGACTATCTTCTTACCAAAGTCGACTTGCTTACCCCTGCCAATGGTATATACTCGAAAGTCGGTCCTTAGAGCATTGGCATAAAATTCTCTGACTACTATGTGATTAACTCTGATTGGTTGTGGAGCAAAACAAATCCATCCATTGCCAGTCGATCTTCTGAAAAAATCTGGTATCTCAGCTTCAAGTTTTTCCATATAGATGCCCCTTTCCTTGATGATGCTCTTTGATATGAGTCTGTCATAGTTTCTTTAACATTTAGCGGATATGAATCTATTCTGATCAAAATACTCTTCTTTCACAGCTTGGAGAACAGGTGATTGCATAATTTCATCATTTTTCGAGGCAATTTTATTCTCATTTACCTACAAAAGTAGACCATATGTTAAAAGCTGGTATGGGAACTTAATGCATTGTATTATGATGTGTTTAAGCCCAAAAAAGGACTAAAAAGCATCAGGATTAAAATATGCAAGGCTACTGTTTTGTTGCCCGGAGGCTAAAGAACCGCGATCGCAGAAATGGGCACCGCAATCTTCGAAATAGGCATCAAGATCTCGAAGGTCTTCTTCCTCGCCCACAAATAGTTCATTCAGACATTTGATCAAACACAAAGAGGGCAGCCGATTTTCTTAGCCGTTTCATAACGTTCAAGCTTGTTCCTTCCCCACAATTTTTCACAGAATTAAACTCAATCACTCAACCAACAGCAAGCAAGCATGTAAAGCACACAAAATTCTCACATCAAAAATTAAAACTTAATCCCAAAAACCTTGAGAACAAGGCTACTTTTCAATTATTTCACAACAAGAACGGGAAGAAGTGAGAGGCAAGGGAGAAAGTTACATACCTTGAGAATGACGAGTGAATATTGTAATGCAATTGAAGCGAAAGGAGAATTGGATATGATTTTGGGGTTACGAGAGTAGGGATAATGGCTTCTAATTTTTGGGCAGAAGTGTTCTCCTCTTATTTTAAGCATTTTAACATTGGGGCACTTACCTGGGAGGATGCGATTGCGACTGATGTCTGTGTTCGCGAAGAACTAATATTTCCCAAAGACGCCCAACCACTTTTCTACCATCACGATCGCGAAGTATTAGGGAAATTACATGTTCTTCGCGAACGTGTGACTATGTCCGCGAAAGCGATAGACTACAGTTTTTTGCAATTTCGGCAGCTACTGGTTTGGGGATGTCCGGACCACCTAACCTACTCAAATCAACTTCAAAAATGTGAAATTTATAGATTAGTCAAAAAATAATATACTAAGCTATTCAAAAAAAATTTTAAAAATGACTTAAAATTTTAAAAATGATGGGTTGCCACCCATCAAGCGCCGCATTTAGTGTCGTAGCATGACAACAACCAACTTCACAATTTTTTTCTCTTGGAGGATATGAATTGGACACCTAACTTGGACTCAAGTTTGTGACCACGAGTAATGGGGGTGGTATGTAGATGAAAAAGTCGAACGTCATTAGCTTCATTTTGCATTTCTTGGCTTTTATTTTAGGAATATCATTTTGTCATCTCGAACTTTCAAATTGCAAGATGTATGGCTCTTGTCTTTCTTCTTTTCACTCCCACATACATTCACATGGCTCAATTCCCATATCACCATAAAATTTCGAAGTTAAAAAATGCTTGGAATGAGACATCAACCTCCCTTATATATTCTAATTTATTATAGTAGTATTTCTTAGTTCAGATCAAAATAGGCAGTGAAAAAATAATTTATTGAAGATACGAGTAAATTGGGTTTTCTGAAATGATTTTGGTTAGCATGAGTGGCAGAATTCTTTGTGAAACCGACTTCCAAAATTGTCAGATGGAACTGATGCAAATATGTCAATTGTGGAAGGGGCTAAGAGAGATGCCAATACAATTCCCTGTATCATAGGTGCTAAAAGAAGGGATTTGCTTATTAATAATATTTTTTTCTTCAAAAAAAAAGTAATAGCCTCCCCTGGGTTAGCAAAAGTGGGTGGAGGGTTGAAGGACTAGAAAATTGAAATTTGTACCAACAATATCAAAGTTGCTGTTAAAAATATCTTATGCACCGCAAAAAACTCCAGTGTCTAAATCTGTGAAGCCAAATTCCAAAACCTCATTTTGTAATATGAAAAATAGAAGCCTCCACTGAGATTTTATTTTCAAAAGTTATAATAATAACATCTTCAATACATATTTAAAAAATTAAAAATAAAAAAGATCAGCACAAAGTGATTATAAGGTCAATGACGAGACTTTGTTTGGTAGAGGATTTGATGCATCATTTCCTTCTTTTGCTTGGCAGAATACACCCAAACTAAATATAGTATTCAAAATTGATTAAATTTAATGATGAAGAGTATATATCAGTCCATTTAACACGTGATGACACTAAATGATTTGAGCAAAAGAAAAAATTATGAAATATTGCACTTGAAATAATATTACACTTATATAATATGAGTCATACATCCTTTTGTCAAAATTACAAAAAACATACATATATAGAAAAAGAACTTATCTAGCCAATAATTAAGGCATAATGCCACTGTAATCCCGATGACAATCGGAACATTGAAATATCTATCCACCCCACGCTAATATACATTGTTGATGGTATACGTGATTACAGGGCAAGATTTTCGGGCACAATCTCATTTTCCTCAAAATCAGTCAAGCAAATGTAGCATTCAGGATGACCAAAATTTAATTATGTCACCTGATGCCCAAGTACTATAGACAAGAAAATGATTCAACCACTCTTGGGACAAAGATTTAAACTCTAAGATGTGATTTTTTTTTTTAAAAGAATTACTAAATAATATAAGATGCACGTGCGACGCACGGGAAATGCGATGCACGTAGAAACTAATTTTATTAAATATACTTAAAATAACTTATTAAGGTTTGATTTACACCAACAATTACATTGAGCCGCCTCTGCAAATAATCTAATACAGTATCGTATCACCCGAGGAAGTAAGAAGAGTAAAAATTTAATAAGTAGCTACTAAGACACAATGTCGTTGTAATACCAGCAACAATTGGGACAACTCAACCATCCAGGCTAATAGACATTCTTGATGATATACGTTATTACAAGGTAAGACTCGTACATATTCATTTTCTTCAAAATCAGTCAAGCAAATATGGCATTCCCCATCCCCAAAAAATATGTCACTTGATGACGAGTATTGAAGTCTGGAAAATGATCCAGACACTCTAAGGACGATGCGCCAAGCTCTAAAAGTGACAAAAGCGTCTAATGCGGTAGCGTATAACCCAAGGAAGTAAGACAAGTATAGGCTGAAACCTGTGAGTGCTCACAACATAATTGTAACAGTTGGATGGAACATAATGCATCAAATAATCCTTTTGAGGTAATAGGACAAACAAAGGAAAAGGCGGAAAGAAACTATCTCCAGAAAAAAGAACGAAGAAAGTTAGGACTTAAAATAATATATGAACATATACGAAAGCTGATGAGCTACATTCATAGTGTTACTAGATATTTTATTTTTTCAAAGTTGGATTATGAATGCTACATCATCATCCCTTTATGTAATTTCTGTTAGTCAATTAATAGAGTAAATTTGTTTATGGCAAAAAAATTCTATTGGGTCCCATTTATCAAGTAAATACAAAAATGTCAAAGTTTTCTATCACCCAATTTTCTCTCGGGTTATAAATTGCACACCCAACTAATTCTCAATTTCACCAAATAATACTTATTTATTTTTTATTACTTAAAAATAATTAAAATCTATTAGCACTTAAAAATTATTCTGACTCAAATCCCAAAAAAAATCTATTAGAAATTTGACATGACTTAGGTTTGACCCTAAACCCTAAACTTTTGTCACTTAATGCAAGTACTAAAGGCGGAGGGAATGACCCAATCACTCTAGGGACGACGCTTCGAGCTCTAATAGTAACATAGCTTCTAATACAGTAACAAATTGCCCAAGGACGTAAGATGTAATATGCAGTAGACTGTAAACACTCCCAGCATAATTTTACTAATTGACTGGATTCTAGTGAGGTCAAATCCTCCTTTTGAGGTGACAGGAGGAATAAAGAAAAGGCCGCAAGAAACTATCTACAGAAATAAAAGAAGACAGTGAGTTACAAATTGAATCAACTTCTGTTAAAATATTGAATTAATATATGTATAAATATTGGAAGGAGATGAGTTTTTCTAATTATGCAAGTATTATAGTGTACACATATTTTTAGGACTTGGAATTTTAGCACATAGTCGCTTAAACAGGATTATCACCTTTTATCATTTTGAACTTGCAATTTTTTCTTTTTATTTTGTTTTATATCCCATACACAACTTTTAACATTATATATGCGATTTTAATTTTTTACTAATTAATAATGGATGCACATATGATGCACATGTGACGCACAAAGTGCACGCTAGATACGCCTCTGGTGGGGTGGAGCTACATCTGCCTAATTATGGATGGATATATACAGTTAAAAGGAGAATGGACAGATCGAGAACTATATGAGTATTATATATACAACAAATTTATAACTTATACATATTCAATGAATTTCTTAAAACAAATACATGATTTGTATCAAAGTGTCGAACCCATATCTCCTACTCTCCCTCGGCCCCTGGATAGATGGACAGACAAACATATGTATATTATAGAGGATGACTCAATATTCTTCCAAGATAAACACTCCATGTCTTCCAAAATTAATATATGTCGAAGATGGAAAAAGACTCTAGCTTTACTTCATATATCTAGCTTGTTAGTTGTTACAGACCAAAGCAGCAATTTAGACTGTTTTGTTTTTGCTTCTATTTTGTTGATACCCTATGACAGGCATCGGTTTATTGGAAGTACTGACATTTTTAACAGAAAATGAGGTAACTTTACATTGTGTGTGCCTCTTGAAAAGCTAATAATAGGCCTATTCAAAAGTTTAGAGGTTTTAATTAGATTTCTTGAAAGCTTTAAAAAATATAAAAAAAGAAATAACCAAAAGGTGCACGCCAATAGATGAATTAGTGTTAACAAATTTATGAATAAATAGAAAGAAATGGGCCATAAACCTCAATTTTCCTTTCCTTTCTCATCCTTTTTACTCCCTCAAATAGAAGTCTACTGATTTGAAATATTTGCATCTTCCTCATACTCAAATCCTAAAACCAGAGCTACACTTCAGGCCAAACTCCATAACCAACTCTTAAAGGCATAATTCGAAAAATCAACAGAAAGGCAGTTTCTTTCCTCATGATTGTACATTTCTTATGTAAGATTTATTCAGATTGTTCTCACGTGAGATTTTTCGAGTCCATTACTCCCAAATGGTCACTCAACTATTCGAAATTATCTGCTTAAGTCATTTTTCTTTCGTTTGTAATAACAAAGTTACTTAACTATGCCTATAACATTCAGAAGGTCACTGATCAACTAGATTTCTCAATCTTTTGATTGCCAAATACCTATTTTGTCCTTAAAATTAGCATCTTTTGTATTTTTTTTTTACTTTTTAATTATGTGCATTTTTCTCTTTTTGATTTAAAATTATGGACTTCCTTAAAGAATAAATAAATTTTATTTATAAAATAAAAAATAAAATAGCATTTAAGAATATATAATGTTGGAGTAAATGTAATAACATATTGAGCATAGTAAATAGTTTAATTACAACAATTTGTTCGTAATAACAATTTTGATGTTAACAACAAAAACTCAAAAATTTATCTAGACAATTGAGAATGAAAGAAAATAAAAGTTTTTAAAATATATATATCTATGCACATAATATAAAAATAATTATTTAAAATAAAAGTATTTTTATAATATATATTATATATTCTTGAATTATGCTCAATTATTTTATTATTATGATATTATATATGCTAAAATATTAATTTTTTAATTTTAAATAAAATTTATTTTCTCTATAGGTAAGTCCATAATGTAGCTTAAAAAGAGAGAAAATAATAATATTACAAAAATTAAAAAAAGACAAAAGTTGATAATTTCGAGGGCAAAATAGGTATTTGATAATTAAAAGTTTAAGAAATCTGGGCGGGTGACCTTCTGAGTGCTATGTGCATAGTTAAGTGATTTTTTTGTATAAACAAAATAAAGATGACTTTACTAGATAATTTCAGATAATTAAATGACCATTTAAGTAATGGACTCGAGATTTTTCATGTGAGTCCTATAAATTCAGTGATTATTCTTATTGTTGGTTTCGTCTATGGCTGTAATTATACTTAGCTTCTCAAAAATTTGCTGCAATTATTTCAATTGTATATCTGCAACTGAGAGCAGACTACTACTAGTAGTACACAACAATTGTCAATTGGTCATAACGGATCAGTTAGAGGAACATCTTCGAGATTTTTGAACTTTTCCCTTATGGGTCTATGATGAATTGTAAGAAAATTAGGGGAAAAAAAACATGTGGGTTCCTCAAGATTTGTGATAAAAAGTTCAAATATGATGCTTTATACCAGAAATATGAGCTATGAGGGTAATTTGGGGCATTTGCATCTATACTCACTTTTTGGGTCACGTTTTAACTTGTATCCGCTTTGCAAAAAAAATTACAAGCTTACCCACTTTTTCGCGTAACTTCAGCATACGGGCCTGAAGTAGCAAAGGCAATCACGCAAACTTCAGCATTCTAGTAGACGGGCCTGAAATAGCAAAAATTGCTGAACCAAGTGTGTTGATGTTTTTGTTTGTAATTGCTGAACTTAAGCATTCTAGTGCTGAAGTTTTGTTCTCTATTTGCTGAAGTTTTTATTTGTAATTGCTGAACTTAAGCATTCTAGTAGCTGAAGTTTTGTGATGCTGAAGTTACTTAGTTCATTTGTAAAAACTTCACCACTAAATAAGCTGAAGTTTTTTTGTTCTGGATTCATTAGTTTTGTAATTAAGCTTTTTCAAAAACTTCAGCAGAAGATGCTGAAGTTATTTAGTTCATTTGTAAAAACTTCAGCACTAAATAAGCTGAAGTTTTTTTGTTCTAGATTCATTAGTTTTGTCATTAAGCTTTTTCAAAAACTTTAGCAGAAGATGCTGAAGTTATTTAGTTCATTTGTAAAATTTTCAGCACTAAATAAGCTGAAGTTTTTTTGTTCTGGATTCATTAGTTTTGTCATTAAGCTTTTTCAAAAATTTTAGCAGAAGATGCTGAAGTTATTTAGTTCATTTGTAAAAACTTCAGCACTAAATAAGCTGAAATTTTTTTTGTCCTGGATTCATTAGTTTTGTCATAAAGCTTTTTCAAAAACTTCAGCAGAAGATGCTGAATTTATTTAGTTCATTTGTAAAAATTTCAGCACTAAATAAGCTGAAGTTTTTTTGTCTTGGATTCATTAGTTTTGTCATAATCAGACTACTATAAAATAATCAGATTGCCAACAGTATCTAAATCATAAAATTTTGGAAAAAATAAACGTGAAAAGAACATAATTATCATGAAAAGAACCACTAAGTGTGACCTTAAACTTCCCGTACGTGGAAATATTCACAAATTATTGTCTACTAACTTACGTAATTATTTATAATTCATTTTAAATAATCTGATAAACATACTTATGGCAATCATCCCATGAACTGAAGTTTCATAGCAGCACCAACAGCAGCAGAAAAAAGAAGAAGAAGAAGAAGAAGAAGAAGAAGAAGAAGAAGAAGAAGAAGAAGAAGAAAACGAAGGAGGAGAAAGGGGACTGAAGTTGTTTAAAAAGTGGGTACAAGTTAAAACTTTTTTAAAAAATGGGTATAGGTTAAATGGGGCGACCAAATAGGGCGCCCCGTGCAATTTTTACGGGTAATTTAACAACACTTACTAACACTCCAATAAGCATGGATAACTAGTAATTTAAATTATTTACCAAATGATAGGGTTAATTTTGATTCTTTTCTGTGTAATATTTTTATTTTATTTCAAGTCTATAATATTTCTTTAGATTTAAACTTGACATTATTGTAGAATCAAATATATAGAAACGCCCTTTTTGATTGGTGACAGTAAAATTGCACTTATCTTTTTATGCTCTTAATACCGTACTGAATTATGTAATAAGATCATTTATATTTTCTAAGACAATCCACACAATTCATGCAGCTTTCTCTTAAAACCTCTCTTTGACACAAATTTTGTTGCTTGATTTAACCTTTTTTCCTTTTTTTTCTTTTTTTTTTCCTTCTTTGTGTGAAGCTCAATGAAACTTCAGGAGCTTATGGTGTCAATACAGTGGAAACTTGATACAAATTAAGGAACTTTAACTTTAAATATGCTGTATGAACTTTTATGTTTCTAGTGATGCCATAAGTTATTCTTGATTGATGGTAATCCAGACTGAAAACTTATTCGATGTATTCCGGAAAAATTTTCTAGCCCAACTTGATCAGTGGGCTCTAAGCAGTTCTTCTGAAGGCCATGCATGACTAAGTCCATACTGTTTTTCACATTGACACAAATTACATTATGTGAAAGTTTGAGTTGGTTTTCTGGGCTTTTGAACTATATTTGTACCTTCTCCGTTTCATCAATATATGTACTATTGGACCTAAAAGTTCTTATTGTAATCTCTAGCATATATCTGCTAGGTGTGTAATCTGTAACAATTGAAGACTGCACATTTTTAGATATTTTCTTACTGAGAAATTGGTCCGGAGGATTTCTCTGACCTCAACGATTTCCAGGATGAGGAATAGGGAAAAGACAGTTTTTATGTTCCAATTTTGAAAAGAAATGCACTTCCCCTGTTTCATTGTAGGCCTCTACTGCCTAAGACTTGTTGAATGCCATGGCTAACTACACAAGTTCAGTTGGTGGCGTTGCGACCCAAGGTGCGTGATTATGGTCAGTTGGTCACCTGGCGTGACTCCGGCACCACCGCCATCTTTGTTATATGCATAATTCAAACAGAAAATATTGCGTTCAATTGAACCCATAATTTAATTTCCTCTGTCGGCTGCCTGCTAGGACGGATAGCATGTTGTACGTTACGCTATAGTGAGGCAAAGTAAAAAGAGTTTAGTGTGCGTATATTATGCTACACAGTATTATATGACAAGTATTATATTATATTATGCCATATAATATAGTATTAGAAACCTTTGGCTTTATACAATAGCCATGATAGGGAACTGTACATCCAGCATATCGCTGACCTTAAGTTCTAATATATATTTTATTATTAGAATTAATCACATTGACACAGTGGCAGAAGGGTAAAAAAAAGTTGTTTCACATTCTTGATCCTAAAAGGATGAAGAAGCATGGATAGTATTGAGGAATAGAGTTATTAACGAGGCAATAAAATATTATCCAATCACTAACAATGAGGCAGAGTATGAAGCTATGATTGCAGGCTTGGAATTGGCACGAGAACTTGGTATCGAACAAATTGTGATTAAAAGTGACTCACAGTTGGTGGTTAATAAAATGCAGGGGACTTGAGTGGCAAGAGAGCCGCGAATGCAGCAATACCTCGAAAAGGTACGAGAGTTACTTAGACAATTTCAAACATGGAAAGCCATGCAGATACCCAAGGAGGAAAATGCTGAAGCAGATGCGTTGGCGAATCTCGCATTTGTAGCAGATGCAACAAATGCAGAAAATGCCATTGTAATACATCTATTTCATTCAGCACTCGATCAAACCAAGAGTAAGATAAATTTTAATAATTTAACTTGGGATTGGAAAAACGAATTTGTGAACTTTTTGCAGTATGGTATCTTGCCTGAAGATAAGAAGAAATCCAATTGTTACGGCTGAAAGCTGCCTGGTATTGCTTAATTCGTCGAAATTTGTATCGTAAAATGCTTGGTGGACCTTTAGCACAGTGCCTTGGACCATCACAAACGGAGTACGTAATGAGAGAAGTACATTAGGGGCATTACGGCAATCATGCTGGGGGAAGATTGCTGGTGAAAACATTAATAAGGGCAGGATATTACTGGACAAAAATGGAAGAAGAAGCTGAGAATCATGTAGCCAGGTGTGATAAATGTCAACGATATGCCAATAACATGCATAGACTAGCGGAGCAGTTGCATTCAATTATTTCGCCTTAGCGCTTCATGAAATGGGGCATGGACATCATAGGGTCGTTGCCTCAAGCTAAAGGAAGGGTACAATTTCTGTTAGTTTTAACATATTATTTCTCAAAATGGGTAGAAGCAGATGCTTTTAAACAGGTGCAAGAAAAAGAAGTTATGGATTTTATTTGGCGAAATATTATATGCCGATTTGGAGTTCCAAAGGATATTGTATGTGACAATGGCCCACAATTCATAGGCGCGAAAGTCATAAAATTCTTCCAAAGTTGGCAAATTAAACGAATTACTTCTGCACCTTATCCCCCTACGGCCAACGGACAAGCCGAATTGACGAATAAAGTTATAATCAATAACTTAAAGAAAAGATTGAAAGAATCAAAAGGCAAATTGGCAGAAGTATTACCAGGGGTGCTATGGGCTTACCGAAAAATAGCAAAAACTAGTATGGGTGAGACTCCATTAACTTGTATACGGAGCAGAAGCTTTGATTCTGGTGGAGATAAGTGAACCAAGTATGAGGTACACACATGCCACTGAAGCGGGAAATGAGGAAGAGCTGCAGACAAATTTGGATTCTTGTATATGGAGCAGAAGCTTTGATTCTGTTGGAGATAGGTGAACCAAGTATGAGGTACATGCATGCCACTGAAGCAGCAAATGAGGAAGATCTGCGGACAAATTTGGATTTGTCAGAAGAAAGGAGGGAAGCAGCATTAATTCGAATGGCGGCTCAAAAGCAGATGATTGAACGGTATTATAACAGGAAAGCCAATTTGAGGTATTTTAAGATTGGAGAATTCGTCCTTAAGAAGGTGTTCCGGTCAACAAGAGCTGCAAATGCAGGAAAATTGAGTCCATATTGGGAAGGCCCATATAGGGTTAGAGGCGTCACTGGAAAAGGAGCATGCGAGTTGGAGACTATGGATGGAATGGTATTATCGTCGAACTGGAATGCAGTACATTTGAAGAAATACTACTTCTAAACGAGGATAATATCCACGGTCAGGTATCACGCAAGTTCGCTTTTATTTTGTTCTTTTGAATTTTACTAACTATTTTAGATGATAGGCAAAAATCTGGCCCGTATCAAATGATGATATTAGACTCGAAAGACACGTGAAATACTGAATTATTCCTGGTCTAGGTTACAACTTTTCTGATGGAAAAAGGGTTATGCTGTTATCATCTACAAAAAATTATCTCCGAGTCCCGTTGGTATTTTCCTATTACAAGGTAATGACCAAAAGATAGGAGTTGAGCCAGTTTTTGAGATTTCATACTTCAATGCTCCAATACGGGGGGGGGGGGGGGGACTATGCATATAGAAGGTTACACATAGGAAGAAAAATGTATACCAAGGGCATAGTTCAGCCTGGATCAAAACCTTGAAGAGACCCTTGAGAAGTTTTCAAAGGAGTTCAAACTCGCAAAAAGGATGCAAGATATTCTCACGAGCTTCTAGGTTAAGGCCATAAATTTAGTCGCAGGAAAATAGACCCGAATTTGTAAACCTACTACAATGAAAGCAGTTATGAAAGTGTTGTACGAACAGTTATGAAAATGATGTACATAATTTATTCATTTGAGAATTTATAAAATAAAACTTCCTCAAAATATTTTCTTTTCATGTCTACTTCATCTTTCATATATTTTCACCAATATGAAGATGAGATATCATCTTCATCAGTGTCGTTAATATAAAAGGGCCCTCTTTTATAAAAACCCGTGTAGATCGAAGACACGGTCTACTAAAGCATTTTAAGTGTAAAAGTAAGCTCAAATATCAAAAGAGCAGAAAGCATAATATGCGACAAAAACAATAAAGATATTATATCATGACCCCCAACGAACAGGGGCGGTAATTATATCTTAACCCCAAAAGAGACAAGGGCAGCATAATCTTCCAAAAGTTGTCCAAACATAAACACAAGGGACTTCCAAATAAAAACCAACAAACAAATGCTCTTAAATAAAAATTATAGAAAAAAGGAAAAGCTAAGGAGCATCAACGGGGGAAGAAGGATCAACTTAGGGAGAAAGGGGTTGAACATCAGCTTCGCCTGCAACCTTCGTCTTCAGGTGTGGAAAATGTTTGACGTTGCTGAGTTTGTTCAATTGTTCTTTTGGCCTTAGCAATCTTAATGCTAAGGTCAAAACCTTCATGGTTGGATTCAGTTAAGGTCTCGAGGCGAGTATTCAAAATAGCCCAACTAACATCCAGCGATGACTTATCCTCGAGGGTTTCATAGTCCTTCTCCCACTGATCAATTTCAGCTCTCATCTCTTATTTTTCTGCTTCCGAGGCTTCATAAGATGTCTTCAAAGGAGCAATAGAACTTTCTAGGAACTTAATTTTGTCTATAGAGGTGCAGAGATCTTCCTGAGCTTGGGTAAGCATTGGAACCAATTTACCCGCTGTCACGACCCGGATTTCCCACCCTCGGGGGTCGTGATGGCGCCTACTAATGGAAGCTAGGCAAGCTAATTGTTCCAATTACTTAAACTTTTTCTTATGTTTTAATCCTTCGACAATGGTGAACAACATCATATAAACAGCGGAATTAAATAAGCGGAAGAAAAGAAATGTAACGATTTAAATATTACCAACACAATTCCATAACTAAAAGCTACCCAGAACTAGTGTCACAATTTCACAGACTATCTAAGAGTACTACAAATAAAGGTCCGAAAAATAAATACAAACTGTTTCAGAAATTCATAGAAGAAACATTAGAGAAAGATAAAGGAGACGCCAAGGCCTGCGGATGCCTATAGGACAACCTCGGGTCGCCTGAATGGACTGAAGACAGCACCCTCACTGCAGTCCAAACGCTCCGGTATCAGTATCTGCACACAGTGTAGAGTGTAGTATTAGCACAACCGACCTCATGTGCTGGTAAGTGCCTAGCCTAACCTCGGCGAAGTAGTGACGAGGCTAGGACCAGACTACCAAATAAACCTGTGCAGTTAAATCATCTACAGCAGAAAATAAAAGCAGATATTCACAGTTAAAGATGGGGAGGGGAAGACATGCTACGGGGAGTATCGGATAACAACCAAATACCAAAGAGGAATATAAAGAACCCATAATTTAGTTGCCAACAATAATGAGGAAAACAAACACAGTATTGACTTTCATTTCTTTCTTGTTGCAGGCGTGCAACCCACTCCCATTTTATATATCTCGTTGCAGGCGTGCAACCCGCTCCCATTTCATATATCTCGTTGCAGGCGTGCAACCTGTCTCCCATTTCATATATCTCGTTGCAGGCGTGCAACCCGCTCCCATTTCATATATCTCGTTGCAGGCGTGCAACCCGCTCCCATTTTATATATTACCGTTGCAGGCGTGCAACCCGCTCCCATTTCATATATCAACACCAATCATAGAAGAATCCCGGCAAGGGAACAATAATACAACAACAACATCCCGGCAAGGGAACAATAATATAACAACAACATCCCGGCAAGGAAAAAATAACATAACAACAACATCCCGGAAAGGGAACCATAATATAACAACAACATCCCGGCAAGGGAACCATAATATAACAACAACATCC
The DNA here is from genome assembly GCF_001879085.1 of Nicotiana attenuata. Classification (NCBI taxonomy): domain Eukaryota; kingdom Viridiplantae; phylum Streptophyta; class Magnoliopsida; order Solanales; family Solanaceae; genus Nicotiana; species Nicotiana attenuata. Next base: position 71,124,454 of record NC_031989.1, on the reverse strand, counting down.
CGGCAAGGGAACCAATATATAATAACAACATCCTGGCAAGGGAACAATAATACAATTCATCATATTAAGCATGAATAAACCACGACGGAGTCACAACAATTACAATACAAGACTCACGGGCATACTTGACATTGACGTATAGATACTCGTCACCATGCCTATACGTCGTACTCCACAGTTAACACATAGCAAATAAGACACAACTCCTAATCCCTCAAGCTAAGGTTAGATCAAACACTTACCTCGATGCCAAGAACACAATTCAAGCCCCAACTACCGCTTTACCTCTTGATTCCACCACCAATTCGCTCGTATCTAGCCACAAATTACTTAACTATATCAATAAATGCTAAATGAATCAATTCTAATGCATGAAAATAGATTTTCTAGAGTTTTTCCCAAAAAGTCAAAAATCGACCCCGGGCCCACATGTTCAAAACCCGAGGTTCGAACCAAAACCCGATTACCCATTCACCCACGAACTGAAATATATAATTTGTTTTGACATCAAACCTTAAATCGAGGTCCAAATCCCCAAAATTTGAAAAACCTAAGTTCTACCCAAAACACCCAATTTCCCCCATGAAAACCTTTGATTCTGAGTTGAAATCATGAGAAAAGATGTTAAAGATTAATAAAAACGAGTTAGAAATGACTTACAATCGATTTGGAAGAGTACTTGTGTTTGAAAAATCGCCCAAAGGTGTTTAGGTTTTGAAAGGGTTTGAAAAATGAAAGATTTTCGGCTAAGTTATGAATTTGCAGGTCGCAGATGTCGCAATTGCGACCAGGGTTGGCAATTGCGAACCCTTCAAAGACTGCAATCTTCGTATCTGCGAAGATTTTTATCGCATTTGCGACCACCCCATATTTCTGAGGGGTTCGCATTTGCGAGGCAGAGGCAGACGTCGCATTTGCGACCCAAATGATCGCATTTGCGATCAGGCCTGCCGAGGCCTTCTTCGCATTTGCGATGCTTTGTTCACATTTGCGATCTCGCTTTCACGAGCCGGGCTTCGATTTTTGCGAAGCCTGCAGACCTGCAACATACCAGCAATTTCCTAAGTGTAAATTTCACTCTGTGGCCTATCCAAAACTCACCCGAGCCCTCGGGGCTCTAAACCAAACATGGACACCAACCTAAAACCATTATGCGGACTTGCTCGTGCAATCAAATCATCAAAATAACATCAACAACTATGAATTGAACCCCAAATTCATGAAATCATCCAAGAACACCCAAATTCCAATTTCTCAACTTTAAGTCCGTTTTATAACAAACCAATCCCGATCTTTACCAAATTTTGCAGATTCAACCAAATTATTATTTCAAACTTGTACCGGGCTTCGGAACCTAAATACGGGCCCGATACCATCAAATTCAAACATATTTCATTTCCAAAAACTCATATATATTCTAGAATTTTCTTTAAAAATTCATTTCTCGGGCTTGGGACCTCGGAATTTGATTTCGGACATACGCCCAAGTCCCATATTTTCCTACGGACCCTCCGAGACCGTCAAATCATGGGTCCGGGTCCGTTTACCCAAAATGTTGACCTAAGTCAACCTAAATTCATTTTAAAGGCAAAATTTATTATTTTTCACAGATTTTCACATAATGGCTTTCCGGATACACGCCCCGATTGCGCACGCAAATCGAGGTGAATTAAAAAGGAGGTTTTAAGGCCCCGAAACCCAGAATTTACTTACAAAATGAGTGATGACATTTTGGGTCATCACATCCTCCACCTCTAAAACAACCGTTCATCCTCGAACGGACATAGAAAAGAATTACCTGAGTTAGAGAAAAGATGGGGATATCGGCTCCGCATATCGGACTCGGACTCCCAGGTCGATGCCTCAGCAGGCTGACCTCTCCACTGAACACGAACAGAAGGGAAACTCTTCGATCTCAACTTACGAACCTGCCGGTCTAGAATAGCTACCGGCTCCTCCTCATAGGACAAGTCCTTGTCTAGCTGGACAGTGCTGAAATCTAACACGTGGGATGGATCGCCGTGATACTTCCGAAGCATGGACACATAAAACACCGAATGCACGGTTGATAAACTCGGAGGCAATGCAAGTCTGTAAGCCACCTTTCCCACTCGCTCAAGAATCTCAAACGGGCCAATGAACCTAGGGCTAAGCTTGCCCTTCTTTCCAAATCTCATCACGCCCTTCATAGGCGACACCCGAAGCAACACTCGCTCGCCGACCATGAATGCCACATCACGAACCTTACGGTCGGCATAACTCTTTTGCCTGGACTGAGCTGTACAAAGCCTATCCTGAATGATCCTGACCTTGTCCAAGGCATCCTGTACTAGATCCGTACCCAACAGCCGAGCCTCTCCCGGCTCAAACCACCCAACCGGTGACCGACACTGCCTACCATATAAAGCCTCATAAGGAGCTATCTGAATGCTCAACTGGTAACTGTTGTTGTAGGCAAACTACGCTAAAGGTAAAAACTGATCCCACGAGCCTCCAAAGTCAATAACACAAGCTCGAAGAATATCCTCCAAAATCTGAATAGTATGCTCGGACTGCCCGTCCGTCTGAGGATGAAATGATGTGCTCAACTCGACCCGTGTGCCCAACTCATGCTGAACTACTCTCCAGAAATGCGAGGTAAACTGCGTACCTCGATCAGAAATGATAGACACGGGCACACCATGAAGATGAACAATCTTCCGGATATAGATCTCAGCTAACCTCTCAGAAAAATTGGAGACTGCCACAAGAATGAAATGCGCTGGCTTGGTCAGCCTATCAACAATAACCCATACTGCGTCGAACTTCCTCTGAGTCCGTGGGAGTCCAACAACAAAGTCCATAGTGATACGCTCCCACTTCCACTCGGGAAGCTCAATCCTCTGAAACAAACTACTAGGTCTATGATGCTCATACTTTACCTGCTGACAATTCAAACACCAAGCCACGTACGCAATAATGTCCTTCTTCATCCTCCTCCACCAATAATGCTGCCGCAAATCTTGATACATCTTAGTAGCGCCCAGATGAATAGAGTGCCGGGAACTATGGGCCTCCTCTAGAATCAACTCTCGAAGTCCATCCACATTAGGCACACAAATACGACCCTGCATCCTCAAAACTCCATCATCTCCCACTGTGACCTGATTGGCACCACCGTGCTGCACCATGTCCTTTAGGACACACAAATGGAGTTCATCATACTGCCGATCTCGAATGCTCTTCAATAATGAAGAACAGGCGACTGTGCAAGCTAACACACGGCTGGGCTCAGAGACATCCAACCTCACGAACTGATTGGACAAAGCCTGAACATCCAAAGCAAGCGGCCTCTCACCGACCGAAATATATGCAAGACTACCCATACTGGCTGACTTTCTACTCAAAGCATCGGCCACCACATTGGCATTCCCCGGGTGATACAAGATGGTGATATCATAGTCTTTCAGTAGCTCCAACCACCTTCTCTGAGTCAAGTTTAGCTCCTTCTGCTTGAATAAGTATTGCAAACTCTTGTGATCCGTGAACAACTCACATGACACGCCATATAAATAGTGCCTCCAAATCTTCAATGCGTGAACAATGGCTGCTAACTCCAAATCATGGACCAGATAGTTCTTCTCATGAATCTTCAACTGACGCGAAGCATAAGCAATGACCTTGCCATCCTGCATTAACACCTCACCTAGTCCAATACGAGATGCATCACAATAAACTGTATATGGCCCTAAACCTGTGGGCAAAACCAACACCGGCATCGTAGTCAAAGCTTTCTTGAGCTTCTAAAAGCTCGCCTCACACTCTTCCTACCACTTGAACTCGGCACCCTTCTGGGTCAACCTAGTCATCGGGGCTGCAATAGATGAAAACCCCTCCACAAACCGACGGTAATAGCCTGCCAAACCTAAGAAACTCTAGATCTCTGTAGCTGATATGGGTCGAGGCCAGTTCTTGACTGCCTTTATCTTCTTCGGGTCCACCTGAATACCCTTTGCTGAGACAACATGACCCAAGAATGCAACTGAACTCAACCAGAACTCACACTTCAAAAACTTGGCATGCAACTGACTATGTTTCAAAGTCTGAAGAACCACTCTCAAATGCTGCTCATGCTCCTCCCGGCTGCGGGAATAAATCAAAATATCATTAATGAAGACGATCACGAAGGAATCCAAATAAGGTCTGAACACTCGGTTCATCAAATCCATGAAAGCTGCTGGGGCATTTGTCAATCCGAATGACATCACCAAGAACTCATAATGCCCGTACCGAGTGCGGAAAGCTGTGTTAGGGACATCGGATGCCCTAATCCTCAACTGATGGTAGCCAGATCTCAAGTCGATCTTAGAAAATACTTGGGCACCCTGAAGCTGGTCAAACAAATCATCAATCCGTGGCAATGGGTACTTATTCTTGATTGTGACCTTGTTCAATTGCCGGTAATCGATACACATTCTCATCGATCCGTCCTTCTTCTTAACAAACAACACCGGTGCACCCCAAGGCGAGACACTAGGCCTAATAAAGCCCTTATCAAGCAAGTCTTGCAACTGCTCCTTCAACTCTTTCAACTCAGGCGGGGCCATACGATACGGTGGAATAGAAATGGGCTGAGTGCCCGGAGCCAAATCAATGCGTCAATATCCCAGTCGGGTGGTATAGCCGGCAGGTCTGAAGGGAAAACCTCAGGAAACTTACGAACAACAGGCACAGAATCCATAGAAGGAACCTCCGCACTAGAATCACGAACATATGCCAAATAGGCCAAACACCCCTTCTCGACCATACGCCGAGCCTTCATATATGAGATAACACTACGGGTAGAATGACCAGGAGTCCCTCTCCACTCAAGACGAGGTAAACCCGGTAAGGCTAGGGTCACAGTCTTGGCATGACAGTCCAAGATAGCGTGGTAAGGTCATAACCAGTCCACCCCAATATGACATCAAAATCAACCATATCCAACAGTAACTAATCTACTCGGGTCTCAAGACCCCCAATCATAACTACGCAAGAACAATGAACACGATCTACCACAATAGAATCACCCACCGGTGTAGACATATAAATAGGAGCACTCAAAGAATAGGCATGATCAAATACGGTGAAAAATAAGATGACACATAGGAGTATGTAGACCCTGGATCAAATAGCACTGAAGCATCCCTACTACAAACTAGAACAGTACATGTGATGACTGCATCGGAAGCCTCAGCCTCAGGCCTGGCTGGAAGAGCATAACATCGGGGCTGGGCCCCACCACTCTGAATCACATCTCTGGGACGGCCTCCTGCTGGCTGGCCTCCACCTCTAGCGCCCCTACCTCCACCTCTAATACCTTTACCTCCACCTCTAGCACCCCTACCTTCGCCTCTAGCTGGCTGAGCGGGTGGTGGAACACTCGGTGCCTGAACCATGGCACGGGAACCCTGGTACTGAGAATTTCTCGATGCTCGAGGGCAAAATCTAGCAATATGCCTCGTGTCACCACAAGTAAAACAAGCCCTCGACTGCTGGGGCTGACGACCCTGAAAACTCTGAAGTGGAGGTGTACTGATAGGAGCTGGCGATGCACTATAGGACTGCTGATCAAAATACTGCATATGAGAACCACGGCCACCTGGAGCACCGTGAGAAGCCTGAAGTGCTGACTGAAAAGGCCTAGGAGGATGGCCTCTACCAAAATAATCTCTGCCACCAGATGAGGCACCACTGAATCTGCGCGAATGACGAGGCCTCTTGTCAGACCCCTGACCACCTCCCTGTGATAAAACCATCTCAACCCTCCTGGCCACATTGGCCGCATCCTGAAAGGAAATCTCACTCCCCGTCTCCTTGGCCATCTAAAGTCGAATAGGCTAAATGAGTTCCTCAATGAACCTCCTCACTCTCTCTCTCTCGGTGGGAAGTATAAGGAGAGCATGACGGGCCAAATCAATAAACCTGGTCTCCTACTGGCTAACAGTTATAGAACCCTGCTGGAGACACTCAAACTGCCTCCGGTAGTTCTCCCTCTAAGTGATAGGAAGAAACTTCTCCAAGAATAGCTGAGAAAACTGATCCCAAGTCAGAGTTGGTAACCCAGCTGGCCTAGCCAAACAATAATCTCTCCACCAAGTCTTGGCAGATCCAGACAGTCGAAAAGCAGCAAAGTCGACCCCATTGGTCTCCACTATCCCCATGTTCCTGAGAACCACATAATAGCTGTCTAGATAATCTTAGGGATCCTCAGAAGATGCACCGCTGAAAGTGGTAGCGAAGAGCTTGGCGAACCTGTCCAATCTCCACAAGGCAACAACAGACATAACTGCTCTATCACCGGTCTGAGCTACCACACCCGGCTGAACTGCTCCAACAGGCTGAGCTGCTGGAGTTTGAAACTGGGGAGCCATCTGCTCCGGAGTACGGGTAGCAGGAGTCTGGTCTCCTCCTCCAGACTGAGAGACGGCTGGTGCCACAGGAAGCAAGCCTGCCCGTATGACACTCTCCATAAGGCCCACTAGACGGACCAGAGCATCCTGGAGTACTAGGATAGCAATGAACCCCTCTGAGACCTGAGCTGGTCCTACAGGAACCGCCCGGGCCGAAACCTCCTCGTCAAACTCAACCTGAGGCTCCGCCACTAGTGCTGCAGCTCTGGGCTGAGCTCTGCCCTTGCCTCGGCCCCTAGCACGGCCTCGGCCTCGCCCTTTGCCCCTCGTGGGAGCTGCTGCTGGGGGCTCGGGTTGCTGATCAGTGGATCAGTAAGCGCGTGTTCTCAGCATCTGCGAATGAACAGAGTAGAAATTCAATTAGCATTGAGAAACCAAACCGCACGACAGGAAAGAATAGATGTGAAGTTTTTCCTAATTCTATAGCCTACGGGGGATAAATACAGACGTCTCCGTACCGATCCCTCAGACTCTACTAAGTTTGTCCGTGAATTGTGAGACCTAAGTAACCTAGAGTTCTGATACCAACTTGTCACGACCCGGATTTTCCACCCTCGGGGGTCGTGATGGCACCTACTAATGGAATCTAGGCAAGCTAATTGTTCCAATTACTTAACCTTTTTCTTTTGTTTTAATCCTTCGACAATGGTGAACAACATCATATAAACAAAGGAATTAAATAAGCGGAAGAAAAGAAATGTAACGATTTAAATAATACCAACACAATTCCATAACTAAAAGCTACCCAGATCTGGTGTCACAATTTCACACACTGTCTAAGAGTACTACAAATAAAGGTCCGAAAAATAAATACCAAATATTTCAGAAATTCATAGAAGAAAGAGTAGAGAAAGATAAAAGGAGACGCCAAGGCCTGCGGACGCCTACAGGACAACCTCGGGTCGCCTGAATGGACTAAAGACAGCACCCTCACTGTGGTCCAAATGCTCTGGTATCAGTATCTGCACACAGTGTAGAGTGTAGTATCAGCACAACCGACCCCATGTGCTGGTAAGTGCCTAGCCTAACCTCGGCGAAGTAGTGATGAGGCTAGGACCAGACTACCAAATAAACCTGTGCAGTTAAATCATCTACAACGGAAAATAAAAGCAGATATTCACAGTTAAAGATGGGGAGGTGAAGACATGCTACGGGGAGTATCGGATAACAACAAAATACCAAAGAGGAATGTAAAGAACCCATAATTTAGTTGCCAACAATAATGAGGAAAACAAACACAGTATTCACTTTCATTTCTTTCTTGTTGTAGGCGTGCAACCCGCTCCCATTTCATATATCTCGTTGCAGGCGTGCAACCCACTCCCATTTCATATATCTCGTTGCAGGCGTGCAACCTGATCCCATTTCATATATCTCATTGCAGGCGTGCAACCCGCTCCCATTTCATATATCTCGTTGCAGGCGTGCAACCCGCTCCTATTTTATATATTACCGTTGCAGGCGTGCAACCCGCTCCCATTTCATATATTACCGTTGCAGGCGTGCAACCCGCTCCCATTTCGTATATCAACACCAATCATAGAAGAATCCCGGCAAGGGAAAAATAATACAACAACAACATCCCGGCAAGGGAACAATAATATAACAACAACATCCCGGAAAGGGAACAATAATATAACAACAACATCCCGGCAAGGAAAAAATAACATAACAACAACATCCCGGAAAGGGAACCATAATATAACAACAACATCCCGGCAAGGGAACCATAATATAACAACAACATCCCGGCAAGGGAACAATAATACAATTCATCATATTAAGCATGAATAAACCACGACGGAGTCACAACAATTACAATACAAGACTCACGGGTATGCTTGACACCGACGTATAGATACTTGTCACCATGCCTATACGTCGTACTCCACAGTTAACACATAGCAAATAAGACACAACTCCTAATCCCTCAAGCTAAGGTTAGAGCAAACACTTACCTCGATGCCACGAACACAATTCAAGCCTCAACTACAGCTTTACCTCTTAATTCCACAACCAAATCGCTCGTATCTAGCCACAAGTTACTTAACTATATCAATAAATGCTAAATGAATCAATTCTAATGCATGAAAATAGATTTGCTAGAATTTTTCCCAAAAAGTCAAAAATCGACCCCGGGCCCACATGGTCAAAACTCGAGGTTCGAACCAAAACCCGATTACCCATTCACCCACGAACTCAAATATATAATTTGTTTTGAAATCGGACCTCAAATCGAGGTCCGAATCCCCAAAATTTGAAAAACCTAAGTTCTACCCAAAACACCCAATTTCCCCATGAAAACCTCTGATTTTGAGTTGAAATCATGAGAAAAGATGTTAAAGATTAATAAAAACGAGTTAGAAATGACTTACAATCGATTTGGAAAGTACTTGTCTTTGAAAAATCGCCCAAAGGTGTTTAGGTTTTGAAAGGGTTTAAAAAATGAAAGATTTTCGGCTAAGTTATGAATTTGCAGGTCGCAGATGTCGCAATTGCGACCAGGGTTCGCAATTGCGAACCCTTCAGAAGACTGCAATCTTCGCATTTGCGAAGATTTTTATCACATTTGCGACCACCCCATATTTCTGAGGGGTTCGCATTTACGAGGCAGAAGTCGCATTTGCGACTAGGGTCCCCCGCATTTGCGACTCAAGTGATCGCATTTGCGATCAGGTCTGCCCAGGCCTTCTTTCGCATTTGCGATGCTTTATTCGCATTCGCGAGCGAAGCCTGCAGACCTGCAACACACCAGCAATTTCCTAAGTGTAAATTTCACTACGTGGCCTATCCAAAACTCACCCAAGCCCTCAGGGCTCCAAACCAAACATGCACACCAACCTAAAAATATCATACGGACTTGCTCCTGCAATCAAATCATCAATATAACATCAACAACTATGAATTGAACCCCAAATTCATGAAATCATCCAAGAACACCCAAAATTCCAATTTCTCAACTGTAAGTCCGTTTTATATCAAACCAATCCCGATCTTTACCAAATTTTACAGATTCAATCAAATTATTATTTCAAACTTGTACCGGGCTCCGAAGGCAAAATACGGGACCAATACAATCAAATTCAAACATATTTCATTTCCAAAAACTCATATATGTTCCAGAAAATAATTTTCTTTAAAAATTCATTTCTCGGGCTTGGGACCTCGGAATTCGATTTCGGGCATACGCCCAAGTCCCATATTTCCTACGGACCCTCCGGGACCGTCAAATCACGGCTCTGGGTCCGTTTATCCAAAATATTAACCAAAGTCAACCTAAATTCATTTTAAAGGCAAAATTCATTATTTTTCACAGATTTTCACATAATAGCCTTTGGGATACATGCCCGGACTGCACATGCAAATCGAGGTGAATCAAAAAAGGAGGTTTTAAGGCCTCAGGACACAGAATTTACTTTCAAAACGAGTGATGACCTTTTAGGTCAGCACACCCGCGCAAACCTCTTTTTGATTAAGGAGCTCTTTCAAACCCCTTATCTCTTTAGTAGCCTTGGAAAATGTTTCAACAAAAGAGGATCCAGTCTATCCTTATCCTTCTCAACTTGACTAGAAGAAGCTTTCAGAACCGCTAATTCAGCGGATAGCATTATCATTTGTTGTTCTAAAGCTTCTTTCTCTTATGCAAGAATGTCCTTTTCCAACTGAAGACCTTCAAATTGTTCTCTCCAGATATCAGCCTCGGTACGCAATTCAATTAGTTGTTGATCAGTCCAAGAGATCCTTTTTATAATCTCTGTGCCTATCAAATTAATCTACAAAAAAAAGGAGAGTTACAAATGAGGAAAAGGAAGGAAGGGAATGTAAGTAAATTTATACCTTAAGAGAAGAATGAACAATGTCATTCATTAAGGTCAAGGAATTGTGACCCTCTAACTTTTTATTCTCTACGGGTCCTAATAATGGCTTCAACCACACTTTATCTTGTCCAGACTTCCTCAATAAACTTCCGCCCTCGGGGACTTCAATCATAACCTTTTTTATTTCCCGCCTGCTACTAGAAGGCTCAGCTTCTACATGAGAAGCAGCAGCGGGAGCAACTACTGGAGTAATACCAGGAAAAGAAACAAGGGATTAACAGTGGATAAAACTGGAAGGGAAGCAAGTGACAATTCTTCAGAAACAGGCCCGAGGCCTTCTTCACCCTCAAAGCCATGGGCGAATAACCTTTCAACAGGACTTGATGGGGGATCAGCTAGGTTAACAGCATCTTGATTAGAAAATTCTAAAGGAGCAGTCTCTGGCTCATCAATGAGTTTGAAGGGAATCAAATTTGATGGGAGATCCTTGGAAATAGGGGTTTCATCATCAAAAACCACGCATCTTCTAACACGCGGTTTTCTCCCCAAGGAACCCTCTTCAGCATCCTCTTCGTCAGACTCACAGGCTATTGTAGCTTTTCTCTTTGAGGAAGAAATACTCAAAATCTTCTCTTGTGCAGAACTCAAAGAAAGTCTAATTGAAGGAATGACTGCGGGACTGATGCCACAAATGGAAAACCCTAATAATAAAGGGATGGTAAAAAAAATTACACATGAATAAGTAAAGAAGAAAAGAAACCACGAGAACGAAAAAACATTACCGTAAGTTTTCACTTTCCAACCAAATTTCTATGAAAGAAATTTCCAAGATCTACTGTGCATTGGAGGAGCAGTCAACATTCTTTCTACCGAAGCACGGAAGTTAGGAATTTCTTCGAAGACTTCCATGGTTGCTGAAAACGTAAACATACGATTATGAAGAAGAACTCAAAATATTCCCAAAAAAAATTACGTGCAAAGTTCCATTTTTTTGGAAAACGCATGTTTTCTTCACCCACTAACCTTCTAGTGGGGGCAGCAATAAAATGGGCATACCAGCCACGGTCACGGTCGTCCTCAGGGCCAATTAAAACCCTTTTTCTTCTAGCTACGAGTGAAAAGACCCCTTCACAAAACAGCTTGGGAGAGCAAAGATGAAGTAAGTGACGGAAGGTAAAAGGAGCGGAAACCAAATCCGACAAATAGCAAAGGCATGCTATATCCCTCCACACAATGGGACCGATCTCGCCAAGGCAAACATTAATATAGCGACAAAATTGGATGATCACTGGGTCAATGAGAGGCTTAAACCCAAAAGTGAAAGGGTAGGTATAGACAAAAGAAAAACTAGTGTGGTAAGAGGTGATTCTTTGGTTGGCACCAGGAATTAAAATTGGGAAGTCTGGTTTCCAATGACATTCTCGTCGAACTAAAGAAAGAAGCCCGGGAGTGATTAAACTTGGGTAAAGTTCAGTAGGGTTAAGGGAAGCTATAGAAAAAACTTGATTCTTCATGGTTTCACGATCTGATACAAAAGAAAACTCTTGAGGAACGATCTCAGAAACCGTAGGCTCATGCATAGGTTCATTCAGGTCCCTATTTTTATAAGAAGATCTAGGGGTCAAAGGAGCACTAGGTCTAGAATAAGATGAAGAAGATGGCCTGGCGGAACTACTTTGAGAAGTCGGACTACAAGCAGATAACGAACCAAGGCTGCGAAGACTACCACCTCTCCTACTCCTAGTAGAGGCAGTAGAAGTAGCAAGCTCATCGACGATCAAAACTTTGCGAGGGTCTGGTGTCAAAGAAGACATCTTCAACAAAGAAAATACAGAAGAAAGGTACAGAGAAGAAGGAAGAAGGTTTCAAGAAATCAAAAAGGATGAAGTATTTTATAAGGAGATAAAACCGTCGTAAAAATTGATCATTATGAAGTGTCATAATGGAACCGTCACTTGGTGACTGACGCAGCCGCAGAAAAAAACCCTAAAAAGCGCTAAGAAACTACATAACCATTCATAAGAAGCCATGTGGCATGGGCATTAAATGAATGTGACATACGTTACATGGCGAAAAGGCTTCCTGGCCACTTATACTTGCATCAGTTTGTAAAGCCGATATATGAACTCTTGGGTTTCCCATTTGAACACCTTTACTTGAAAAAAGGCTACTAATAAACACTTACAATGGTGCGTGTTTCTCAGTTGCTGCTGACATGGATTTTACTAAACATTTTGTATAGCCACATCATCCATTCATTCACATTTTGTTGACACTTGTATGTTCAAGGTTATCTAAGAATCTAATGGAGCGAGTCAATTTCATCTAATCGGTTTATAGGCTACACCTGATTGTTCATTGTCACACCCCTTTTTTAAACCTCATTAAACCCTCTTAAATTAATAAAAAGATTTGTAAAGTTCCAACGGGTTTTCAAAATTGAAAAGTGACAAAAACTGTGTTCAAAAGGATTTTTCAGAGTCGCCATCTAGCATTTGATTTCGGTGTGTCAAGTCACCGTTTTTAAAATAATAATTTTCCTTCAAAACACATTTGACTCTTAAACCAGTTTGCACTAGAGATTCAAGGTAAGGGGGTTCATTTGACTCGGGGAGAAGGTGTTAGGCATTCCCCGAGTCCCGTAACTAGTACGGTTGCGCACATGATCAAGTTGGCATTTAAAATGTTCAATTGAGGTTAAAACACAAAAAAGGAAAGCAAACACAAAAGAGGCTCGAGATCGTCCCGACCTAATAAAATAAAAATAAGAATACTACGAGTTCTACTTTCGGCCTCCAAGTACACGTACTACGAGGCATACCCCGGATAAAAATATATACAAAGTCTACGGGACATTTCCCTGAATATGAACTACAGGGAACGACCTTTCGCCTCAAATAAAAGGAAGAAAACCTAAAGTTTGCCTACCCGAATGATGACGGCCTAAGCATGCTCCTACTCGAAAGTAACTAAAACAAGAATAAAAGAACAATGTTACTATCTTGAACCTAAATTTTCTTTTAATTTTTACCCAGCAACCCAATTTATACACTGTGAGAAAATCATGTTCAATTATAACCAATTCGAGTAAACACGAGCAGATAACTAAGCGAACAAATTCAAAATTATGGAGAACAATTACACAAACAACGAAATCATATCACCAAACAAACAATTAACATGAAGCTTGAATAAAACGAGTAGAGGATGAAAGAATTGGACCTCAATAAAGCCGGAAAATTTATTGTTCACTATTTTGAACTATAGAAATGTGACGAACTGCGGACGCGAACTCAAAACGGCACCGGAAAGCTCCGACAAGAACAGTGAACTATTTTTTCACTGGTATTTTTCGAAACGAATAGTGAACAGTGAATTTTTCTGCCCGTTTTTTTGTTTTTTTATTTATTTTATTTTCAGATTTGTGTTTGCAGCTGTGTGTGTGTAAGTGTGGTGGTCGCTGGTTCTGTTGGTGGCGGCGTCGCCGCTCGCCGGTGACCAATTCCGGCGAGTTCAAGACGAAAGAGGGATGTGGGTGCGCGACAATAACAGAGAAAGGGGAGTGGGAGAAACGAGGGGGAGAGAGACAGCAGCAGCGCTGGTGGCTGCTAACTCGCCGGATTCTGGCGTTTGGTGGTAAGGGAGCAGCGGCTGAGGCTTGGCGTGGTGGCTGTTTTTTCGTGGGGTGGAGGTTTGGCCGGCGACGGCTGGAGATCTTAGGGTTTTTGGGGTTCTTCTTCTATCTCTAGGGTTCCTAGGGCTTTTTGGCTTTGGGTGTGTAGGAGAAGAAGAGATGAGGGAGGTGCTATAATGGTGGTTATGGAGTTCCGGCGGTGGCGGCAGTGAGGAGACGGGGCGGCAGCAGCTTCTTTAGGTGGGTTTTTTTTTGTCTTGGTTGAAGAAAAAGAGGGGATGGCTGGGAAGGGTTCTAGGGTGTTAAGGGGTCTGTTTTCTTATCTGTATTAAGGTGAAGAAGAAGAAGTGCTGAAGGTTCCTTTAGGGTTCTTGAAGGGTAAGGGAGGTTGGGCTTTGGGGTTAATGGGCTAAGGAAATTAGTTTAATTGGGATAAAAGCAAGATAAAAAATTAGTCCAAAAACTAATTCTATTCCTTCCCCCTTTTTTTATATGTAAAAATAATATAGCAAACAAGACAAACTATTAAAAATACTTATTAATCTTACTCAAGAAAATAAATTATAAAAATAGAATTAAATATTAAAATGAAGCTACTGTTTTTGTATTTTTTAGAAGATTATACTAAAATAGGAATGCGAACTTAAGATAATACCACTATAAAAATACTAATGAACTTAAATAAATAAAATAAAAATTAAATGTCAATTAGCCAAATAAAAAAAATATTTTTTGTAATTTTCATTTTTTATGACAAAATAAAGTAAAAGAGTCAAAACTAGTTGAAATAACGATATTAGGCCTAAACTAAATATTTAAATGCTAAAATATATAAAATCTTGGGGAGGGTAAAAAATTACATGTCTACAGCTGCCCCTCTTTGACTGGAAACACGAAGAGTTTTCAGACAAAGAACGACGAGACAGGTTTTTTGACCCGACCCTTATTTAGAGAGAGTAAAAACTAAAAGAAAGGAGAATGTGACCTAGCCCTGGTATCTGAGCTACCTACATATCCTTGGCTATAAAGGAATCAGGCCACGTGTAGTTCAGAATTAGAAAAAGTGATGGAGTATACCGAGGTGGAGAGCCGATTGAGGTGCCGTCGAGGTTCCGGTCCGCGGTCCTGTTATTACATCAAAATCAAAAAATGAAAAAGACTAAATAAGCATGTCAGCTATGAGTTACAAGATTCATATCTGTAAGTCTTCTGAAGCTTGATCTTGAGTCTTGAATGGTTCTTCATGCAGACTTTAGATTTGAACCTTGACGCTTGCTAGCTGCAGGTACTAGTTCATTTTTCTTCAGCTTTTTGGATCACGACGAGACATGCAAAGCTCGTGACTCAGTCATGTCTTGAGCAATTTATATCTTGTCTCTGCTTCTGCATTTCGGATACTTCTTCTCTTTTTTTTTCTTCTATTATTCTGGATTGAGACTACTTCTGTTAGTCTTCTCGGACTGTTGACTCACATTCTTGAGGCGAGCTTCTGCTACTTCTAACCTGAATTGAATGAAATGACTTCCCTTGTTCTCCAGGTGGGCGTCTGCTACTGACTTGAAACTTGAAATAATTCTGAAATGAACTCTGAAATGTCTTCCCTCGTTCTTCAGCTGGGCACTTGCTACTGACTTGAAATTTGAAGTGACTCTGAAAAGAACTCCCTCGTTCTCCAGGTGGGTGCCTGCATTCAAAACAACAAAACAAACAAAATTTTCTGCCCCATCTTGCACTATGAAGATATGTGAGTTGTTAGCAAAACTGTAAACCACTTATGCTATTGATGCAATGATGAGAGTAAACTAAAGACTCGACTAGGATGTGCATCTCATGTGAGTAAAACCAAGAAACTTTGACTAGCAAATGCGTCTGCTAATAAAAAAACCTGAATGAACCAAACTAGGAAGTGTGTCTCCTAGGGATGAAACTTGAATGAACCAAAACTAGGAAGTGCGTCTCCTAGGGGTAAAATCTCAATTTAGGAAGTGCGTCTCCTAAAACAAATATAACTTGAAAAACCTAGACTAGGAAGTGCGTCTCCTCGAGGTGAAACTTCAATGACTCAAACTAGGAAGTGTTTCTCCTAGGAATGAACTTAAATGACCCAAACTAGGAAGTGCGTCTCCTAGGGGTAAAACCTCAATTTAGGAAGTGTGTCTCCTAAAACAAAAATATGACCTGAAAGACCCAGACTAGGAAGTGCGTCTCCTAGGGGTGAAACTTGAATGAACCAAACTAGGAAGTGCGTCTCCTAGGAATGAACTTAAATAACCCAAACTAGGAAGTGCATCTCCTAGGGGTAAAATCTCAATTTAGGAAGTGCGCCTCCTAAAACGAAAATATAACCTGAAAGACCAAAACTAGGATGTGCATCTCCTAAGGGTGCTTCAATGACTCAAACTAGGAAGTGCGTCTCCTAGGAATGAATTTAAATGACCAAAGCTAGGAAGTGCGTCTCCTAACAAGTATAATCTGAAAGACCCCTACTAGGAAGTGCGTCTCCTAATGGGTAAACCTTCAATGACTCCAACTAGGACGTGCGTCTCCTAGGGATGAATTTAAATGACCAAAATTAGGAAGTGTGTCTCCTAAAATAAAAATATAACTTGAAATACCCAGACTAGGAAGTGCGTCTCCTAGGGGTAAAATCTTAATTTAGGAAGTGCGTCTCCTAAAACAAAATATAAATTAAAAGACCCAGACTAGGAAGTGCTTCTCCTAGGGGTGATGTGTGATCTTCTCAATAGCCTTTGCGTAAGAAGAATTGGGGCATTACACCTGAAAAATTCAAGCTTTGTTAGGAACATAACCTTCATCCATGTTTCAAACAAAGAAAACTTGTGAGTTTAAAACACGGTGGTTAGTTTGTGGTCTTGACCTTGAAGGCAGCTGCTTCTGCACTTGCCAAGATAACTTTGATTTCAACTTGGAAGACCTTGCCTGTTATCGACTACCCATTTTCTTTCAACCCTTATCACAGAAAACACCTCCGCTCTATTCGATCCTACTATCTGTTGCATTTTGCTCATGAATTTACATTTACCGAACCTTTGCATTTCACATGACTCCCAAAGCATGTTGATTGTTACCAACTCAGTGCGCACACTATTTTTTCCTGACTTATGCCACTTTGATGTGCCAGCCAAATCCATTTTGTGCAATTGGAATGTTGGTAGCAAATTTTGAAGTCATTTCTCACTTGTTCTGACCAAACAGACTCAAGAAGGGACTCAAACAAAACAAGAGGAACAAATAAGGAGAAAAACGAGAAGAGATGGTATCTAACAAGAAAATATTTATACCCAGGAAAAAGAACAAAGTAGAAACTAGTCTGATTTGAAGGCCATCTCCACTGTCCATGACATGCATTTTGGATTAAGCGGCCTGATCTTATGCCTCTAAGTTGTGAAACTGGGCTTCAGCGCTCCAATTGTCCTATTTGATCCACAATCCTCAGTCGACTTGTAGTGCCCTAAAGGGTTTTCACCATTAAGCCTCTCTCATTTTGCTCTTTTTCTTAACTCACCGTCGCCTTACGGTGCCCATGAGGGTTTTCACTGATAAGGCTCTCTCATTTTATCATTTTCTCTCTTTGTGCTGAGAACAAGGTATTACCCTGATACAAGAGATCATACTTTGACCATGCACTTGATTTGACATCCTCAAAGATCGGTCGGAAGGTCTTTCTTTGGACCGTAATGTAGGATTTTGGACAGGGTTGGAAAGAAAGGGTGGCATGAAGGCTCAAATAATTTAAGATGAAAGGGTTAAAAATTACAACTTTTGGAATCAGAGCTTTTGGCATAATTAAAACTTTTGCCCCTGTTTTTTGGAGTTTGGGGATTTTTCTTGGATTTTTTTTATGGGATTTCTAAGAAAATCTTCCCCACTCTTGACTTCGGGGGATTATGAAATATTTTATTTGGTGTGACCGAACCGTAAGGCTGCCTACATATCTTGAGGTGACAAGAATCAGGTCAAACGTAGTTCCCACACAAAGTTTTCTTTTATTTTTGTTTTGCTTTTCCTTTTCTTTCTTTTTTTTTCCTTTTTTTCTTTTTTCTTTTTCTTCTTTTTCTCTTTTTCTTTTCTTTTCTAGTTCCTAACTCTATTTCTGATTCCAAAAGAGGGGTATAAACAAAAAATTAGGGCTCAAAAAAGGATAGCAAAGAATAAAAGTGTTTGGGTAGCAGAATAAAGTGACTTCGTCATACCAAACTTTAAAAATGCCTAGTGCGAACATGCAATTGTGGATAAGCAAAGAAATCATACATAGTATCTATTGATGACATCAACACAAACAAAAACTGCCAATGGGCAATATCTTTATCCCAATGAATGACCCTTGCCAGTCCGAAGCGACTTGACTCAACCTTATCTCGATGTGGAATAATGCATTTCACCACTGACTGATTTACCTCAAAATTGCTTGAGAGACATTTCCTTGTTGTATGCTCTCATCAGCCTCTTTATTTTCCAAACTAACTGCCTCAGTTTCACTCAACTCAAACTTCAGGTTATCTCAGAATGCGTGAATCTTTACTTGTTTCCTCAAATGCATCCTTTTTATCATATTCAGAATTGTGCCATTGCTTCATGATTAGACTAACTTTCAAGACCAGACTGAGAATTGTATGCATGTCATGTCACTATAGTCAGCATGAAAATAACTATAAAAGGAAAAGTAACCTAAACAAAATCTGACCAGAACTAACAGAAAACAGGAGATTGCATTAGAGAGATGGTGAAAAGGGTTTGAACAAAACAAGCAAAATAGACATGGGTTACAACCATGGAACAATCCTAGATAACACTGGACGAGTTACTACAAATAAACGAACTAGGAAAAATAAGAAGAAGAAGGGTTTGAGCCACAAAACAATATCCGAATTACAACCCTGAATTAACCCGGACAAGAGAATTACAACAAAATATACCACCAAAACTCCTCCCTGGCTAGCCAAGAAAGGAGTGTCTTTCCAATTACCAAGCTCGACATCTTTGCCACTGGGTTGTCCATCAAAATTACTAGGACCTTCACTAATTTCCATCACGTTGACCTTAGCAAATAGCTTTTGGGTCCCTTTTGCCAACTCGTCCTTAAGATCAACCTCTGGAATCGAGACTGATAGCGTTGAAAACTTTGCGGTAAGTGGCCCACCAAGGGATTCAGGACAGTTCTCATATTCCTTTTCCACACAAATCATGTCCACCATATGCGTCTCATTATGAACAAGCAATGGACTTTGGCTAGTATCTGCTGCATTTGGATTTTGCACGGTAATGTCACCTGCATCAATAAGCTTCTGGACTGCTCTTTTCAGATGCCAACACTTTTCTATGTCGTGCCCCGGGGAACTAGAGCAATATGCACACCTTTGAGAAAAATCAAAATTCTTTGGAAAGCGTTTCGGCATTTTTATCTAAATCAGCTTCAACATGTTCAATTGCCTCAGCCTTTGGAACAGATTGGCATATGATTCTCCAATAGGAGTGAAAGACTTTTCTCTTTGCTGCTGCCTTCTCATTTTGTACTCCGACCTTGGTTGGAACCTCTTTCGGGTAGGGGGTTGATATGCTTGTAGAGGTGGTTAAGACATTTGTGGAGGCGGTGCAAGCCGTTGCGGGTTTCGTAGGTGTGGAGCATATGGCGGTGCATTGTGGATAGAGTACTGGGGAGGTGAGGTATGAATTTGGGAATTTTGTGGAGGAAAGTAGCATTGGGGAGGATTATTTGGGGTACGAGGATATTCATGGGGTCGGTATTGGGGCTGAAAGCGTTTAGCAGGAATGCCCACTGGATCGTGTCGTTGGCTACGCTCAACAACATCTTTTCTACCAATCGGAGACTGACCCGAGCAATTTGTTCGTTCCATCTGAACCAAAACTCCCTAAAGCCTTCCTTGGGTTTGGGATAATGTCTACATTGTACTGATAGTGCCGAACAAAATCTTGAGCCAGGTCACCCCATGGATGCCACTTACTAGCGTCTTGGCGAGTGCACCACTCCAGAGCTGCCCCACTCAGACTCTGACTGAAATACGCCATCAATACTTCATCTTTCCCTCAAACACTTCTCATTTCACTGCAATAACCTCTTAGATGGGCTACTGGATCTCCACACCCATCATATAAATTAATCTTTGGCATTTTAAACCCTTTCAGCTTTCGGGATATCTCATCCTACTCCACTGTCGTAGAAGGCTTTGCAGTCTCACCGGGAGGCTCAAAATGAGGAGCATAAGAGTATGGACCCGAGACCTTGAAAATTGGTTCTGGATCATAGTGTTGGACATCAAGGACTTTGAACAAATCTCGCTGGAGGATCGAGGAAGAGTAGCTGGTGGATGAGCTACAAAAACACTAGTGGTCAAAGGAGTGGGATATGATGTGCTTTTGAGGGGTGAGGTGTGAAAAGGTTGTGGGAAGATATCAACAGCAGTGGGAACCTGGGCTTGTGATAGTGGTGGGACAGTTGCAGGGTTTTCAGTGTAGTTAGTGGGGAATGAAGGTGGAGGATGCCCCCTGATCCAAGACTGATACATTTCTGCCATCTACTGTTTCAACCTTTGGGCCTCCTCTTTCAATTCAGACTCCGACTCCACAAACTCCCTTGGTCGGTCTACAACCCCAGTGTCTGTTTCTTTGCTAGCCATGGCTACTTGCTCTTTGACCTTGTGTTGTATGGACGAATCGCCAAAGTGCCACAAACTAACCACCCTTTGTTATGATAACAATGAAAGTAACAAAGAGGAGCAAAACAAAGCCAACATGTCAGCGTTAGGGCATTTATCATATAGAAACACTGCGTGCAATGCTCCTAGCAACAATTAACGGTTCTAGAATGACTTCGAGGGTACGAAGGTTATATGGCATCATCCCAATTTCACTCTTCTTGCCCCATTTCCTTCTTTGTTTTCCTTTCTAACACCGCTTGGCTTTCATTTCTTTCCCCCTCTTTTCTTTCTGATTATCGCTCTTTTCTTTCTTCTCATTTCTCACGTCCCACAACTTCATTCTCTTTTTCCTTTTTCTTTTTTTCTTTTTTGTTTTTTGTTTTTTTTAATGATGATTCGAACGAACCCTATGTAGGTTGCCTACATATCATGTCTCTCATGAATCAGATCAAGCGTAGTTCTAGAAAAGTGATGGATAAAATAAACTAAAAATAAAAATCTTTTTGGATTTTTTCATTTATAATTTTTTTGGTATTCAAATACATCATAGGAAGTACGATAACAAAAGACTAGACAAACTCTTACACCACCTAAAAGACTCAAAACTACTAGACAAGACAAGAAAGTAAAAGAAAACATGAAAACAGACTCAAAATATAAAAAGCCTCTTCAAACAATCTCCACAATGCGATGGTCCTAGGATATCAGTCATGCTCGAGCTGTGGTACATGGATCCATACCTGAATGAGAAAAATAAGACCAAACAAAGTTAGTGACTCAGGACACTATGCGACGCTACAACACCTCCTATGGGACACATGCAAGACATAATTGAGGCTATATTTTGCAAAATGACCTATGTGGCCAAGAATGGCTATAAATGCAAACTCAAAAAAGGTGACCACTCATATATGGAAAAATATACCCAATAATCATGGCCCTAGAGATTATTTTGCAAAAATGACCCATTTTGCAGAAATGGCTGATATGGCCAACGTGGCTAGAAATGCAAATTCAACAAGGACGGGCCTTAGAGTAATATTATACCTAGTTTTGGACTCAAGATCCTAAGACGGGTCATTGAACCACTTTCGCAAAAATGACCCCATTTTGCAAGAATGATTGATGTGGAAGTGGCTAGACATGCAAATCCAACAGGAATGGACCTTAAAACTGAGAGGACACCTTGTTGTAGACTCAGGGCTTTAAGACATAAGATAACAAACTACTTTGAGAAAATAGCCCTATTTTGTAAAAAATGGCCGATATGGCCAAATGTGGCTAAACATGCAAGATTTGGCTAAGACCTCGCGAAGCCAAGAACCTAAGACTCACTAGGAAGACCGGACCCTATGTGGGCTGCCTACGTATCCCGCCCCGAAAGATGAGAATCAGGTATGCGTAGTTCGGGCAGACTGGACATGGGAGAAAGCTTCTTTTTTTTTTTTTAAAATGCAACTAATTTGGAAAAACTATATTTGTTATCTTTTTGAAAAATGATGGAAACTGTAAAATCTTTACGGATTTTCTTTTTTTTGCCCCTTTTTTTATTTTTGGAAAATTATGGGAAAGTGCAAAATCTTTTTTTGGATTTTTCATTTTTTTGTATTTTTTTTTTTGTTTTTCTTGAAAAAACTGTGAAAGAAAAATATAATTGGGCCCTACATGCTTTATTTTTGACCCTTCTCTCCCAAACATCAGCCCGTCAAATGACCTTTTTACCCTCAAAGATGCATGCATGTATCACATAGGGATAATTGAATGTCTTTTTGGGCCACGGGCCCATTTTTGACAAAATTTGGATAGGCTTCCTACAAAGGGACACGGTACCTAGGACCGAGCCCTGCTAGGTCTAAATGACATGATTCAAATAAAAATGACCTAAAGGCTAACCTAAGTTTGGGGTTCACTAACAAGGCAATTCGGGGGAGCGTATGGTCGATGCTGGCTTCTCAAGCTTTCCACCCACTCCATACGTTCGACGGCCCCCCCTCCTAAAATAAGGGTGACTCAATAAAGAGTTTGTGCATGCGATGCGTACTACGAGACTTGTTGCAGAAACAAGACCCATGGTTATGGAAATGATGACAGTTATAAAGCGGTAAACACATAAAGAAAAACGATAAACAAATAACCAACAAAACAGAAAATAAGACAAACAAACCAAATAAACAAAGCAAATAAAGAAAACAAACACCTCAACCGAATATCCTAAAATCCAACAAGATCAAGTACCAGCTCGAACCTGCAACTCCCCAGCAGAGTCGCCAAAGCTGTCACACCCCTTTTTTTTAACCTCATTAAACCCTCTTAAATTAATAAAAGATTTGTTAAGCTCCAAAGGATTTTCAAATTGAAAAGTGACAAAAATTGTGTTCAAAAGGATTTTTCAGAGTCGCCACCTGACATTTGATTTCGGTGTGTCAGGTTACCATTTTTAGAATAATAATTTTTCTTCAAAACACATTTGACTCTTAATTTGTACCAGAGATTCAACGTAAGATGGTTCATTTGACTCGGGGAGAAGGTGTTAGGAATTCCCCGAGTCTTCTAACTTGTACGGTTGCGCACATGATCAAGTTGGGTTTTAAAATGTTCAATTGAGGTTAAAACACAAAAAAAGAAAGCAAACACAAAAGAGGCTCGAGATCGTCCCCACCTAATAAAATAAAAATAAGAATACTACGAATTCTACTTTCGGCCTCCAAGTACAAGTACTACGGGGCATACCCCGGATAAAAATATATACAAAGTCTATGGAGCATTTCCCTGAATATGAACTACAGGGAACGACCTTCCGCCTCAAATAAAAGGAAGAAAACCTAAAGTTTGCCTACCCGAATGATGACGGCCTAAGCATGCTCCTACTCGAAAAGTAACTAAAACAAGAATAAAAGAACAATGTTACTATCTTGAACCTAAATTTTCTTTTAATTTTTACCCAGCAACCCAATTTATACACTGTGAGAAAATCATGTTCAATTATAACCAATTCGAGTAAACACGAGCAGATAACTATGCGAACAAATTCAAAATTATGGAGAACAATTACACAAACAACGAAATCATATCACCAAACAAACAATTAACATGAAGCTTGAATAAAATGAGTAGAGGATGAAAGAATTGGACCTCAATAAAGCCGGAAAATTGATTGTTTCACTATTTAGAACTATAGAAATGTGACGAATTGCGGACGCGAACTCGAAACGGCACCGGAAAGCTCCGACAAGAACAGTGAACTATTGTTTCACTAGTATTTTTTGAAACGAACAGTGAACAGTGATTGTTTCTGCCCATTTTTTTTTGTTTTTTTATTTATTTTATTTTTTCAGATCTGTGTTTGCAGCTGTGTGTGTGTAAGTGTGGTGGTCGCTGGTTCTGTTGTGGCAGCGTCTCCGCTTGCCGGTGACTAATTCCGGCGAGTTCGAGATGAATGGGAGTTGTGGGTGCGCGACAGTAACAGAGAAAGGGGAGTGGGAGAAATGAGGGGGAGAGAGACAGTAGCAGCGCTGGTGGCTGCCAACTCGCCGGATTCGGCGTTTGGTGGTAAGGGAGCAGCGGCTGAGGTTTGGCGTGGTGGCTGTTTTTTTTTGTGTGGTATAGGTTTGGCCAGCGGCGGCTGGAGATCTTAGGGTTTTTGGGGTTCTACTTCCATCTCTAGGGTTCCTAGGGTTTTTTGGCTTTGGGTGTGTAGGAGAAGAAGAGATGAGGGAGTTGCTATTACGGTGGTTATGGAGTTCTGGCGGCGGCGGCTTCTTTAGGTGTTAGGTTTTTTATTTTGTGTTGTCTTGGTTGAAGAAGAAGAGGGGATGGCTGGGGGGTTCTAGGGTGTTAAGGGGTCTGTTTTCTTATCTATATTAAGGTGAGGAAGAAGAAGTGCTGAAGGTTCCTTTAGGGTTCTTGAAGGGTAAGGGGGTTGGGCTTTGGGGTTAATGGACTAAGGAAATTGGTTTAATTGGGCTAAAAGCAAGACAAAAAATTAGTCCAAAAATTAATTCTATTCCTTCCCCTTTTTTTATATGTAAAAATAATATAGCAAACAAGACAAACTATTAAAAATACTAATTAATCTTACTCAAGAAACTAAATTATAAAAATAGAATTAAATATCAAAATGAAGCTACTTTCTTTTTTCGTATTTTTAGAAGATTACACTAAAATAGGAATGCGAACTTAAGATAATACCACTATAAAGATACTAATGAACTTAAATAAATAAAATAAAAATAAAATGTCAATTAGCTAAATAAAAGAAAAATATTTTTGTAATTTTCATTTTTTATGACAAAATAAAATAAAAGAGTCAAAAGTAGTTGAAATAACGATATTAGGCCTATACTAAATATTTACATGCTAAAATATATAAAATCTCGGGGAGGGTAAAAAATTACATGTCTACATTCATGACAAAAAATCTGAAAGTAGTAAGGTAAAAGAAGAACTGATCCTACATAGTTAAGACCATTCTCTTTCATTTCAACTCAGTTTGAGAAAATAACGCCACAAAACTTTGAAGATACAAATTGCCCACTCAAAACTTCCTCAGTTCTCGTGTAGAGCCTTCATCAGATATAGTCTACTGAAGCTTTGTCCTGCAACACTGCAAAACTTTCAGGTAATTTTGTTTGGGCTGAACCCCCTTTTCAGTATTTAATCAACTGTTTTCATAGGGCCCACGAAGAGGGCAAGAAAATCGCATCGATGAAGGATAAAAATGCCAGGTCTGAGATGGAATTAGTGGTTAAACAAGTTAAGAAGCTTGCGATTTCTTATTGTAGGATACATTTAGGGAATTGAATGGAAGGGTGTGTTTGAATGGATTTCTAAGAGTGTATATTTGAATGGAAGGGTTATTGAGATGACAAGTATTTTGGAGGGGGAAAGGGGAGGTGGGAGTTTGGTAGGGAAGACGAGAGAGGTGGGAGGGAGGGGGAAAGAGAAGGAGAAAGGGAAAGGTCTTTTTTTCTAGTCTCATTTATATTTTATGTTGATTCTCATATTTTATTAATAAAAACAACACTTTCCACGGGCCTTTGCAGCGTGATTTGCACACAACTTAGCCATGTCAGCTGTGCCTCTTCCACATAGGTATAGTCAACAGTCAAATGTGTTTATTAGTATCCATTACATCAAGTTGGAGTGTTCAAATGAGAAAAGTGCAAGTTTATGTATCAGCTTTAAAAAGTCCTACAAGTTTAAGTGTCCAGGAAGCCATTATGCCTACGTCACATCGATTCCGAACGAGGCATAATGGTACTCGAGAAACGGCGGCAAAAAATTCCCGCCATAAAAACTTACCACTTTCCGAATATTCAATTGAGAATATTCAGAAAGTGGAGGGACTATCTGTATTGGTGAAAAAAGACATGACACGTGGACTATCAACAAGCTGACAGGGCATGGTACGTGGAACATCGATGTAAAGAGTGTGGTGTTCTTAATTTAACGAGTTAAAGAATGCGGAATGTAAAGACAAGTGGCATTCTTAATTCAACGAGTTACAGAATGCGGAAAAGGCACGAGAGGAACACCCACGGGTTTACACTGAGAAAAAAAGGGGCCTGACAACTGTAAAAGGAGAAACGGGAATGAAATGAATAAAGGCTGTGAAGAAGGGAAGATACACGAACCTGTCATAAATAAGAAAGGAAAATCGGTGCAGTTACAAGGAATATTTAATCATAAATGTTTCGGTTACGATTGTATATGATAACAGGC
The DNA here is from genome assembly GCF_001879085.1 of Nicotiana attenuata. Taxonomy (NCBI): domain Eukaryota; kingdom Viridiplantae; phylum Streptophyta; class Magnoliopsida; order Solanales; family Solanaceae; genus Nicotiana; species Nicotiana attenuata. The sequence goes on along the minus strand of NC_031989.1, from coordinate 71,098,173 downwards.
AATCAAGGCAAATAATACCATTAGTGAGCCCGAATTAAGTAAGGGAACATTCCTATTCAGAAGATGAATTCATGAATGTTAGGTTGAATTTTAGACTTTTATCATTTCTGGAATGCCTGTTTCATGATGTAAATAAAGAGTACACAATTATTTTCAACTACTCCAATTAGTTCTGGAGACGAAAATGTACCTTTTTCTAAATTAAGGTAAAAAAATATATAATCAAAGAATACGATGATCAGAACCAGAATAATGCATTAAAGCATGGATCTAAACTGCTATTTTCCCTTGTAAGAAACACAAACAGCATTATTTTCTTGTTTAGTTAAAAACAGAAGTGCTATTAGAGGCTTGTACATGGTTTCGAACAAGTGACCTCAAGTAAATGTTTAACTGGTGCTAAGCCTGATAGGGGTATTCACGGGTAAAATATTGGTAAAATACGGGTTAGCCTAGTAGGTTAGCTTTCAACTTTTACTTACTCAAATGCCTGTTGTGAAGTTAAAATTACATTTTGAAATTTAAATTTCCCAAGAAATAGCCTCCCCTGGGTTAAAAAAGGTGGGTGGAGGGTTGAAGGACTAGCAAATTGAAACTTGTAACTACAATATCAAAGTTGAAGGTAAAAATGTCTTATGCACCGCAAAAAATTCAGTGTCTAAATCTGTAAAGCCAAATTCCAAAACCTCATTTTGTAATATGACAAATAGAAGCCTCCACTGAGATTTTATTTTCAAAAGTTCAAATAACAACATCTTCAATACATATTTTAAAAAAATACAAATAAAAAAGATCAGCATAAAGTGATAACTAGGTCAATGATGAGACTTTGTTTGGTAGAGGATTTGATGCATCATTTCCTTCTTTTGCTTTTGCTTGGCAGAATACACCCAAACTAAATATAGTATTCAAAATTGATTAAATTTAATGATGACGAGTATATGCCGGTCTATTTAACACGTGATGACACTAAATGATTTGAGCAGAAGAAAAAATTATGAAATATTGCGCTTGAAATAATATTACACTTAGATAATATGAGTCATGCATCCTTTTGTCAAAATTACAAAAAATAGACATGTATAGAAAAAGAACTCATTCTAGCCACTAATTGAGGCATAATGTCGTTGTAATCCCGATGACAATCGGGACAATTGAAATATCTACCCATCCCATGCTAATATACATTGTTGATAGTATACGTGATTACATGGCAAGATTTTCGGGCACAATCTCATTTTCCTCAAAACTGTCAAGCAAATGTAGCATTCAGGATGACCAAAATTTAACTTTGTCACCTGATGCCTGATCAGTACTATAGACAAGAAAATGATTCAACCACTCTTGGGACAAAGATATAAACTCTAAGATGTGATTTTTTTTAAAAAAAAAAAGAATTACTAGATAATATAAGATGCACGTGCGACGCACAGGAAATGCACGTAGAAGCTAATTTCATAAAAATACTTACAATAACTTATTAAGATTTGACTTACACCACCAATTTCATTGAGCCGCCTCTGCAAATAATCTAATACAGTATCGAATCACCCGAGGAAGTAAGAAGATTAAAAATTTAATAAGTAGCTACTAAGACACAATGTCGTTGTAATACCAGCAACAATTGGGACAACTCAACCATCCAGGCTAATAGACATTCTTGATGATATACGTGATTACAAGGTAAGATTCGTACATATTCATTTTCTTCAAAATCAGTCAAACAAATATGGCATTCTCCATCCCCAAAATGTCACTTGATGCCGAGTAGTGAAGTCTGGGAAATGACCCAATCACTCTAGGGACGATGTGATGAGCTTCTAAAAGTGGCAAAAGCGTGTAATGCGGTAACGTTTAGTCCAAGGAAGTAACACGAGTAATAGGCTAAAACCCGTGAGTACTCCCAACATGATTGTAATAGTTGGGTGGAACATAATGCATTAAATAATCCTTTTGAGGTAATAGAACGAACAAAGGAAAAGGCGGTAAGAAACTATCTCCAGAAAAAAGAAGGAAGAAAGTTAGGACCTAAAGATAATATATGAACATATACGAAAGCCAATGAGCTAATTTCATAGTGTTACTGGGATATTTTGTTTTTTCAAAGTTGGATTATAAATGCTGCATCATCATCTCTTTATGTAATTTCTGTTAGTCAATTAATAGAGTAAATTTGTTTACAGCAAAAAACTCTATTGGGTCCCATTTGTTAAGTAAATACAAAAATGGCAAAGTTTTCTATCACCCGATTTTCTCTCGGGTTATAAATTGCACACCCAACTAATTCTCAATTTCACAAAATAGCACTTATTTATTTTTTATGACTTAAAAATAATTAAAATCTATTAGCTCTTAAAAATTATTCTGACTCAAATCCCAAAAAATTCTATTAGAAATTTGACATGTGATCACGCCCAATTATGCCTTATAAAAAGGATACGCGGACGTTGCAAATATAATTTGAGTATTTAGCCCAGAATCGAACCCACAAGGAATTAACCTATCAATCACTCTCGTTAGACTTACGAAATTCTACGTAATCAACTTCCCAAACGTTCTGAATAACAATTGATGATGTTTCTACTAACTAAGAATGAATGTAAATAAGCAATTGAAAACTAACTATGATTAAGTTTTAAACAATTAAGAGAATGTTCTAAGGTTATGATTTCCCCTATTGATGGAATCCCTTCAGGTTATGATGCACATAGAATTGCCTAATCGTCTCTATCAATCATGAGCACTCTTATTACCGTAAATCTCTCCCGAGTAATCACGACAATTTACTAGACGCACTCTCCCAAGATATGCTAGCTGGCTTTGTTTATTACTGCTCACTTTAGATTCCACCCAAGGCTTCGTTATCCCTAATTTCGCCTTTAAACCCTCAGTTATTTATCCCTCATATACTTTGGGAGTGGTGTTGTTCAACAATTACCTAAATGTGCACTCTCTCCCGAGGTATGCACACTAAATAGGCACAGCTAATTGAGGATCCTGTCAATTAACTACAACAAGCACATAGTTAAAAAAAATAGCGATTAAACTGGGCAAACTATATTAACATTACAAGAAGTTCATCCTTCAATAGGTTCCATCAAAACCCTATACTAAGAAATTAGCTACTCATAACATAACAAGATGAAACTACTGAATTATTCATAATGGGTAATTGCAATAATCAAGAGAAGATAGAAGAACTCTAATGTTTAGTTGCTCTTCTCACACTTGTTCTTGCCTCCAAAGTAGTCTAAAAAACAAGCTTAACATGTCTTGGGCAAGCTTCTAAAGTTTATAAGGGTTTGGAACAAGTTTTTCCCGAATTACACTTTGGTCCCCAAACTTTCTAGCGAGTGAACAGTTCACCGCGGTCGCGGCAGGACGGCGGCTCGACCGCGGTGAACGCTGAACATTCTGCCTCGCATAATTGATCT
>NC_031989.1:70968342-71094252 GCF_001879085.1 Nicotiana attenuata | reverse complement strand
GTCTAAGACTTATACTTTTCCCTTTGTGAAATCTACATTACCCTCACATCACACAAGAGAGTAGTTCCACAAATAATATGATTAAAAATAATTAGGAACTCAGATGGACAAAATTCGCTCACTCTCCAAAAGAACATTCACATGCCACAAAGATGCATCATAGGCTTGCCCGTAGTGTAATACTCTACTAATCGAACCTATCCAGTCTAAGATCAATTAGGACTTCACTTGGTTGTAATGTAGGCTAACGGATGGGTAGGATATATTTTGATATAGTGACTAACCTCCCTAAGCACTTTTAATACAAAACATATTAACATTCCATATCATTCTTATTCTTATGTCAACCAGACATTCCCCATAATTTATTCATTACCTCCCACTCCTTTAGGTGCATTTGTATCAAGCTACCACTTATCAACCACTACATTTGTTCACAATTTTTTTTTTTGTGGCGCTTCTTCTTTTATTCTTCAAAACTGCACCTTTCCTCTATTTAATTGGCTCCACTCAAAACCAAACCACTACCCCACACTTTAACTTTTGCATATGTCAAGGCTATTCAAGTGCTCATGGGAGGTAAAAGGGTTCAAACAGAAGGCTATTCAAACAATTGGGTAAGGTTCGCAATGTGGTTGCCAAAGAAACATGCTTATAGGCTCAACGGGGTTAACTATGATGTATTACATTCAAGTGGGTTTACGTTATATATCTGGCTTACAAAGAAATGCCTATATCACTTCTAAGACTAAATGAAGCTACTATTTCGCTTTGCAAACACACAGGGCAAGTTCTAGGCATCAAATGTACAGCATAGAGTACAATATAGCTCACACACACATGGCACATTACTCAATTCGGATTGATTTATCAAGACATTCTCTTTTGAGTGTTCAAGTTAGCTACAAACATACAACTTTAAGGCACTTTAGCCAGATTCAACCATTGAGACTAGGCGTTACACTCTAGTGTCGATTGTGTTCAGGTGTACTAACGCCAAGGGATTCTCTTTCTATTTCAGCTCTTAGCCCATCGATGCTAACTAAAACTAATAAAAAATAAATAAAAACTACCTACACCCGGTTCAAGCTAAACCCTTGGAAAAGAACCCTGGCCCAAAGAAAAACCAAGGGGGAGTTACTATACTACCTAAAAAAAAATCTTTTTGGTATTTTCTCTAGACTAACTTCCCTCAAGAACTGTTTCCATTATCCGTCATCAGGAAGAGTCTATGTATTCAATTTTTTTTTGTTTTGTTCGACTCATGTCCCTCAAGAACCCCGTCAAAAGAGATCCGCCGTTGGGACAAGTCGAATTTAATTACTATCCTACCATACCAATCAATCAAAAACAAAGCAACAAGTTACACAATCTATTTACAACAACATCGTACACAACAGCCATCCCCCACCCCACATTTAAGATTATGGCATCTCCCCATGTCAACAAATAAAGAGCAGAGTAAGGAAGGGGGACTTCCCTGAAGATCAATCCTGATCAGAGACGGTGCCAGGATCGAGGTGACATGCTCGTCCTAGCACTCGAAGCCAGCCCATAATCTTTTTCTCCGACTTTGCCTATTGAGTGGCCAAAGTGTCAACTCTAGTGCCCAAGTCTGTGACAGAAGTGCGGAGACTAGCCATTTCTTGCTCCAAGGCTGTCAGGCGGGTACTGCGGCGGGGCTGTGATGGGCCCGCCTCTTCAACTCTCGTAGGTGGTGGGACCTCAGCTGCCTTAGCATCATCATCATCAGATTCATCATCCGAGTTATCAACATTCACCACCGGCTCTATCCCAATTCTGATTTTTCTTGCCAGGAACGGGGCTTTTGTGGCAATTTCCCATCAACTCTAAAGTCTTCAGGGACTCTAGCTAGACGGCACAGCCTGGTGACTAGAGAAGGGAAGTAGAAGCCTTTGAGTAACTCAGGTGATCTAATGAGCATCTCGTCATGGAGGAGCATGGCCACATCAAAATCCCTGTGGGCCATGAAACAGTAGATCGCTGACGCCCGTGGTAGATTGACATCGGTCGTATTGTTGGAGGGCAACAGCCGACTGTTGATAATGGTGAGCCAACACTTAGCCTCCCAATTGAGAGACTGGGAGTTAAGTGTGATCCTGGGCTTTATCCATATGTATTCTCTATCTGGCACACAGATAGTCTCAAGAAGAGTTCCCCACAAGGCACTTGTTCGGCTAAAAATACGATAATCATCATATTTCCCCTGAACACTGGCAGCCGGTATACCCTGCGGATGGCCTCGATGGACGCATTTACCCATGTATTGCGTACAGTAACAACTCCATTCTCATGTTCCGGGCAGTTAGCATAGAACTCACTTACCATCCGAACATTGGTCTCCTCCGGTTCCTCAAAGAAGATGTCTAGCTGACACCTCCTCAACTCATTGAAGATATTCGGGCATTCCACCTCTAAGGCTTCTCGGTCAATATGCACCTCATGTAACAATTTCTTAGCCGCCTTTGCATTATACCTGTCATCCGCCGGTTTGGAGACGAACCTAGTGCTGTCAAACTGTGGTGCACTGGCTTGACCCCTAGCTCTCTAGGAGCTTCCCGGTCCACTAGCTGAGGACCCAATGTTGCGTCTCTTCCTAGATAGATTCATTGTACCTGTCAAACAGAGAAACGCCTATCAGTGAGTGTGTGCAATGTGTGACTATGGGTGTCTACTCAGACTTCACCACAACCATGTCACATTGGCCCTTATAACTCCATTGGGGCAATTCCCCAAACACCTTATGGGCAAAACAATTTCTTCATACAGATAGCCCATATGGATATATCTAAGCTTTCCCCAAATCAAAGATTCTACTACACCATCACTTCCTTCAACACCCACAAACATACACCCCACAACACTTCCTTCACCCCACAACACTTCCTTCAACACCCACAAACATACACCTTTCCACCATATTATACACACAGCCCCTTCACCAGTAAGTCCAAAAACGAAATTCAAAAGAAAACAAGAAGAAAACTAACAAAAATCCACTAAAAATTACTACACAATTACAAACACTAGGCTCGCATATAACTAGACACAATACAAAAAGAAAAGATAGAGGGGAAGTGAGTTGCATACCTTAATGGAAGAAGGGGTGAGAGGAATGGAGATGGGGAGTAGTATGAGTGAAGAAGAAGAAGGAGAAGAGAGGGATTTGGGGGTTAGGGTTTAGAGAGATAAAGAGAGAGATGGAGAATTAGGGGAGGGGGGATCGGGAGTTTGGGGAAATAAAGGAGGGGGAGGGGGGTGTTTGAAAATAAAGTAAAACAAAAAAAATCGACTTACTTACGTGGGCGACGCGATTTGATGACTTACCGCGGTCGCGGTGGGTTGAATTTCGAAAACAGTATACTAAGCTTTCACCGCGGTCCTACCGCGGTCCCACCGCGGTCGCGGTGGATTGCACAGTTCTGAGGCAGAATCCTCGCCTCTCACCACGGTTCTGCCGCGGTTCCACCGCGGTCGCGTGGTTTGCCCATTTTTTTATAGGAAGTTACATAAGAAAACACTAAAAATAACTTTCGTGGGTTTCCTCCCACGCAGCGCTTGATTTAACGTCACGGCATGACGCAGATAAGCGCATTTACGGTTCGCTCGACCTCTGAGGTTCTGTCAGGTGGATCTCTGTCACTTCTTTCGGTTCACTCATGCCTACATATAGCTTCAATCTCTGCCCATTGACTCTAAATGTGTGAGAGTCTTTCTCCGAGGCAATTTCCACAGCCCCTGAAGGGAATACTTCGACCACCCGAAATGGACCAGACCATCGTGACTTGAGCTTTCCCGGGAATAACCTTAATCTTGAGTTATAGAGCAATACCTTGTCCCCGGGGTTGAAATGTCGCTCAACAATGTTCTGATCATGCAACCTCTTCATTCTTTCCTTGTACAACCTTGTGCTCTCAAATGCCAGGTATCTGAACTCGTCGAGCTCATACAATTTAGTGATTCTCGTTGTGCCCGCAGCGTCAATGTTTAGGTTCAGCTGTTTCAGTGCCCACCAAGCTTTGTGTTCAAGTTCCACTGGCAAGTGGCAGGCCTTCCCAAACACCAACTTATATGGTGACATACCAATTGGTGTTTTAAAAGAAGTTCTATAAGCCCAGAGTGCATCATCTAGCTTTTTCGCCCAATCAGTTCTTGTGGCGTTTACAGTCTTGGTCAATACACTCTTTATCTCTCTATTAGACACTTCCACCTGTCCACTTGTCTGCGGATGATACGGTGTTTCTACCTTGTGACGCACATCATACTTCGCTAGCAACTTCTCAAATGCTCGATTACAGAAGTGGGTGCCTCCGTCACTGATAATAGCTCTCGGTGTCCCAAAATGGGTGAATATGTTCTTCTTCAAAAACCCCACCACCACTCTTGCATCATTAGTGGGAAATGTTGTAGCTTCTACCCATTTGGACACATAATCTACAGCAACAAGTATGTACTTATTGCCAAAGGAGCTGACGAAGGGTCCCATGAAGTCAATCCCCCAGACATCAAACACTTCAACCTCTTGAATCGGGTTCATGGGCATCTCATGCAGACGGGAAATATTCCCGGTTCGCTAACATTCATTGCAGCCCTTCACCCATTGGTGTGCATCTTTAAACACTGTTGGCAAGAAAAAACCGGCCTCTAGCACTTTCGCGGCTGTCCTAACTCCTCCAAAATGCCCTCCATACGCTGATGCATGACATGCCTACAAAACAGAAGATTGTTCTATCTCGGGGACGCACCTCCGGATCATATTGTCAACACATATTCGAAATAGATAAGGTTCATCCCAATAATACATGCGGCAGTCACGATAATACTTTTTCTTTTGTACAGAGGAAAGATCATAGGGACTATAACTGCAAGCCAGGTAGTTCCAAATCTGCATACCATGGCAACCTTCCTCAAGCTTGTAGCGAGCAGTTGCTCGTCTGGAAAGGTTTCCAGAATATCCTCAACCTCATTTGAATTTCCAACTCCCTCAAGTCATGATAGATGATCAGCGACTTGATTTTCTGTGCCCTTACGATCACAAATTTCGAGGTCGAACTCTTGCAGTAACAACACCCAACGAATCAGGCGAGGTTTCGACTCCTTCTTCTCAATCAAATACCTGAGAGCTTCATTATTAGTGTATACAATTACCTTGGACCCGATCAGATATGATCTGAATTTATCGAAAGCAAACATTACAGCCAACATCTCCTTCTCAGTCACAGTGTAGTTCAGCTGGGCTCCACTCAGCGTTCTGTTGGCATAATAGATTGGACGCATTAGTTTGTCTTTCCGTTGTCCCAGCACTGCTCCCACTGCGTAGTCACTGGCATCACACATGAGTTTAAATGGCTGCTCCCAGTCGGGGGCAACAATGATGGGTGCTGTGACCAGCCTTTTTTCTAGCTCCTCGAATGCTACCCTGCAATCATCAGAAAACAAGAAGGGGTGATCTTTTTCTAACAACTTACAGAGAGGGTTGGCAATTTTTGAAAAGTCTCTTATGAATCTCCGATAAAAACCGGCATGCCCGAGGAAGCTCCTGATTGCCTTGATTGAAGTTGGAGGTGGCAGCTTTGCTATCACGTTAACTTTAGCGCGGTCCACCTCAATTCCTTTACTTGACACCCGGTGCCCCAAGACTATACCCTCTTGTACTATGAAATGGCACTTCTCCCAATTAAGAACCAGGTTAGTCTCAATACACCATTTCAATACACGAGTCAGATTTATAAGGCACTCATCGAATGAGTTCCCCGCCACTGAGAAATCATCCATGAACACCTCCATTATGTCCTCTACCATGTCAGCGAATATGGCCATCATGCACCTTTGGAATGTGGTGGGTGCATTGGATAGGCCAAATGGCATCCTCCGAAAGGCATAAATGCCATAAGGGCAAGTGAAGGAGGTCTTTTCTCTGTCCTCAAGTGCAATAGAGATTTGATTGTACCCTGAGTACCCATCCAGAAAACATAAGTGTGACCTCCCTTCCAATCTGTCCAGCATCTGATCAATGAAGGGAAGTGGGAAGTGGTCTTTCCGGGTGGATAGATTTAACTTTCTGTAGTCCATGCAAATTCTCCAGCCCGTGACGGTTCTTGGTGAGATCAGTTCATTGTTATCACCGGCATGCCACCCTTCTTAGGCACACATTGCACCGGGCTAACCCAGCTGCTGTCAGAGATGGGGAAAATGATTCCCGCATACTTGCAAGAGTTGTTGTGCCTGCACATCTAACAAACTAGATGAAATAATAACAGGTAATGTGGAGTCAGGTCCAAGGAACTCATACCTGAGATGGGCGGGCAGTGGCTTTAATTCCAGCTTTGGTGGTTCTTCAATGGATGGCTTGGCTGGAGGAGTTTCTCTATTTTCTAAGTGCAAGGGCTCAAATTCAAGAGTTCTATCCCAGAACCCTCTGCCCTCTAATGCCAACACTCATTCTGCCAGTTCTTCTCCATTCACCTCATCTAAATTCATCAGACATGCAGCAGGAGGGTCCTCAATAGTCAGCATCGCATCGTCAGTTTCTACAATTACATCCACGGCATCAATAAGAGAGCGGTTGGCGAATTCACTTGGTCGCCTCATAGATTTTTGCACATTGAATGTTATCACTTCATCGTTCAGTCTCATCTTGAGCTCCCCAGTCTCACAATCAATGAAAGCTCTCCCAGTGGCCAAGAATGGCCTTCCCAAAATTATGGGAATTTCTTCATCCACCTTGTAGTCTAAGATCACAAAATCTGCAGGGAACACAAATTTCCCTACCTGAATCAACACATCATCCAGGATACCAGAAGGTCTTTTTACAGTCCTGTCAGCCAGCTGCAACAACATAAAAGTGAGTCTAGCTCTTCCAATCCCCAGCCTCTTATAAATCGCCAGGGGCATAAGATTTATGCTGGCCCCTAGATCACAAAGTGCCTTGGCAAAAGCAAAATTACCAATGGTGCAAGGAATTGTAAAGCTCCCTGGGTCAGATAGCTTCTCAGCAATTGGTCACCACTGCACTACAGGTCTAAGTAAGAGTCACCGTGGCCAAGTCATGGAAATCGAATTTTCGGGACATTAAGTCCTTTATCATTTTTGCATACCCAGGCATCTCTTTCAAAGCATCTATCAATGGAATATTTACCTGGATTTGTTTCAGCATCTCCAAGAATTTCTTGTATTGCTCCTCTTTTTGGTATTTGGCCAGCCTCTGAGGGAATGATGCGGGAGGTCTCTTCTTCCCAATGATTTGAGATTGCTCTTTATCAGCTGCCACCTCAACTACATGTTCCTGGGCTGTCTCAGCTTCTTTCTCAGCCTCAATCTGAATGTTCTGTTCTTCCTGGGCAGGCTGGACTGTCACCTCTGTCAGTTTCGTTGACTCATCTGCTCAATGGGCACTGGTATAAGTGTCTCAACCTGTCTGCTTTCTCGAACCCTCTCTTCCACCTTTTTGGTAAGTATACTCATCAGTGTCATTAACGTAGCCATGTTTTCAGCAAGAGTGTTGGATGGATCAAGGGGCACTGAGTGAACCACTGGAGTGATAGGTGTGCTCCTAGTTGTCCACCCCGAATTCTGTGCCATCTTATCAAGCAGACTCTGGCCTTCCCTCCATGTTTTGCTCAAGAATGCTCCACCAGCTGAAGCATCAACATTACCCTTCATGCTATCTGACAATCCCATGTAAAACCGCTTCCCCAACATCAGATCTAGAATATCGTGGTGCGGGCATATAACCAGCATCCCTTTGAATCGCTCCCATATTTCATGCAGTGTCTCCATTAGTCTCTGTTTGAAACTCAAAATTTCATCAATTTGTTGCGCAGTCTTGTTGGGTGGGTAGAACTTGTTCACAAATTGCTTGACTAACTCCTCCCAAGTTGTTATGGAATTAATGGGGAGTAAGTTTAGCCAGGTCTGGGCAGCTCCTGTCACTTAGAATGGAAACAATAACAGCTTGATCGCTTCCTGAGTTACGTTGGGCTGCCTTTGGGTTTTGCAGATTGAAAGGAAATTCTTCAAGTGCTGTTGAGGATCTTCGACTTGTGACCCCGAGAATAGTCCCTTGTTCTGCAACAAGTGCAGCATGTTGTTTGTGATTTTAAACGATTCAGCCTATATCTGCGTGACTAAAACCGTTGTGGCCAGATTTTCAGTTGTAGGTTGTGCCCAGTCATAGAGAGCAGCCTCTGGCACAAGAGGTGCCACAGGCGTTATTGGTACGGCTGGGTCTTCTTCATGATCTCCCATGTCTGGTTCGATTTGTTCAATTATTTGTTACTGTTTGCTTTTCCGATTGGCCCGGTTCAAGGCCTTAAAAACTTTCTCGAGATCAGATAAATCTTTGAATACTTCACCAGTTCGCGATGAGTTTCTAGGCATGCACCTGTACAACCAAGTCAACAAACGTTAAACTTTCAATGTAAAGATTGGGTATAGAGAAAACTAACTACACTAAGAATTTTTGTATTTCTTTCAATTGTAATTGATAACACCGTTAATTCCCCCGGCAACGACGCCAAATTTTGATCACGCCCAATTATGCCTTATAAAAAGGACACGCGGACGTTGCAAATATAATCTGAGTATTTAGCCCAGAGTCGAACCCGCAACGAATGAACCTATCAATTACTCTCGTTAGACTTACAAAATTCTACGTAATCAACTTCCCAAACGTTCTGAATAACAATTGATGATGTTTCTACTAACTATGAATGAACGTAAATAAGCAACTGAAAACTAACTATGATTAAGTTGTAAACAATTAAGAGAAGGTTCTAACGTTATGATTTCCCCTATTGATGGAATCCCTTCCGGTTATGTTGCACATAGAATTGCCTAATCGTCTCTATCAATCATGAGCACTCTTATTACCGTAAATCTCTCCCGAGTAATCACGACAATTTACTAGACGCACTCTCCCGAGATACGCTAGTTGGCTTTGTTTATTACAGCTCACTTTAGATTGCACCTAAGGCTTCGTTATCCCTAATCCCGCCTTTAAACCCTCAGTTATTGATCCCTCGTATACTTTGGGAGTGGTGCTGTTCAACAATTACCTAAATGTGCACTCTCTTCCGAGGTATGCACACTAAACAGGCACAGCTAATTGAGGATCCTGTCAATTAACTACAACAAGCACATAGTTAAAAAAATAGAGATTAAACTGGGCAAACTATATTAACATAACAAGAAGTTCATTCTTCAATAGGTTACATCAAAACCCTAGACTAAGAAATTAGCTACTCATAACAAAACAAGATGAAACTACTGAATTATTCATAATGGGTAATTGCAATAATCAAGAGAAGATAGAAGAACTCTAATATTTAGTTGCTCTTCTCACACTTATTCTTGCCTCCAAAGTAGTCTAAAAAACAAGCTTAACATGTCTTGGGCGAGCTTCTAAAGTTTATAAGGGTTTGGAACAAGTTTTCCCCGAATTAGACTTTGGTCCCCAAACTTTCTGGCGAGTGAACAGTTCACCGCGGTCACGGCAGGACCGCGGCTCGACCACGGTGAACGCTGAACATTCTGCCTGGCATAATTGATCTGCGCGGTTCCACCGCGGTCGCGGTGGATTTCACTCAGTCCATTTTTGCTTCCTTATGCTCGGGTACTTCTTGATTTGGGCGTTTTCTTTACATTATTGACTCCAAAACACTCCGTAGTGCTTCCTCACTTAGATTATTCCCTGCGAAGCAAAAGAACACCAATTAGAGCATTTTGTTATCAATTTGCCTATAAAACAACAATGAAGCATGGCAATATTAAGGTGTAAATATCATCTATATAGCCTAATATCAACATGACTTAAGTTTGACCCTAAACCCTAAACTTACGTCACTTAATGCAAGTACTAAAGGCGGAGGGAATGACCCAACCACTCTAGGGACGATGCTTCGAGCTCTAATAGTAGCATAGTGTCTAATACAGTAACAAATTGCCCAAGGACGTAAGATGTAATATGCAGTAGATTGTAAGCACTCCTAGCATAATTTTACTAATCGAGTGGATTCTAGGGAGGTCAAATCCTCTTGAGGTGACAGGAAGAATAAAGGAAAGGTGGCAAGAAACTATCTACAGAAATAAAAGAAGAAAGTAAGTTACAAATTGAAGAAATTTCTGTTAAAATATTGAATTAATATATGTGTAAATATTGGAAGGAGATGAGCTTTTCTAATTATGCAAGTATTATAGCGTACATATATTTTTAGGACTTGGAATGTGTAGCACATAGTTGCTAAAACAGGATTATCACCTTTTATCATTTTGAACTTGTAATTTTTTGTTTTTATTTTTGTTTTATATCCCACACACAACTTTTTACATTATATGTGATTTTAATTTTCTTTTAATAATTGATACTGGATGCACATATGATGCACATGTGACGCACTAAGTGCACGTCCGACACATGCTGAAGCTAATTTTGCTAAATATATTAAGGTCTTTTATTAAAGTTTTGCTTTAGTCCACCAAATTCCACTAAGTTGCCCCGAAACTTATCATGCTTAATTTTTTGTACCAGACCGCTTTGACTATAATATTCACTATAGTGTACAAGTAAAACAGCATATAACAATAAGGTAAAGGATTATCTACCAACTATTACAAGACAAATTTGCAAAATTTAAATTATTGTACTGCAATACAACTGTAATCGCGGCAACAAATTGGACAAGTAAGCTCTCGAGCCATCCAAATTGTTACACATTCATGATGGAACACGTGATGGCAGGGAGCACTCGTACATGCTCAGTTTGTTCAAATTCGGACTCACAAATTTGACACATACTATCACTAAAGTTTATACGGTTGATGGTCATTAAACTATCTTTTAATTTCACTAAAATTATTTTATTATTGTTTATTACTTAAAAGCAACTAAACTTTGTCATTGTTACTTAAAATTCATTTTGACTCAAACTCTACCATAAATATGACATGGCATAAAATTTAATGAGTAAAATCTAAAAATAAATACCACATAAACTTAAATGGGTCATACCCACTAAATCCATTTCTACCGTTCGATTGCTCTTTCGGTAATTGTTTGAAGTCTATTAGGGGAGATGCGCCTAATACACTTTTGTACAATCTTGATAATAAAAAATACAAAAGCACCGGCTACCCATATCTCCAACACTAGGGAAGCCGGATCTCTACCGGTCGAACGGTTCGCCAAATCTGGTTTTGAGGTGACATGGTCAACAAATAATGCAAAAATCTGTTTTTAACAAGCAAAGAGGAAAAACGAAAAAATAAAAAACAGAGAAAGTTAGGCAAAAGATGAACAAGTGGGTTATACATAATGAGTACGAACTAAAATTTGACATCGGTAATTGACACAAAAAAATGAAAGATATTACTATCAATCAATGCTGAGGAGACAATGATTTATATAATAGTGGGCCATGGCCCAAAAGATAGTTCTAATTGGACCTCAAAGAGAAGAGTGAAAGCCTTATTACTACTCTGCGCTAGCTTTAAAATTCTTTTTCTATGGACAACAGAGTACTATTGGATACTTACAATTAGAATACTATTAGTAAATGTGTCTCCGATCAAAGAGTAGTGAATAAAGATATTGGTTTGGCGGGGTGAGTAAATCATCTCCTGCATTATATAGCTATTGAGTATGGAGGCCAGACGAAATTAATATGTCGAAGATGGAAAAAGACTAGCTTTACTTTATAAATCTAGCTTGTTACAGACCAAAACAGCAATTTAGACTGCTTTGTTTTTGCTTCTATTTTGTTGATGACATTTTTAACAGAAAATGATTGTGTGTGCCTCTTGAGAAGCTAATAACAGGCCTATTCAAAAGTTTATAGGTTTAATTAGATTTCTTGAAAGCTTTAAAAAATATAAATAAAAAAAAAAAGAAATAACCAATAGGTCCACGCCAATAGATAAATTAGCGTTAACAAATTTATGAATAAATAAAAAGAAATGGGCCATAAACCTCAATTTTCCTTTCATTTCTCATCCTTTTTACTTCCTCAAATAGAAGTCTACTGATTTAAAATATATATTTGAGAAAGTTACGGGGCTAAGCATTTTTCTAAAATATTTAAGAAAATAATATTATTTGTTGTTTATTTCAAAAATGACAGATTTTTTTACAATATTAACATAACGTATAAATTATGCACACAATTATTGAGGCACAAGTCATGGAATCAGTTACACTATTTCCTCTTATGTTATATCCTAAGGTCTAATGGTTGTACAATCTTATTCCCTATAAATTGCTAAATGGTGTAACTTATCACATTTATTACTTTTTGGCATTTTTAGGACTACCACTAAAAATAAGCAACGGAACATGGAGGGATAGAGAGTTCCATTTATTAATTGATTATGCTTCTTTTAGGAATGTAAATAATTAGCTGCCACTTTTGTTAATTACTTATTCCTGCTAGGAGTCTGAAAATTTTTCTTAAAAATTGACTAATGCTTTTACCTTAAATTATTATATGCCCAAAATACATCATATATTACTATGCATATCCAAATAATTATCTACAGGTACATATTAGTTATAAACGATGTATATAATATAATAGTAATATACAAGTAGTATACTATATAAATGTCACGACCCAAATCCCGAACCCGGTCGTGATGGCACCTCTCGTGAAGACAAGGCCAGCCAGAACAACGCAAATACCTCTTTTAAAGCAATTAATTAACATTAACAATTCTAACACATGTTTAAGATAACCATAAACGCGGGAACAACCATAATTCAAGGGGAAACCATCCCGACACAGCCCAAACCGGGGTGTCACAAGTCATGAGCTACTACAGAGTTTTCTATAAGTCTACAAAGTATGAAATCCAGTACAATAGTCTGAAGAAAACATAAATAATAGAGGATAGGGGAGACAAGGGGCTGCGGACGTCAACAGCTACCTCGTAACTCCAAATCGCGGCCTGGTCTGGAAGGAATCAGCGCTCGGGTGCGGACTCTGCTATGCCTGAATCTGCACACATGGTGCAGGGAGTAATGGGAGTACTCCGACCCAGTGAGTAATAATAATAAATAATAACCGAAGGCATGAAAACACATAAGTGCACAAGGCAATTCTATATCAGGCAGTAAATCACTAAAAGTAGTAAAACAGTAAAGAGTCAAATGAAATCTCCTTTTAAAAACAGGTAAATCAGGTAAAACAACAAGTAAATAGTGAGTAGGAATCTGCCCCTCGGGCCCAGTATCAATCGCTCAAAACAGTGTCAGCCCCTCGGGCTCAGTATCAGTCACTCAGCATAGCATCAGCCCCTCGGGCTCACTCTCAGATCATATGGGTACCCACGCTCACTGTGGGTATGCAGACTTCGGAGGGGCCCCTTACGGCCCAAGCGCTATATCAACACAAGGCTGAAAGCTTCTCACATCACTCATAAGGCCTGAAAGCCTTCTCACATCACTCACAAGGCCTGAAAGCCTCCTCACGTCACTCAAGCCACCTCGTGGCATATAAATGTATCTCAGGCCCTCGGCCTCATATCACTCAGTATATCCTCACATATGGCCCTCGGCCTCACCCAGTACAGAAATCATCACAAGCCCCTCGGGCATCAGTAAAATAGTAATGCTCAGCCCAAACAACAGTGGAAATATCATTTAAGTCTAAAAATTCAATTAAAGCGGCTGAGTTTGTAAAACAGTATAATCACAGGACTGAGTTCAAGTAGTATATCAAAATAGTGAGGAAACAGTGATAAAAATCCACGAAGGATTCAAGTAGTCGGTATGAAGCCCAAAATATGGCAATAGGCCCAAGTCATGATGATAATAAATACATCTCAGTCAAATACGCGGTAAAAACATAAGTCGGGACGGACCAAGTCACAATCCCCAATAGTAAACAACCACGCGCTCTTCATTAAGCGCGTGTTTCACCTCAATATAGCACTACGTTGTGCAAATCCGGGGGTTTCAAACCCTCAGGATATCATTTACTATCATTACTCACCTCAAGCCGGCCAATTCTCTAGCTTGCTATGCCCTTGCCTCTCAAATCGGCCTCCTCGCGCGTCGAATCTGACCAAAACCACAACGAATACGTCACAATATGCCAATGGAAGAATACCCAATCGAAAATAATCAAAAAACATCGAAAATTACAAAATTTGCAAAACCCGAGCCCCGGGCCCACTCCGCGAATTTCAGAAAATTTTACATCAACGGATTCCTTATCTCGCCACGAGTCCATACATACCAAGAACTCCCAAATCTGAGCTTAGATGACCCATCAAAACCAAATTTGAAATATCAAAACTCAAGCCCTAGTTCTTCCCCTTTTTTGATAAATTTTCATGAATTTCTAGGTTGATTCTACAATTAAATCATGTTTTTAGGTCATAAAACTCACATCCAATCAATCCCAGTCGAAACCCTCTTCAATTCCCGTCCAAAAGCTCTCAAGGATGCTCAAAAATGGTGGAAAAATAGCTTAGCTCGCGGAACGAAAATGAATTTTTAAAACCCTTCTACCCAGCACATTACCGCATCTGCGGTGACCTTTTCGCTTCTGCGACTTCCGCTTCTGCGGAGCTTCACGAAATGCCCAGGACCGCTTCCGCGGTCAAAGTCCACATCTGCGGACACCGCTTCTGCGGACATCTATCCGCTTCTAAGGAAGTCCCCAATAGTCCAATATCCACATCTGCGATACCAACGCCGCATCTGCGACACCGCAGGTGCGGCTCTACTCCCGCATCTGCGAAAAACTAACCTTGCAAGAAAACTCGCACCTGCGACCCCCTTCCCGCATCTGCGAGACCGCATCTGCGTTCCCAATTATGCAGATGTGGAAATACCAGAACCAGCAGATTTCTGCAATAACACAAGTCCAAAATTCATCGCGATAGCTATCCGAAATCACCCCGAGGCCCCCGGGACCTCAACCAAAAGTGCCAACCCATCCTAAAACATTATTCAAATATGATCCAATCATCAAAACACCTCAAACAACACCAAAACCATCAAATTACATCGGATTCAAGCCTAAGTTCTTCTAAAACTTCCGAAACTCGCATTTGATCAAAAACCCGACCAAAATACCTCCGAATGACCTGAAATTTTGCACACACATCCCAAATCACCTAGCAAAGCTACAGCAACTCTCGGAATTCCATTCCGACCCTCGGATCAAAATCTCACCTATCAACGGAATTCGCCAAAATACTAACTTCGCCAATTCAAGCCTAATTCTACACCGGACCTCCAAAATCACTTCCGATCATGCTCCGAAGTCACAAGTCATCCCCCGAAGCTAACCAAATCTTCAAAAATCACATCCGAGCCCTCTAACTCATAAGTCAACATCCGGTTGACTTTCCAACCCAAACCTTCCTTAAAGAGACTAACTGTCTCATTTCCTACCAAAACCTCTCCAAACCAACTCGATCACATAAGATACAGATAATGAAGCATAAAGAAGCTGAGAATGGGGAAAACGAAGCGGTAACTCACGTGACGACGGGTCGGGTCGTCACATCCTCCCCAACTAAAACAAACGCTCGTCCTCGAGCGGGTCAAGAAACATACCTGAAGCCTCAAACAGGTGAGAATATCTGCTCCGCATCTCCCGCTCGGTCTCCCAGGTAGCCTCCTCCATGGGCCGACCTCTCCACTGCACTTTCACCGAAGCTATATCTTTTGATCTCAACTTTTGAACCTGACGACCCAAAATAGCCACTGGCTCCACATCGTAGGTCAAATCATCATCCAACTGAACCGTGCTGAAGTCCAATATGTGGGACGGGTCCCCAACATACTTTCAGAGCATAGAAATATAAAATACCGGATGCACGCCTGACAAGCTGGGTGGCAAGGCAAGCATGTAGGCCACCTCGCCAATCCTCCTAAGTACCTCAAAAGGCCCAATAAACCGCGGACTCAACTTTCCTTTCTTTCCAAACCGCATAACATCCTTCATGGGCGAAACCTTCAGCAAGACCTTCTCACCAACCATATAGGACACATCTCGAACCTTCCGGTCCGCATAACTCTTCTGACGCGACTGTGTTGTACGAAGCCTCTCCTGAATCAGCTTCGCCTTCTCTAAAGTATCCTGAACCAACTCTGTCCCCAATAGCCTAGCCTCGCCGGGCTCGAACCAACCAACTGGAGATCTACACCGCCTCCCATACAACGCCTCATACGGAGCCATCTGAATGCTCGACTGATAGCTGTTGTTGTAGGCAAACTCTGCAAGCGGCAAAAACTCATCCCAAGAACCTCCAAAATCAATAACGCAGGCACGCAACATGTCCTCCAATATCAGAATAGTACGCTCGGACTGCCCGTCCGTCTGAGGATGAAATGCTGTGCTCAACTCCACCTGTGTACCCAACTCTCGCTGAGAAGTCCTCCAGAACTGATGAGTACCTCTATCTGAGATAATAGACACTGGAACACCATGCAGCCGAACAATCTCCCGGATAAATATCCCTGCCAGCCGCTCCGAAGAATAGGTAGTGCATACCGAAATGAAGTGCGCGGACATGGTCAGCCGATCCACAATCACCCAAATCGAATCGAACTTCTTCAAAGTCCGAGGAAGACCACTCACAAAATCCATAGTGACTCTCTCCCACTTCCACTCGGGAATAATCATCCGCTGAAGTACGCCACCCAGTCTCTGATGCTCATATTTCACCTGCTGACAGTTGAGACACCGAGCCACAAATCCTACAATGTCTTTCTTCATTCTTCTACACCAATAGTGTTGCCTCAAGTCTTGATACATCTTTGCGGCACCCGGATGAATGGAATACCGCGAGCTATAGGCCTCCTCCAATATCAACTCTCGAAGCCCATCCACATTGGGCACGCAAATCCGGCTCTGCATCCTCAACACACCATCCTCACCAATGGTCACGTCTCTAGCATCATCATGCTGCACCCTGTCCTTGAGGATAAGCAAATGTGGATCATCATATTGGCGCTCTCTGATGCGATCATATAAGGAAGACCGAGAAACCACACAAGCCAACACCTGACTAGGCTCCGAAATATCTAGTCTCACCAACCGATTGGCCAAGTCCTGGACATCAACTGCAAAGTGCCTCTCCCCAACTGGAATATACGCCAAACTCCCCATACTAACTGCCTTTCGGCTCAAAGCATCGGCCACCACATTGGCCTTCCCCGGGTGATACAGAATGGTAATATCATAATCCTTAAGTAACTCTAGCCACCTCCGCTGCCTCAAATTAAGATCCTTTTGCTTGAACAAATGCTGAAGACTGCGATGATCGGTGAATACCTCACAAGATACACCATACAAGTAGTGCCTCCAAATCTTCAAAGCATGAACTATAGCAGCCAACTCCAAATCATGTACAGGGTAGTTCTTCTCGTGGGGCTTCAACTGACGAGAAGCATAAGCAATAACTCTACCCTCCTGCATCAATACACATCCAATCCCAACTCTCAAAGCATCACAATATACAGTATAAGAACCTGAAGCTGATGGCAAAACCAATACTTGAGCTGTGGTCAAAGCTGTCTTGAGCTTCTGAAAGCTCTCCTCGCACTCGTCCGACCATACAAATGGAGCACCCTTCTGAGTCAACTTGGTCAAGGGCGATGCTATAGAGGATAATCCCTGAACAAACCGGCGATAATAACCTACCAAACCAAGGAAGCTACGAATCTCTGTGGCTGAAGACGGTCTAGGCCAACTCTGAACCGCCTCTATCTTCTTCGGGTCGACCTGAATACCCTCGCTGGACACCACGTGTCCCAAGAAAGCCACTGAACTGAGCCAAAACTCACACTTGGAGAACTTTGCATAAAGCTTCTCCTCCCTCAATCTCTGCAATACAACTCGCAAATGCTGCGCGTGCTCCTCCTGACTACGCGAGTACACTAGAATATCATCAATAAAAACAATAACGAACGAATCCAGATAAGGCCGAAATACACCGTTCATCAAATGCATGAACGCTGCTGGGGCATTAGTCAGCCCAAAAGACATAACAAGAAACTCATAGTGCCCATATCTAGTCCTGAAAGCAATCTTAATAATATCTGAATCCCTGATCTTCAACTGGTGATAACCCGAACGGAGATCAATCTTGGAGAACACCCTCGCTCCCTGAAGCTGGTCAAATATATCATCAATTCGAGGCAGGGGATACTTGTTCTTCACTGTTACTTTGTTCAATTGCCTGTAGTCAATGCACATTCTCATGGTGCCATCCTTCTTCTTCACAAACAGAACCGGTGCACCCCACAGTGACACACTAGGCCGAATGAACCCCTTATCTAGGAGTTCCTGAAGCTGATCCTTCAATTCTTTCAACTCCGCTGGTGCCATACGATATGGCGGAATGGAAATGGGCTGAGTGCCCGGCACCAGGTCAATACCAAAATCAATATCCCTGTCCGGCGGCATGCCCGGCAGGTCTGCAGGAAATACATCGGGAAACTCCCTCACAACTGGGACAGAATCAATGCTAGGAGTCTCGGCTCCAACATCCCTCACAAATGCCAAATATGAAAGGCAACCCTTCCCAACCATACACTGGGCCTATAAGAATGAAATCACCCTACTAGGAACATAATCAGTCATACCACGCCAATCGATCCTCGGTACACCCGGTATAGCCAAAGTGACTGTCTTAGCATGACAGTCTAGAATAGCATGACACGGAGATAACCAGTCCATGCCCAAAATAACATCAAAATCCACCATGCTCAATAGCAATAGGTCAACTCGGGTCTCCAGACCCCCAATAGTCACCAAACATGACCGATACACATGGTCTACACAATAGTATCGCCTACCAGGGTAGATACATGGACAAGTAAAGCAACACACCCTCGGGACATACCCAAATGATGAGCAAAATATGAGGACACATAAGAATAGGTGAAACCAGGATCAAATAAGACTGAGGCATCTCTGTGGCAGACTGAAACAATACCTGTAATGACAGCCTCTGAAGCAATGCATCTGTCCTGCTTGGAAGAGCATAAAAATGAGCCTGACCACCGCCAAATCGACCTCCACCTCTGGGGCGACCCCTGGCTGCCTGACCTTCACCCCTAGCTAGCTGGGTGGGTGCTGAAGAAACTGGACCAGAAGACGAGGGCTGACCCCTCTGCTGAGATGAGCTAGCAGCACGACGAGGACACTGCCTCCACATATGCCCAAACTCTCCACACTCATAACAACTCCCAGGTGCTGGAGAATGGGACTGAAGGGAACCCCTTGCGCCAGAGTGACTAGCTGACGTACTCGGCCTAGAAGAACCCTGAACAGACGGGGCACGAGATGAACTCTATGCTGGAAGAGCGTTGAGTGAAGGCTGACTCTGCTGAGAACCATGATAACCACGACCTGAAGATGCACCACGATGCTCGGGACGAGCCGACTGAGCGGGCCTGAAAGAACAACCCCTACCATGCCGGAACTGGCCCCTCGAAGGAGCACCACTGTAACTGCCAGAACCTTGAGGCCTCTTGGCCTCCCTCTCCTCTCGATCCTGATGGAGAACCGCCTCAATCTCTCGAGCTATATCAACCACCCCCTCAAATGTAGCACCCAGTAATCTCTCTCTAGTCATAAGAACACAGAGAAGGTTGTTAAGGCCATCAACAAATCTCCTGATACGCTCACGATCAGTCGGAACCATCCAGACGGCATGACGAGCCAACTCTAAAAACCTCATCTCGTACTGAGACACAGTCATATCTCCCTGCTGTAGCCACTCAAACTACCTGCGCAGCTCCTCTTTACGGGATTGCGGTACATACTTCTCCAAGAAGAGAGTGGAGAACTCCTGCCAAGTCAAAGGTGCTGCACCAGTCGGCCTACGCCTCTCATACGCCTCCCACCAAGTGAAGGCAGCCCCAGTAAACTGAAAGGTGGTAAAAGCCACACCACTAGACTAAAGAATCCCTGCTGTACGGAGCATCCGCTGACATCTGTCAAGAAATCCCTGGGCATCCTCCCCTCAGCACCACTGAATGTCGGAGGCTAGAGTCTACCAAACCTCTCAAGACGACGCTGCTCATCCTCAGGCATATCTGGAACCCTAAACTCCTGCACTGGTGCAACTGGCTGGGGTGGAGGTGCCTCTGGAGTCTGTAATCCCTGCACTACCTGCTCAGGTGTGCGAGCAGCGAGGGTCTGATTGCCTCCCCCAGCCTGCGAAGTAGCTGCTGCTGTAGTGGCTGAAAATGCCTGAGCCAGGCCGGTGCAAATTGTCAAAATCTGAGCCAAGGCCTCCTGAAGACCCGGAATAACGATGGGCACAGCTGGTACCTGAACTGGTGCTGCCGGAGCCTGGTCCTGAGCTGGGGAAACTGGTGGATCAACAGGCGCTGCCCCTTCTGCTCTGCCACGACCACGACCGCGTCCACGGCCTCTGGTGGCCTCAGTGGGTGGTACTGGTGTTCTTCCGCCACGTCCGGTAGCTCGAGTCCTCACCATCTGTGAGAGGATAGAGTAAAGAGAATTTTAGTACTCGGATCAACAAGTTCGCACGACAAGAATTTCAAGAATGTGAAGTTTTCCTAAAGTTTCTGCAGCCTCCCGAGGATAAGTACAGACGTCTCCGTACCGATCCGTGAGACTTTACTAAACTAGCTCATGACTCGTGAGACTTAGTAACCTAGGCTCTGATACCAACTTGTCACGACCCAAATCCCGAACCCAGTCGTGATGGCGCCTCTCGTGAAGACAAGGCCAGCCACAACAAAGCAAATACCTCTTTTAAAGCAATTAATTAACATTAAAAATTCTAACACATGTTTAAGATAACCATAAATGCGGGAACAGCCATAATAACAAGGGGAAACCATCCCGACACAGCCCAAACCGGGTTGTCACAAGTCATGAGCTACTACAGAGTTTTCTATAAGTCTACAAAGTATGAAATCTGGTACAATAGTCTGAAGAAAACATAAATGATAGAGGATACAGGAGACAAGGGGCTGCGGACGTCAACAACTACCTCGTAACTCCAAACCGCGGCCTGGTCTGGAAGGAATCAGCTCTCAGGTGCGGACTCGCTATGCCTGAATCTGCACACATGGTGCAGGGAGTAATGGGAGTACTCCGACCCAGAGAGTAATAATAATAAATAATAACCGAAGGCATGAAAACACATAAGTGCACAAGGCAATTCTATATCAGGCAGTAAATCACTTAAAGCAGTAAAACAGTAAAGAGTCAAATGAAATCTCCTTTTAAAAACAGGTAAATCAGGTAAAACAACAAGTAAATAGTGAGTAGGAATCTGCCCCTTGGGCCCAGTATCAATCGCTCAGAACAGTGTCAGGCCCTCGGGCTCAATATCAGTCACTCAGCATAGCATCAGCCCCTCGGGCTCACTCTCAGATCATATGGGTAC
Source organism: Nicotiana attenuata (assembly GCF_001879085.1). Taxonomy (NCBI): domain Eukaryota; kingdom Viridiplantae; phylum Streptophyta; class Magnoliopsida; order Solanales; family Solanaceae; genus Nicotiana; species Nicotiana attenuata. The sequence continues at coordinate 71,072,847 of NC_031989.1, read as the reverse complement.
CCGCGCTCACTGTGGGTGTGCAGACTCTGGAGGGGCCCCTTACGGCCCAAGCGCTATATCAACACAAGGCCTAAAAGCTTCTCACATCACTCATAAGGCCTGAAAGCCTTCTCACATCACTCACAAGGCCTGAAAGCCTCCTCACGTCACTCAAGCCACCTCGTGGCATATAAATGTATCTCAGGCCCTCGGCCTCATATCACTCAGTATATCCTCACATATGGCCCTCGGCCTCACCCAGTCCAAAAATCATCACAAGCCTCTCGGGCATCAGTAAAATTGTAATGCTTAGCCCAAACAACAGTGGAAATATCATTTAAGTCTAAAAATTCAATTAAAGCGGCTGAGTTTGTAAAACAGTATAATCACAGGACTGAGTTCAAGTAGTATATCAAAATAGTGAGGAAACAGTGATAAAAATCCACGAAGGATTCAAGTAGTCGGCATGAAGCCCAAAATATGGCAATAGGCCGAAGTCATGTTGATAATAAATACATCTCAGTCAAATACACGATAAAAACATAAGTCGGGACGAACCAAGTCACAATCCCCAATAGTAAACAACCCTGCGCTCGTCATTAACCGCGTGTTTCACCTCAATATAGCACTACGTTGTGCAATCCGGGGTTTCAAACCCTCAGGATATCATTTACAATCATTACTCACCTCAAGCCGGCCAATTCTCTAGCTTGCTATGCCCTTGCCTCTCAAATCGACCTCCTCACGCGTCGAATCTGATCAAAACTACAATGAATACGTCACAATATGCCAATGGAAGAATACCCAATTGAAAAGAATAGAAAAACGTCGAAAATCACGAAATTTGCAAAACCCGAGCCCCGGGCCCACTCCTCGAATTTCAGAAAATTTTACATCAACGGATTCCTTATCTCGCCACGAGTCCATACATATCAAGAACTCCCAAATCCGAGCTCAAATGACCCATCAAAACCTAATTTGAAATATCAAAACTCAAGCCCTAGTTCTTCCCTTTTTTTGATAAATTTTCTTGAATTTCTAGGTTGATTCTACAATTAAATCATGTTTTTAGGTCATAAAACTCACCTCCAATCAATCCCAGTCGAAACCCTCTGCAATTCCCGTCCCAAAGCTCTCAAGGATGCTCAAAAATTATGGAAAAATAGCATAGCTCGCGGAACAAAAATGAATTTTTAAAACTCTTCTTCCCAGCACATTACCACATCTGCGGTAACCTTTCCGCTTCTGCGACTTCCGCTTCTGTGGAAATCTTCCGCTTCTGCGGAGCTTCACTAAATGCCCAGGACCGCTTCTGCGGTCAAAGTTCGCATCTGCGGACACCGCTTCTGCGGACATCTATCCGCTTCTGCGGAAGTCCCCAATAGTCCAATATCCGCATCTGCGACACTGCAGGTGCGGCTCTACTCCCGCATCTGCGAAAAACCAACCTTCCAAGAAAACTCGCACCTGCGACCCCCTTCGCGCATCTTCGAGACCGCATCTGCGGTCCCAGTTCCGCAGATGCGGAAATACCAGAACCAGCAGATTTCTGCAATAACACAAGTCCAAAATTCATCCCGATAGCCATCCGAAATAACCCCGAGGGCCCCGGGACCTCAACCAAAAGTGCCAACCCATCCTAAAACATTATTCAAACTTGATCCAATCATCAAAACACCTCAAACAACACCAAAACCATCAAATTACATCGGATTCAAGCCTAAGTTCTTCTAAAACTTCCGAAATTCGCATTTGATCAAAAACCTCCGAATGACCTGAATTTTGCACACACATCCCAAATCACCTAGCGAAGCTACAGCAACTCTCGGAATTCCATTCCGACCCTCGGATCAAAATCTCACCTATCGACCGGAATTCGCCAAAATACTAACTTCGCCAATTCAAGCCTAATTCTACACCGGACCTCCAAAATCGCTTTCGATCACGCTCCTAAGTTACAAATCATCCCCCGAAGCTAACCAAATCTCCGGAAATCACATCCGAGCCCTCTAACTCATAAGTCAACATCCGGTTGACTTTCCAACCCAAAACTTCCTTAAAGAGACTAAGTGTCTCATTTCCTACCAAAACCTCTCCAAACCAACTCGATCACATAAGATACGGATAATGAAGCGTAAAGAAGCTGAGAATGGGGAAAACGAAGCGGTAACTCACGTGACGACGGGTCGGGTCGTCACAATAAATAATATTTATACAACTATAATATACTACAAATATTATATATTATGCAACTATTATATACTATATAAACTATACTTATTATTTTTAGGAGTATAAAAGGAATTAAAGAAACCTCCCATCATGTTCCCATATTTGAAAAGCGTCGTTTTTCTTCATTTAGAAAAAAGATAAATTAAAAGGGAAAAACCAAAAGGGAAAAGAAAAAAGGCAATAGAAAATGAACAGTTATGTGGTCTAATGGTTGTTCAATCTTGTTCAATCTTGTTCCCTATAAATCAACTAAATGGAGTAACTTATCACACTAATTACTTTTTGGCATTTTTAGGACTTCCACTAAAAATAAGCAACAGAACATGGAGGTATCGAGAGGTCCATTGATTAATTGATTATGCTTCTGTTAGGAATGTAGATAATTAGCTGCCACTTTTGTTAATTACTTATTCCTGCTAGGTTTCTGAAAAGTTTTCTTAAAAAATGACTAATTATGTTTTTACCTTAAATTATTATATGCCCAAAATACATCATATATCACTATGCATATCCAAATAATTATCTATATGTGTATATTAGTTATTGTCACGACCAAAAACTTTATCCCGTCGTGATGGCGCCTATCGTGGAACTAGGCCAACCTCAACTCAACGCAACCCATAACCAAAATACTAAAACCAAATTATTTGCGGAAAAACTTTCATCATCTTAAATAAATTATTTAAGACATAAAAGAAAGATTCATATCGCGACATGAAATCTACTTCACTCCCCAACTAAACAATATGAAAAGATCATTCAACACACCCATAACTCGGGGCTATACATCAAACCAAGATGGAAGTCAAGCACCAAATAGTTCTTTCTACTCTCAAGCAGACCCTTCTCGTCACATTCAAATTATATGAACACATCTCGCAGTCATATCATACTCATCACGTAGCCATCTAGCCACAAACTCCACTAACAGGGACACTACCGGACATATAATTCTAAAAGCACGTGCTCCTACAATCAACACCTCAGTGCTCAAGCTACAGGCAAAGCCCGGCCTCAAATCCTCCAGAATGGCCCAACATCAACACACAGAAATCACATCTCGCCCCTCGTTCAGGGAATCAAAAGCCGTCGATGCATAGCTGATATCGAGTGCTCATGTGAGCACACGAATGCGTGGAAGTAATTCAAGGAGTTACACTTCAAGCTGAATCAAAAACCGCACGATAAGATTCAAGAATGTGAAATTTTCCTAAAGGCTCTACAGCCTCTCGAATAAGTAGAGACGCCTCCGTACCGATCCGCAAGACTCTACTAAACCCGCTCATGACTTGTGAGACCAATATAACCTAGGCTCTAATACCAACTTGTCACGACCCAAAACTCATCCCGTCGTGATGGCGCTTATCGTGGAACTAGGCCAGCCTCAATTCAACACAACCCATAACCAAAATACTAAAATCAAATCATTTGCGGTAAAAATTTCATCATTTTAAATAAATTGTTTAAGACATAAAAGAAAGATTCATATTACGATACAACCATCCAAAACCAGGGTGCCACGGTGTACATGAGCGTCTAGATAAATAGCATAGTCTACTACAATGTTCACTGAATACAACTGAAACACAACTAGAATAGAGAAGGGAGGGTCAAGGCCTACGAACGACATGCAGATACCTCAACAATCCCCAAAAGCCTACAACCTCAATCAAAGACTGCCACTGGGACCGAAAGTGCCTAGATCTGCACACAAGGTGCAGTGGGTAACGTGAGTACACCAACTCAGTAAGTAACAAGTACAAACTATGGACTAATAGGTAGTGACGAACTAAACCTCAGCAATTATAATACATTTAAATTGTACAATAAGGAAGACATGCTGGCAATTCAATTATTCAACTCAACAGTAAAGCAAAATACCAAACCGAAAAATGTGAAGTATAAAGCTCAGCTAATCTCTACATGTCAATGCTAGAACTATATGAGAAATGCACCATGTGCTCCCACTCTCAAGTGCTCAACCACTCGGTACTGCATATGGCCATCCGGCCCAGGGAAATCCATCCCGGAACATATACAACACTGACTGCAAGTCAACCAGTAATGAGGATCCATCTCCAGGTATATATATACATACTCAACCATTCGGTACCGCATATGGCCATCCGGCCCAGGGAAATTCATCCCGGAATATACTCATCGCTGACTGCAAGTCACTCGGTACCGAGGAAAAGGGTAATCCAACCCTGTGGAGAAATCCATCTCCAGATATCAATACTTCGGACAAATCCATGTCCAGGGAAATTCATCCATCCAAATATCATCTGCGCTCACTAGGGGTGTGTAGACTCCGGAGGGGCTCCTTTCAGCCCAAGCGCTATAACAAGCCAATGAAGGCATGATCAATAACCTGCTGCAGCGTGCAACCCGATCCCATAACTATCACTCATATTCCCGCTCTCGGCCTCACTCAGTCATCACTCTCCAATCTCACACACACGGGCTCACGATGCCATGAAACTAGCCCGAAACAATGACATGATGTGCCAAATAACAACAACTGAGACTGAGACATGATATGATATGCATGAACAAGACTGAGTACAGAATATCAATGAAACTAATGAGACGACAGCAAGAAACGACCACTCGGGTCCCAACAATATCGGCGCGAAGCCCTAACATGGTAATTAGCATGATTTACAACTTATCAACTTAATCACATGATCACACAACAGATATCAGTAAGAAAGAGTCACTGAGCAGCGCCTTGGAATGAACCAGGCCACAATTCTCATGGTGCACGCCCACACGCCCGTCACTTGGCATTTGCATCACCTCAATATTTAGTCATATAACACATAGTTTGGGGTTTCGAACCCTCAGAACCAAGTTTGGAAGCGTTACTTATCTCAAACCAAGCAAATCCTACTCCTTTACGCCTTTGCCTATGGGATCGGCCTCCAAACGTCCCGAATCTAACCAAAAGCAATGCAGCGCAATCAATATAGGCCAAGAAATCAATTCCAACCGAAAAACTATCAAATTAGACCAAAAATTCCAAATTTGGCTCAAATCCGGCTCCCCAGGCCCACGTCTCCGAATCCGAAAAAATTACAAAACTAGAAATTTCATTCAGTCACGAGTCTATCCATATCAAATTCACCAAAATCCGACATCAAATGGTCATTCAAATCCCCAAAGTTAACTCTCCAATTCTCTTCCATTTTCCCCCCAATTTTCACCCCAAATTCACAATTTAGATGATAAAAATCCAGAAAAAATCATGGAATTTAACCAAAATTAAGTGAAGAACACTTACCCCAATCACTTCTCTGAAAATCCCCTCTAAAACCGCCTTCTCCCGAGCTCTCTATTGAATTTTGGAATTATGAACTCAAACCCTCGTTTTTGAACTTTAATCATTCTGCCCAGATATTTCCTCTTTGCGAACGCGGTACTGCCCTCGCGTTCGTGAAGCACAAGCCGCCTCAGACCAAAAGTCCCTTATTCACGAACGCGAGGACCCACTCGTGAATGTGAAGCCTTAACTGGCTGACCTTACGCGAACGCGGAACATACCTCGCGAACGCGTAGCCTTAAGTCCTACACCTTTGCGAACGCGGGACCCTCATCGCGAGCGCGAAGAAAACTCAGCTGCCCCTCTCAAAATCCCTTGGCGAACGCGAGAGCGCTCTCTTGAATGCGGTGATGGAGGAATTCTCTACAACAAAATACCAGAAAAATCTGCCAACTTCCAAAATCAAGAATTGATCCGTTAATCACCCGAAACTCACACGAGGCCCTCGGGACCTCAACCAAACATGCCAACACATCCCATAACATCATTCAAACTTAGTCGAGCCTTCGAATCACTCAAAACAACACCAAATCAACCTCGGATTCAAGCCTAAGAACTTATAAACTTTCAAATTCAACAAACGAAGTCGAAACCTATCAAATCACCTCCAAATGACCTGAAATTTTGCACACACGTCACATATGACACTACGGACCTACTCCAATTTTCAAATTTTCATTCCGACCTCGATATCGAAATTTCCAATGCCGACCACGAAACACCAAATTTCCAATTTCGCCAATTCAAGCCTAAATCTACCACGGACCTTCAAAACACAATCCGGACGCGCTCCTAAGTCCAAAATCACCTAAGCAGCTAACGGAATCATCAAAATCCAAATCTGAGATCGAATACTAAAAAGTCAAAACTTGATCAAACCTTTCAAATTTAAAGCTTGAAGCTAAGAATCATTCTTCCATATCTGTTCCGATTAACCTGAAAACCAAAACTGACGATATAAATAAGTCATAATACATCATACGAGGCTAGTCATGTCCGAGAAATGGTGAGTGAAGTGCAAATGCTCAAAACGACCGTTTGGATCGTTGTCACACCTCCTTTTTTACCACCCGAAAGGGATATAAGGGAGTTTTTTCCAATTTAAGTGACATTATTCGAAGTGGGATTATTTATTTTTCAGAGTCGCCACTTGGGATAATTATGGTGTCCCAAGTCACCGGGTTATTTTAAATCCCAAATCGAGGAAAATTTGACTTTATTTAAAAGTCTGCGAAACCAGAAATTCTAAGTAAGGAATTCTGTTAACCTGGGAGAAGGTGTTAGGCATTCCCGGGTTCCGTGGTTCGAACATGGTCGCTTAAATTATTAATAATTGGCCTATTATCTGATTTACTACATGTTTTAAACCTATTGTGCATTTTAACTTTATAACCGCTTTTATTTATTTAAAACAACTTTTTAGGATTTATGAAATTATTTCTTAAACAAGTTACAATTGTCGTACACTTGCCGTTTTGGAACACACCGCGAACCACGCTACGTGAGATGCACCCGCGATTCGCGATATGTTTATTTTATTATTGTTTGAAGTTGTTATGATCGGGTTACATAAAATGCACCCCCGAATTTGGGAATTAGGTATCATGACTATGCCGCGGAACCGTACCCATAATCATGATGGTTTATTATAAAACGCGCCTAAAGCAAACTACGAATGTTCAAAGTGTATTCTACACTAGTTACAATATTAATGTGAGGGCCATCGATTATGAATTTCATTTATGGGTGGCACACCTCAATTTATTTCAAAGGGTTTTATTATTCGAAGTTGTTATGATCGGGTCACATGAAATGCACACCCGAGTTTGGATTAGGTATTACGACCATGCCACGGGAACCGTACCCATATCCGTGATGATAGAAATACTTCCAAACCAGCACATAACTTCATTTTGACTAACATCTAGAAAAAGATAACCAATCCTTTAAACATCTATCTATCTACCAAAGATGCGAAATACACAAGATATGCCGTGATTTTACTAAAAATAGTCCATGTGTTAAATCAAATTCAGCCCTGCACCTAAGAAGAATGAACAAACAAACCAAGAATTTGAGGTTTATCTATCCTTGCCAAATCGGCCACCAGAAGGGCAGGTTCATGTGAATATCCACCGTGTTAAACAGCAATTGATTTGCATATTAGAATAACAATCTATAACATGTTGTGACTTGTCATTGATTTCCATGAACCTTAAAGTCAACAAGTGAACTAAAATTTGAAATTTAATACCTACAATCACTTATGGACGTCAACCTATGTTAACGATTCCCAACCATATGGGCAGATTCATGTAAACAACCATCAGGTTATGCAAAAACCAGACATTTTTCATTCAAAGTAAAGCTGACACGCATAACAACTACACGGTACTCATAATCGTCAAACTTAATAACAAGGAAATAGAGAGGAAATTTAAGATTAGAAAGAAATTGACCTAAAAGGGAACAGATTTTCCAATTACAACAGCCGTAGAGTGGAAACACGGATTGAAAAAAAAAACTCGACTGAAATCGCACGGGTCTGGAAAACCTCAACAATCGAGCAGCAAATTTCGACCTCAAAAACCTCTTGGAAATCCATATTTTCAGAAACCTTTTCTTGGTTTTCAGATCTAATTGGTTTGTTTTTTAAAATGGGTGGCTGACTGTCGTTCAGTTGTTGCTCTGCTTCGGCTGGGACTTGTTTTTCGGCGAGTTGCTGGCGGACGGTTACTGTATGGAGGAATGGAGTGGTGAAGTTCGTATCTGTGTGTTCAGGGGTCTTTCCTTAGAGATGGGGTGTGTCTTGTGTCGAGCGATATGAAGTTGAAGATGAAGAGTAGGCCATTCTTTTTGGTCTCTCTCTTCAAACGCTGAAGAAGAAGATACCCCGTTGGGGGGCTCCTGGTGTATTNGGGGGGGGGGGGGGGGGGGGGGGGGGGGGCTCCTGGTGTATTTCGGCTGATGTATCTTGTAGAGTCTAGGGGTCTACCTTAGGGTGTAGGTCTAAGTCTCTTTTTGTAGTCTAAGTCTAGGGTTTTAGTGGTATTGGGCTTGGATTATTATGGGTTAGGTCCGAAAATTAGGCCTAAAAATGGGTTGTTTGAGCCCAAATTTATTCTTTCTCGGTGAACGAGACTAAAAATACGACCTCATTTATTAATTAATCATACTTAAGTAAAATAACTATTAAAAGAAGACTAACCGTTAAAACAAATCTATTTTTTGGTATTTTTAAATATCATATTAAATTAAAAATAAGGTACTATTTTTGTATATTTTTTTAGCTTTATGAAAGGTACATAAAAAATAAAAAAAAAAATTTTTAATTTTATTTTTGTGACGAAATAAAGTAAAAAGAGTCAAAATTAGTTAAAATAACTATATTAGGCCAAAACTAAATATTTGCATGCTAAAATATATAAAATCTTGGGGAGGGTCAAAAATCACATGTCTACAGTTGCCCTTCTTTGACTGAAAACGCGAAGAGTTTTCAGACAAAGAACGACGATACATGCTTTTTGACCTGACCCTTATTTATAGAGACCAAATGTTAAGAGAAAGAAGAATGTGATCGAGCCCTGGTATCTGAGCTGCCTACATATCCTTGGCTATAAAGGAATCAGGCCACGTGTAGTTCAGAATTAGGAAGAGTGATGGAGTATGACGAGGTGAAGAGCCGATTAAGGTGCCGTCGAGGTTCTGGTCAGCGGTCCCGTTATTACATCAGAATCAAAATCTAAAAGAACTAAAAAAACTTATCTGCTATGAATTACAAAATTCCTATCTATGAGTCTTCTGAAGCTTGATCTTGAGTCTTGGTTGGTTCTTCATGCAGACTCTGATTTGAATCTTGATGCTTGTTAGCTGCAGGTGTTGGTTCTTTCCTTTTTCAACTTCTTCGGATCAAGACCGGACATGCAGTGCTCGTGACTTCAGCCATGTCTTGAGCAGTTCACATCTTTCATCCGCTTCTGCATTTGGATTCACTTCCTTTTCTTTTTCTTCTTTTTCTTTATTCTGGATTGAGACTCATTATTTTGGTCGTCTCGAACCCTGTGCCTCGAGGTAAAACCTGCTCAGACACCAAAACAAACAAACGAACGAAATTTTTCTACCTCAGTTTTTACTAGGAAAATTTTGTGAGTTATTGTAACAAAAATCTAAACTATTTATTTAATGAAAGCAATAAAATCAGGATTGTGTATCCTTGGAAAAAAAAGATTAGGGAGTGGGGCCCTATATCTATATGAAATCAACCAGGGAGTGGAGACCCTATGTTGGAAAAGAGACTAGGGAGTGGAGACCCTATGTCTGAACTAAAATCAACTAGGGAGTGGAGACCCTATGTTGGAAAAGTGACTAGGGAGTGGAGATCCTATGTCTAAAATAAAATCAACTAGGGAGTGGAGACCCTATGTTGGAAAAGCAGACTAGGGAGTGGAGACCATATGCCTAAAATAAATCAACTAGGGAGTGGAGACCCTATGTTGGAAAAGTGAGACTACTGAATTATGTACTTATGCTAAAATGAACCAAGAAGGTTTTTTTTTTCCCTTTTTTTTCTAGAAAAATCATCATTTCTTTTTTGTTGAGAAAATCATTCTTTTAAACAAATTGCCCCAACACCTTTTTTTAATCGAGACATCCTTTTTTTTAAGAAATAATTATCCTAGGAGAAAATTCATCAGACTAGGTTTTAATCTTAGGAGAAAGATTCATCAGACTAAGACTTCGATCCTAGGAGAAAGTTCATCAGACTAGGGCTTCTATCTTAGGAGAAAAATTCATCAGACTAAGATTTTGATCCTAGGAGAAAATTCATCAGACTAGGTCCCCTTTTTTGTTATCTTAGGAGAAAGATTCATCAGCTAAGATTTTTATCCTAGGAGAAAATTCATCAGACTAGGTTTTCTATCTTAGGAGGAAAATTCATCAGACTAAGATTTTGATCCTAGGAGAAAATTCATCAGACTAGGTCCCTTTTTTTTGTTATCTTGGGAGAAAGATTCATCAGACTAAGATTTCTATCCTAGGAGAACATTCATCAGACTAGGTCTTCTATCTTAGGAGAAAGATTCATTGGACTATCCTAGGAGAAAATTCATCAAACTAGGTCCCTTTTTTTGCTATCTTAGGAGAAAGATTCATCAGACTAAGATTTCTATCCTAGGAGAAAGTTCATCAGACTAGTTCTTCTATCTTAGGAGAAAAATTCATCAGACTAAGATTTCTATCCTAGGAGAAAGTTCATCAGACTAGGTCCCTTTTTTGTTATCTTAGGAGAAAAATTCATCAGACTAAGATTTCTATCCTAGGAGAAAGTTCATCAGACTAGTTCTTCTATCTTAGGAGAAAGATTCATCAAACTATGATTTCGATCCTAGGAGAAAGTTCATCAGACTAGAATTTATATTGGGAGAAAAATCCATCAGACTAGGACTTTTTATCCTAGGAGGAAAATTTGAGTGCAATGGCAACATTTTATGCACATTAGCAAGACAAATAAAGACAAAGATTTGAGAAACTTCCCTTTGTCAGCTCTTCTTTTCTCTTTTTTTTTCTTATTTTTTCTTTTTTTTTAAAAACCACTTTCCTTGCACTGCTTTGTTCCTATTCAAACGAAGAAAATTTTATCAGTTTTAAAAGTGGTGGTCGGTTTGTGGCCTTGATTCTTGAGCAGCTTGGCTTTTGCTCAATCAGCTCGAGTCGGTCTCAAGAGACTTTTGCTCCGCATCAACACCGATTGTTTCACACTCAGTACCATTTGTATTTGGGGCTCAATCAGCCTTATTCCAACTGGAGATCTTTGCTTAGGTGACCTTTTCTGCTAACTTGAATGACTTCCAGCTTTTGAGCAATTTGTCTGTCAGAGAGAATCACCAATTATCTTTGCTTGCGCCAAGCAGGCTGACAAGGGTTTCTTTTGGGGGAAACCTTTGCATGAATCCTCAAGTCATGTTGACTGTAACACCTGAGTATGTTGGCTACATTTACTTTGTGCAATTGAAAAGCTGGTAGCAGATTTTGAAATCTTTTCTTACTTGTTTTGACAAAGGCTAACTCAGAGTGAAAGACACAATGATACAAAGAAACAATATTAAAAAGCAATGCCCCTATCGGAAGGACAGAAGGAAGAGTTTTTTTTTTTTTCTTTTTTCTTTTCAATAACTAGCCTTAATGGTCATGATATGCATTTTTGACTCAACGCCCTGATCTATCAAACTAATCCAATCTTCCTTTTTGCCATTCTTATGACCTTTGAAGTCGGGCTTGTTCGTGCCAATCCTTTGCATCAGTTTCACGACTCACTTTCGACTAGTGGTGCCCCGAGGGATTTTCACCAACAAGTCTTTCTCATTTATTCATCTTTGTTTACCTTCGTATTACAGTGCCCGTTAGGGTTTCACTAGTAAGACTCTCTCATTTGTTTTATTCTTTTCCCTTCTTTTTTGTGAGCAACTTGACAGTATTCTATGTCGCGTGACAACTGTTGCTCATTGCATGCTTCTCTTGGCATTCTTGAAGGCATATCGAGAGGTCTTTATTTGGAAGGTTTTTGGATAGGGTTGGACAGAAGGGTCGGCATGAAGGCTCAAAGTAGACTCAAAATGAAGGGTTGTGGACTTACAACTCTTGGAATCGACTCTTTGAAAAGTGAAATAAAATCTCTGCACCAGTTTCAGATACTGGGGATTTTTGGCTTTTTTTTGTGAATTCTCATTTGGTTATACCGAACCGTGTAAGGCTGCCTACGTATCCTTTTTTTTCTAAAGGAACCAAGTCAAACGTAGTTCAGACATCTAACCTAACTATTTTTTTTTCATCTTTCTTTATTTTTCTTTGTTTTTTTTTCTTGTCTTTTTTTTTTTGTTGTTTTTTTTTTTCAAACAAGTTGCCCCAGCTTCTATTTTCTGGGGGCATGGACCTTTGACAGTTCTTTTCTTCTTCATTTTTTTTTCACTTGAACTTTCTAAGAATTGCCCTAGTTTGTACTCTTGGGACATGGACTTTTTCTTTTTTTTTTCTTTTTCCTTTCTTTTTCCTTTTTTTGACTCTTGACTCTAAACTTGATTCCAAAAGAGGGTGGTTAAACAAAATAACACAGGCTCAAAGGGGTGACAAAGGGTATAAAGTGTTTGGGTAGCAGAAAAAGAGCCTCCCAACCTCGAGAACGCCAAACATAGTATCTTTTCGCGATCACAGCATTGAACATGTCTGTCTTCTTGGTGTGTCGTGGTCACAAGACACTTTCCATCTCCTAATGTCAAACTTTCTAACAGACTTCAATTGATTAAAAATCCTCAAGCCCGATCTTCACAATGATTTGAAGGTGAATTTTACTCGACCTTAATTCCAAAGTATTTCAACTCTTATTCATCCTCAAAAGTTTTTTTTTCCAGTTATCCAATTCCAAATTAAATCAGTTTCTAAGATCTGGCCAAAATTTTCGCATGCATATCATGTCATTAGAACTAGCGAGAAAAGAACTAGGAACGGAATGACACAAAAGGACAAACTGTATTTCATTGAATAAAGGATAAAAGGGTTTGACAACAAGACAATCAACCTAAGATCCGAGTTACAACCTAAAATAACCCGGATAATGAAAATAGCAACAAAACAGACAGACGTGACTCATACAAACAGGATACAAGGATAGAAGGGTTTGACTTATAAAACAAATAAAATCTGGATCACAACCCTGAAATAACCCAGATAACAGAAAAAACATCAAAACAAGCTACCAAGATTCCTTCCTAGTGAGGAGAGAATGACTTTTCAATTGCTAAGCTTGACATTTAGCCACAAATTTTCTCAGTAGAATCACCATGGCCTTCAGTCGGCAAGTTCCCGAGAGGATTCTCATACTCTATTTCATCGGGCATCATCCTCACAAAGTGTGCATCATCATGTGCAGGTAAAGGATTCTGCGTGATATTCTGGGTGTCACTATCCTGGATCACAATCAATTTTTCCTGGATCATCCTTTCTATTTCTCTCTTCAAATCCCGACAGCTTTCAATATCGTGCCCCTGGGCGTTGGAATGGTATTCACACCTTTTAGAAGGGTCAAAGCTTCTTGCACGTGGGTCCACATGATTTGGAGGAATGGGTGCAATCATGTCATAATGCTTTAACTTCTCAAATAAGCTTGTATAGGACTCTCCTATTGGTGTAAAATTATCTTTCAACCTTTGTTCCCCTTTATACCTCTGGCTTGGATGTGGGTTATAGGGCACCTAAAAATTTTGTGGAGGCCGGTGGAGATTTTGTGATGCTCGTGCTCGCCTTCTGGGGTGTTTTGGTGGCTGGGCAACATATTGAGGTGGAGTAACAGAGTATTGTGGGTTCTGAGGGGGATAGTAATGCTCAGGGGAGTTATCGGAAAATAGACGAGGCTGGTCATACCTTCGAGATGTTCTTCTAGGACCTCTTCTCGACCCTGATGTCATCATGATTTCTTCATCCATCTCATTTGTGTCACCAGATTCAATTTGGACAGCCTGAGTTGCAGCTTTGAGAGCTACTTGACTTATAATTATGTTTGTCTTAAGGCCATTCTCTACCATTTCTCCTATTTTGATTGCTTCAGAGAAGGATTTGCCAACTACGGACATCATGTTTTGAAAGTAAACTGGCTCTTGCGCCTGAAGGAAGACAGTGATTAGCTCGTGGTCATCCATGGGAGGCTTAACTCTAGTTGCTTGCTCTCTCCATTTAATGGCATATTCCCTGAAACTTTCACTTGGTTTCTTCTTCAGGTTTGAAAGGGAATTGCGGTCTGGGACAATGTCAATGTTGTATTGGAACTGTTTGGCAAAGGCCTGTGCCATGTCATCCCAAACGTACCAGCGAGATGTGTCTTGATCCATAAACCATTCGGATGCTACTCCCGTAAGGCTTTCCCCAAAATAAGCTATTAGCAATTCTTCATTTCTCCCCGCACCTCTTAGTTGATTGCAATACCTTTTCAAGTGGGCTATGGGGTCTCCATGTCCATCATACTTTTCAAATTTGAGAGTCTTGAAACCAGGCGGCAAGTGGACATCGGGGAACATACATAGATCCTTGAAGGCAATACTCTTCTGAGCTGCCGACCCTTGCATGTTTTTCAACCGTTGTTCTAAGCTTTTCACTCTTTGGGTCATTTCTTCCTGTGCCATCTTTCGGGCAAGCTTCTCAAAGTTTGCAGGAAGATTAAACAAGTACGAGTGGTACTCAGGAGATTGATACTGCTCTTGCTGGGTAGCAAATTGTGACTCATGACAAGGATGTCCTTGGCCATTGGCCCATGATTGACACATTTTGGCCATTTGCTATTTCAGTATTCTATTTTCCTCAAACACAGTAGACTCTTGTTGAACCCTCTGACTCTGAGTCTTTTGAGCACTTGTAACAGCTTCGATGTCAGTTATCATTTTTTCTTGGATCTTGTGTTGGCCGCTTACCACAAACCAACCACCTTAAACTTTCTTCACAATTCAAAACAAAACACACATTAGAATGGACTCAGTTAGTCCTTATTGTTATCAACATTTTTTCACTTTTGTTTTTCATTTTTTTCATATTTTTTAATGGTGATCGAACCTGATGTGGGTTGCCTATGTATCATGTGGGAACATGAATCAGATCTTGCGTAGCTCGGGAAGATCAGGAATAAAGTAAATAAACTAACTTTTGTTTTTGGATTTTGATTTTTGATTTTTTTTAAAAAAAATTTCCGAACAAAGACTTATAAAGAAGAAAGAAAATATTTTTGGATTTGGATTTATTTTTTTTTCTTTTTTTTTGTCTTAAGAATGAAAAGAAAGACTTCTAAAGAAGACAGAAAATATTTTTGGATTTTTGGACTTTTATGTTAAAATTATGAAAAAAATTCTAAAAAAAATATTTTTGAATCTTGAATTTTCTTTTCAATTTTCGAAAGAAAAACTTCTAAAGAAGAATGAAAATATTTTTGGATTTTTAGAAGAAATTAAAAAAAAAATTTGGATTTTTTTTAAAATTGGGGTCTTAAAGAAAGGCTTTTCTAAAGAAGGAAGTAAAGGAAAATATTTTTGGATTTTTTTTAAAAATTGGGGCCGGAACCGATAAGGTTTGCCTACGTATCTCACATCCGGTGAGAATCAGACCCGCGTAGTTCAGCCAGTTTTGACGGAACAGGAAAATATGACCTATTTTGAAATGACTTTTCCTCTTCTTTTTTTTCAAAATTTCGGCAGAATTTCAGGATAATTCAAAATACCTACTTCTCACTCTTGATTTTTTTCCAATTTTCTCTTCTTTTTTTTTTGATTTTCTTTCCCTAGTCTAGCAACCAGTCAACATGCAAGCCGAAACAAACAGATACGCAAGTAGCACGTAAGATGCATCAGGGTGATCTTTTTATTTCGGGTACACTTGTCCTAGACGGACCCAACCCCTATGTTGAGTCCCCAAAGTCAAATGCACGTGATGCAAACAAGCCTTCCTACTAGGGATCCTGCTTGAGGCTATGTTGTACTAGGTTTAAAACCTGGGCGTATTGTTCTAGACCTGGCTTACCCGAGCGGACAGCTCGAGCCGAAGGGGGGGAGGGGGGCAGCGTACCAAAAATACAGAAGCTTCACCGGCTTTGCAACTTGTCTGAACCTCATTCTAAAATTGGATGACTCTAATAGAAAAGAAGTCACACGAAGTGCACACTACCCAGATGATTTAGAAGACTCGGGGAGAAGAGGGTTTCACAACAATTTATATACAGTTCAAACAATATCAAAGCGGTAAAAAGCAGCATTTAGCACATTAAGCTCAAACATGTAAAAATCAAATAATAAATAAAGTCAAGTATAACAGTTATTCTAAGCTCAAATTCTTGAACCCTGAACCAAAAGTTCTGGGTTTTTATCCCCAGCAGAGTCGCCAGAGCTGTCACACCTCCTTTTTTACCACCAGAAAGGGATATAAGGGAGTTTTTTCCAATTCAAGTGACATTATTCGAAATGGGATTATTTATTTTTCAGAGTCACCACTTGGGATAATTATGGTGTCCCAAGTCACCGATTTATTTTAAATCCCAAATCGAGAAAAATTTGACTTTATTTAAAAGTCTGCGAAACCAGAAATTCTAAGTAAGGAATTCTGTTAACCCGGGAGAAGGTGTTAGGCATTCCCGGGTTCCGTGGTTCGAGCACGATCGCTTAAACTATTAATAATTGGCTATTATCTGATTTACTACATGTTTTAAACCTATTTTGCATTTTAACTTTATAACGCTTTTTATTTATTTAAAACCACTTTTTAGGATTTATGGAATTATTTCTTGAACAAGTTACGATTGTCGTACACTTGCCGTTTTGGAACACACCGTGAACCACGCTACATGAAATGCACCCGCGATTCGCGATATGTTTATATTATTATTGTTCGAAGTTGTTATGATCGGGTCACATGAAATGCACCCTCGAATTTGGGAATTAGGTATCATGACTATGCCACGGGAACCGTACCCATAATCACAAAGGTTTATTATAAAACGCGCCTAAAGCAAACTACGAATGTTCAAAGTGTTTTCTACACTAGTTACAATATTAATGTGACGGCCATGGATTATGGTTTTTATTTATGGATGGCACACCTCAATTTATTTCAAAGGGTTTTATTATTCGAAGTTGTTATGATCGGGTCACATGAAATGTACACTCGAGTTTGGATTAGGTATCACGACCATGCCACGGGAACCGTACCCATAGCCGTGATGATAGAAATACTTCCAAACCAGCACATAACTTCATTTTGACTAACATCTAGAAAAAGATAACCAATCCTTTAAACATCTATCTATCTACCAAAGATGCGAAATACACAAAATATGCCGCGATTTTACTAAAAATAGTCCATGTGTTAAATCAAATTCAGCCATGCACCTAAGAAGAATGAACAAACACACCAAGAATTTGAAATTTATCTATCCTTGCCAAATCGGCCACCAGAAGGGCAGGTTCATGTGAATACCCACCTTGTTAAACAGCAATTGATTTGCTGATTAGAATAACAATCTATAACATGTTGTGACTTGTCATTGATTTTCATGCACCTTAAAGTCAACAAGTGAACTAAAATTTGAAATTTAATACCTACAATCACTTATGGACGTCAACCTATGTTAACGATTCCCAACCATATGGGCAGATTCATGTAAACAACCATCAGGTTATGCAAAAACCTGACATTTTTCATTCAAAGTAAAGCTGACACGCATAACAACTACACGGTACTCATAATCGTCAAACTTAATAACTAGGAAACAGAGAGGAAATTTAAGATTAGAAAGAAATTGACCTCAAAGGGGACGAATTTTCCAATTACAGCAGCCGTAGAGTGGAAACACGGACCGAAAGAAAACCTCGACTGAAATCGCACGGGTCTGGAAAACCTCAACAATCGAGCAGCAAATTTCGACCTCAAAAACCTCTTGGAAATCCAGATTTTCAGAAACCTTTGCTTGGTTTTCAGATCTAATTAGTTTGTTTTTTAAAATGGGTGGCTGATCGTCGTTCGGTTGCTGCTCTGCTTCGGCTGGGACTCATTTTCCGGCGAGTTGCTGGCGGACGGTTACTGTATGACGGAATGGGGTGGTGAAATTCGTATCTGTGTGTTCAGGGGTCTTTCGTTAGAGATGGGGTGTGTCTTGTGTCGAGCGACATGAAGCTGAAGATGAAGGGTAGGCAATTCCTTTTGGTCCTGGTGTATTGCGGCTGATGTATCTTGTAGAGTCTAGGGGTCTACTTAGGGGTGTAGGTATAAGTCTCTTTTTAGTCTAAGTCTAGGGTTTTAGGGGTATTTGGTTTGGGTTATTATGGACTAGATCCGAAAATTAGACCTAAAATTGGGTTGTTTGAGCCCAAATTATTTTTTCTCGGTGAATGAGACTAAAAATACGACCTCATTCACTAATTAATTTTACTTAAGTAAAATAAATATTAAAATAAGACTAACCGTTAAAACAAACCTATTTTTTGGTATTTTTAAATATCATATTAAACTAAAAATAAGGTACTATTTTTGTATATTTTTTTAGCTTTATGAAAGGTACATAAAATATAAAAATATTTTTTTTTAATTTTTTTATTTTTGTGATGAAATAAAGTAAAAAGAGCCAAAATTAGTTGAAGTAACTGTATTAGGTCTAAACTAAATATTTACATGTTAAAATATATAAAATTTTGGGGAAGGTCAAAAATCACATGTTTACAGTCGTTACAATTATATACGATGTATATAATATAATAGTAATATACAAGTAGTATACTATATAAAAATATTTATACAACTATAATATACTACAAATATTATATATTATACAACTATTATATACTATATAAACTATACTTATTATTTTTAGGAGTATAATAAGAATAAAAAAACCTCCCATCATGTTCCCATATTTGAAAATCGTCGTTTTTCTTCATTTAAAAAAAGAAGAAGATAAATTAAAAGGGAAAAAACAAAAGGAAAAAAGAAAAAAGACAATAGAAAATGAACAGTAATGTGGTCTAATGATTGTACAATCTTATTCCCGATAAATAGCTAAATGGAGTACTTATCAAATTAATTACTTTTGGCATTTTTAGGACTACCACTAAAAATAAGCAACGGAACATGGAGGGATAGAGAGTTCCATTAATTAATTGATAATGCTTCTTTTAGGAATGTAGATAATTAGCTGCCACTTTTGTTAATTACTTATTCCTGCTAGGACTCTGAAAATTTTTCTTAAAAATTGACTAATTATGCTTTTACCTTAAATTATTATATGCCCAAAATAAATCATATATCACTATGCATATCCAAATAATTATCTATATGTATATATTAGTTATATACGATGTATATAATATAATAGTAATATACAAGCAGTATACTATATAAATAATATTTATACAACTATAATATACTACAAATATTATATATTATACAACTATTATATACTATATAAACTATACTTATTATTTTTAGGAGTATAAAAGGAATTAATAAAACCTCCCATCATGTTCCCATATTTGAAAATCGTCGTTTTTCTTCATTTAAAACAAAGATAAATTAAAAGGGAAAAACCAACAGGGAAAAGAAAAAAGGCAATAGAAAATGAACATAATGTGGTCTAATGGTTGTACAATCTTGTTCCCTATAGATCAGCTAAATGGAGTAACTTATCACATTAGTTACTTTTTGGCATTTTTAGGACTTCCACTAAAAATAAGCAACGGAACATGGAGGGATCGAGAGGTCCATTAATTAATTGATTATGCTTCTGTTAGGAATGTAGATAATTTGCTACCACTTTTGTTAATTACTTATTCCTACTAGGACTCTGAAATTTTTTCTTATAAATTGACTAATTATGTTTTTACCTTAAATTATTATATGCCCAAAATACATCATATATCACTATGCATATCCAAATAATTATCTATATGTATATATTAATTATTGTCACGACCCAAAACTCATCCCGTCGTGATGGCGCCTATCGTGGAACTAGGCCAACCTCAACTCAAGCAACCGATAACCAAAATACTAAAATTAAATTATTTGTGAAAAAACATTCATCATCTTAAATAAATTATTTAAGACATAAAAGAAAGATTCATATCGCGACATGAAATCTACTTCATTCCCAACTAAACAACATAAAAAGATCCTCCAACACACCTATAACTCGAGGCTATTGTCACGATCGCAAATGCCGGTCGTGATGGCGCCTATCACATTACTAGGCAAGCCGACTGAACTGTTAACCACAACCCTTCTTCTTAAACATTAAATCACTTTTACGCAGGTTTAAATACCATATTTTATAATAAGCGTGTAAAGCAACAGATAAATATGCGGAAGTCAATAAAACATGAACTACACAGCCCCACAAATCTGGTGTCACGAGTCTAGAGCCTCTAATACAAGTCTGAACATCTACTACATCAATAGTCTAGGAAATGCGAAAAGATAACAAGATAGAAAGGAGAAATCAGGACTGCGGACGCCATGCAGCTACCTCGAAAGCCCCGGCAAATGCTGAATAACTGAAAAGCTCTCACTGGGCCGCTCGGGCACCTGGACCTGCACACAAGGGGTGCAGGGAGTAAAGTGAGTACTCCAACTCAGTAAGTAACTAAAGTAATAAGTACTGAAAACAGTGACGAGCAGTTCAAGAAGCATGTAACTGAGAGACAACAGGATAACAGATCAACTTTACAGTTCGAAACCAGTTTCGTCAAATCATCAGCTTCTCCAGTTTAAACATTTGAAATCAGGTACTTAGCAATAATTTCAACAGAGGCTTATTCAAAGGAGAGTGAAAGCAGTGAAAATATCATAACAGGGCCCCTCGGGCAAGAAATCACTCGGAATATAGCCCCTCGGGCAAGAAATCACTCGGCTTAGTATTATCTCGTATTTATAGAAATCATAGTAACCGCTACGACGTGCAGCCCGATCCATATATTTATAGTCGACTACGCTCACTGGGGGTGTGCAGACTCCGGNGCGGCGTGAAGCCCGATCCATATATCGCTGCGGCGTGTAGCCCGATCCATATATATATATATATATCGCTACGGCGTGCAGCCCGATCCATATAAGTATCGCTGCGGCGTGCAGCGCGGTCCATAACTTACATATATATGATTATCCTCACGATTGGGTTTTCAACCTCTCTCTCAGTCACAACCTCACAGCCTCTCGGGCACCACAATAGAAAATTGGGGAACTCAACCCAAACAGTCCTTACAACTAGGAAATAGAGTCCTAAAACCAGTTTTGAACAGTTATATGGGTAAAACTTGACTGAGGATATGTTTTTAGCAAGTAGAGTGAGGAAACACAGTCAAAATGCCCCTAAGGGCTTCTACAGGTCGGCACAAGGCCCCAAACATGGCATACAGCCCATAATACAGTATAATATCCAAAATAAGGAGTAAAATAATATTTCCAAACCAAATACGCGGCTTAGTAGTCGCTACGGGACGGACCAAGTCACAATCCCTACCGGTGCACGCCCACACGCCCGTCACCTAGCATGTGCGTCACCGTGTTTATCAAAACAGATCAAATACCGGGGTTTTGTACCCTCAGTTCCAGATTTACAATGGTTACTTACCTCAAACCGGTGAAAATACTACTCTGCAATGCCTTTGCCTCTCGAATAGGCCTCCACTCGCGTCGAATCTAGTCAAAATCAGAATTACGGCGTCAAAATATGCTAAGGGAACGAAGCCCAAGCGAAAATAATCGAAAAATACCAAAAATCCCGAAATTAGCAAAAACCGAGCCCCGGGCCCACTTCTCGAAACTCAGAAGTTTTTACATCAATAGATTCCTTATCTCCCCACGAGTTCATACATATCAAAAATGTTCAACTCCGACCCCAAATGGTCCTTGAAATCCCAATTCAAAAGTCCAATTTCTCAAGCCCTAGTTCTTCAATTTTTGGCTTAGTTTTCATGATTTTCTAGGTGGAATTCACATAATAATCGAGTTTTTAGTCCAAGAATCTTACCTCCCAACGATTCCCATTGAATCCCTCTTCAATCTCCTTCAAAAATCTCCAAAAACGAGCAGCTATGAGTGAAAATAGACCCACCTTCGCGAAAGACTTCTTTTAAATTCTGCCCAGTTACTTTCGCGTATGCGGTGCTATAGCCGCTTCTGCGGTACCGCATATGCGGTTATTCTTCCGCTTCTGCGGAATTCACCTGAAAGTCCAAAACCGCATCTGCGATCATCCATCCGCACCTGCGACTCCGCAGGTGCAGTCCCACATCGCATCTGCGGTTCCTGGTAAGCCCACAACATTCCGCTTCTGCGGCTCCCTTTCCGCACGTGCGGCGCCGACCTGCGGTCCCCAAACCACAGGTGCGAAAACACCAGCAACAGCAACACTTCAGCAGCTTCTAAACTTCAAAATGGTCCGATTGACCACCCGAAACTCACCCGAGGCCCCCGGGACCTCAACCAAAGGCACCAACATATCCAAAAACCTTATTCAAACTTGTTCCAATCATCAAAACACCTCAAACAACATCAAATCACCCGAAACACATCGAATTCAAGCCTAAGTATCTAAAATCTTCCGAAATACGCTTTTGATCAAAAACCCAACCAAACCTCGTCCGAATGACCTGAAATTTTGCACACACATCCCAAATCACACAACGAAGCTACTGCAACTCTCGGAATTCCTTTCCAACCTCTATATCAAAATCTCGACTACCAACCGGAAATCGTAAAAATATCAACTTCGCCAATTCAAGCCGAAATCTACTCCGGACCTCCAAAACCCATTCCGATCACACTCCTAAATCATAAATCACCTCCCGAAGCTAATCAAACCATCAGAACTCACATCCGAGCCCTCTAACACATAAGTCAACATCCGGTTGACTTTCCCAACTTAAGCCTTCTTAAAAGAGACTAAGTGTCTCAAACTTCACCAAAACCAATCCGGATTCAATCCAACCAACCTGATACCTCAAAACACAGATGAACAAAGTAATAAGAAGCAGAAATGGGTGAAACGGAGCGGTAACTCATGAGACGACCGGCCGGGTCGTCACATCCTCCCCAACTTAAGTAAACGTTCATCCTCGAACGAGTCAAGAAACATACCTGAAGCCTCAAACAGGTGAGGATATCTGCTCCGCATCTCCCGCTCAGTCTCCCAGGTAGCCGCCTCTATGGGCCGACCTCTCCACTGCACCTTCACTGAAGCTATATCTTTTGATCTCAACTTCCGAACCTGTCGCTCCAAAATAGCTGCTGGCTCCTCATCATAAGTCAGATCACCCTCCAACTGAACCGTGCTGAAATCCAGGACATGGGATGGATCTCCAATATACTTTCGGAGCATAGAAACATGGAAAACCGGATGCACACTCGACAAGCTGGGTGGCAAGGCAAGCTCATAAGCCACCTCCCCAATCCTCCGAAGCACCTCAAAAGGCCCAATGAACCGCGGACTCAACTTCCCTTTCTTTCCGAATCTCATAACACATTTTGTGGGCGAAACCTTCAACAGGACCTTCTCCCCAACCATGTAGGACACATCTCGAACCTTCCTGTCAGCATAACTCTTTTGCCTCGACTGCGCTGTACGAAGTCTCTCCTGAATCACCTTCACTTTATCTAAGGCATCCTGAACCAAATCTGTCCCTAATAGCCTAGCCTCACCGGGCTCGAACCAACCAACTGGAAACCTACACCGCCTCCCGCACAAAGCCTCATATGGAGCCATCTGGATGCTCGACTGATAGTTGTTGTTATAAGCAAACTCTACAAGCGGTAGAAACTGATCCCATGACCCTCCGAAATCAATAACACAAGCGCGCAGCATATCCTCGAATATCTGAATGGTGCGCTCGGACTGCTCGTCCGTCTGAGGGTGAAAAGTTGTGCTCAACTGTACCTGAGTACCCAACTCTCGCTGAACAGACTTCCAGAACTGGGAAGCAAACTGAGTGCCCCGATCTGAAATGATGGAAACTGGGACACCATGCAACCGAACAATCTCCGAATATATAACCTCCGCCAGCCGCTCTGAAGAATAAGTAGTACAGATAGGAATGAAGTGCGCGGACTTCGTCAGCCTATCCACAATCATCCAAATAGCATCGAACTTCATCAAAGTTCGAGGGAGTCCAACAACAAAGTCCATAGTGATCCTCTCCCACTTCCACTCAGGAATAACCATCTGCTGAAGCAAGCCACCCGGTCTCTGATGCTCATATTTCACCTGCTGAAAATTGAGACACCGAGCTACAAATCCCACGATATCTTTCTTCATTCTCCGCCACCAGTAATGCCGTCTCAGATCCTGATACATTTTCGTGGCTCCTGGATGAATGGAATATCGCGAGCTATGGGCCTCCTCCAGAATCAACTCCCGAAGCCCATCAACATTGGGCACACAAATCCGGCCCTGCATCCTCAATACCCCATCATCTCCAATGGTCACATCTCTGGCATCATCATGCTGAACTGTATCTCTAAGGACGAGCAAATATGGATCATCATACTGGAGCTCTCTGATGCGCTCATATAGGGAAGACCGAGAAATCACACGAGCCAATACCCGACCGGGCTCCAAAATATCCAACCTCACGAACCGATTGGCCAAAGCCTGAACATCAACCGCAAGAGGTCTCTCCTTAACTGGAATATATGCCAAACTCCCCCACACTCACTGCCTTCCGGCTCAAAGCATCGGCCACCATTTTTTCCTTCCCCGGATGGTACAATATAGTGATGTCATAATCCTTAAGCAACTCCAACCATCTCCGCTGCCTCAAATTAAGGTCCTTTTGCTTGAACAAATGCTGAAGACTGCGATGATCGGTGAATAACACAAGACACGCCATACAAGTAATGCCTCCAAATCTTCAACGCGTGAACTATGGCAGCCAACTCCAAATCATGAACGGGGTAGTTCTTTTCATGGGGCTTCAACTGACGAGAAGCATAAGCAATAACTCTACCCTCCTGCATCAACACACGACCAATCCCTACTCTCGAAACATCACAATATACGGTATATGAACCTGAAGCTGATGGCAAAACCAACACTGGAGCTGTGGTCAAAGCTGTCTTGAGCTTCTGAATGCTCTCCTCACACTCGTCCGACCATACAAATGAAACACCCTTCTGAGTTAACCTGGTCAAGGGCGATGCGATAGATGACAATCCCTGAACAAACCGGCGATAATAGCCTGCCAAACCAAGAAAACTACGAATCTTTATGGCTGAGGACAGTCTGGGCCAACTCTGCACCGCCTCTATCTTCTTTGGATCAACCTGAATACCCTCACTGGACACCACATGTCCCAAGAATGCCAATGAACTGAGCCAAAACTCACACTTGGAGAACTTTGCATAAAGCTTTTCCTCCCTCAATTTTTGCAACACAACCGTCAAATGCTCCGCGTGCTCCTCCTGACTATGCGAATATACCAGGATATCATCAATGAAAACTATGGCAAATGAGTAAAGATAAGGCCGGAACACACTATTCATCAGATGCATGAACGCTGCTGGGGCATTGGTCAGCCCAAAAGACATAACCAGGAACTCATAGTGACCATATCTGGTCCTGAAAGCCATCTTAAGAATATCCAAATCCTGATCTTCAACTGGTGATAACCCGAACGGAGATCAATCTTGGAGAATACCCTCGCTCCCTGAAGCAGGTCGAATAAATCATCAATGCGAGGCAAAGGATACTTGTTCTTAACTATTACCTTGTTTAATTGTCTATAATCAATGCAAATTCTCATAGTGCAATCCTTTTTCTTCACAAACAGAACCGGTGCACCCCAAGGTGACATACTAGGCCGAATGAACCCCTTATCAGGGAGTTCCTGAAGCTGCTCCTTTAACTCCTTCAACTCCGCTGGTGCCATACAATACGGCAGAATAGAAATGGGTTGAGTGCCCGGCACTAGGTCAATACCAAAATCAATATCCCTGTCCAGTGGCATGCCCGACAGGTCTGCAGGAAAAACATCAGGGAAATCCCTCACAATTGGGACAGAATCAATACTGGGAGTATCAGCTCCAACATCTCTCACAAAGGCAAGATACGAAAGACAACCCTTCCCAACCATACGCTGGGCTTTCAAGAAAGAAATCACTCTGCTAGGAACATAATCAGTCACACCTCGCCACTCGATCCGTGGGACACCCGGAATAGCCAACGTGATTGTCTTGGCATGACAATCTAGAATAGCGCGACACGGAGATAGACAATTCATGCCTAGAATGACATCAAAATCCACCATACTTAATAGTAAAAGATCAACTCGGGTCTCCAGACCCCCAATAATCACCACACACGACCGATTCACACGGTCTACAATAATAGTATCGCCCATCGGGGTAGATACATGAACATGTAAAGCAAGAAACTCACGAGGAGTACCCAAATAGCGAGCAAAGTATGATGACACATAAGAATAGGTGGAACCGGGCTCAAACAATACAGAGGCATCTCTGTGGCAGACTGAAATAATACCTGTAATGACAGCATCAGAAGCAATGGCATCGGGTCTACCGGGGAGAGCATAATAACGGGCCTGACCGCCCCCTGATCGACCTCCCCCTCTGGGGCGACCCCTGGCTGACTGATCCCCACCCCTAGCTGGCTGGGCGAGTGGTGGTGGAGCAACTGGAGCTGAAGCTGATGACTGGCCCCTCTGCTGGGATGAACTAGCAACACGGCGGGGACACTGCCTCCTCATATGTCCAAACTCCCTGCACTCATAGCAACTCCCCAGTGCCGGAGATGGGGACTGAAGGGAACCCCTCGCACCGGAGTGACTAGAAGATGCACTTGGCATAGAAGAGCCCTGAACAGATGGAGCATGGGATGAGATCTGAGTTGGAAGGGCACTAAGTGATGAATAACCCTGGTGTGAACTGTGGGAACCATGACCCGATGATGCCCCACGATAACCTGAGCGATCAGACTCAGTCTCCCTAGCAATATCCACAACCTCCTCGAAGGTAGCACCAGTCACCCTCTCCCTGGTCATAAGAATACGGAGCTGATATGTGAGACCATCAACAAACCTCCTGATCCTCTCTTGATCTGTGGGGACCAACCAAACCGCATGATGGGCTAACTCACAGAACCGCATCTCATACTGCATCACCGTCATCTCCCCCTGACGCAGCTGCTTAAACTGCCTACGCAACTCCTCTCGGCGCGACTATGGTACATACTTCTCTAGGAAGAGAACAGAGAACTGCTGCCAAGTAAGGGGCGCTGCACCAGCAGGCCTACGCCTCTCATACGCCTCCCACCAAGTGAAGGCAGCCCCGGAAAACTGAAAGGTGGTAATGCCACACCACTGGTCTCTAGAATCCCTATTGTACAAAGCATCCTCCGGCACTTATCCAAGAACCCCTGGGCATCCTCGCCCTCTGCACCGCTGAATGTCGAAGGCAGGAGCCTACCAAACCTCTCAAGTCGACGCTTCTCATCATCCGGCATAACTGGTACTACAAACTCCTGAGCTGGTGCAACCGGCTGGGTTGGAGCTGCCCCCGGTGTTTGGATTCCCTGCATAACCTGATTAGGTGTACGAGCAACGGGGGTCTGAATCCCTCCCCCGGTCTGTGAAGTAGCTGCAGCCGTAGTAGTTGAGACCGCCTGAGCCAAACCGGTACACACTGATAAGATCTGAGCTAAAGCCACTTGAAGTCCTGGAATCACAATAGGCACAGCTAGTGCCTGAGCTGATGCTGCTATAGCATCCACAACAGGGACCTGGTCCTGAATTGGGGCAGCTGGTGGATCTGTAGGTGCTGCCCCCGCTGCTCTGCCCCTACCATGACCACGACCGTGTCCTCGGCCTCTGGTGGTCGCAGCTGGTGGTACTGGTGGTCGTCCATCCTGCCCAGTAGCACGTGTCCTCACCATCTGTGAGAGAATTGAATAATAGAAGTTTAGTACTCGGATCAACAATTCGCATGACAAGAATTTCAAGAATGTGAAGTTTCCAAAAGGTTCTGCAGCCTCTCGAGGATAAATACAGACGTCTCCGTACCGATCCGCGAGACTCTACTAAACCGACTCATGACTCGCGAGACCTATGTAACCTAGGCTCTGATACCAACTTGTCACGACCCCAAATGCTGGTCGTGATGGCACCTATCACATTACTAGGCAAGCCGACTGAACTATTAACCACAACCCTTCTTCTTAAACATTAAATCACTTTTACGCAGGTTTAAATACCACATTTTATAATAAGCATGTAAACCAACAGATAAATATGCAGAAGTCAATAAAACATGAACAACACAGCCCCACAAAATTGGTGTCACGAGTCTAGAGCCTCTAATATAAGTCTGAACATCTACTACATCAATAGTCTAGGAAATGCGGAAAAGATAACAAGATAGAAGGGAGAAATCAGGACTGCGGACGCCATGCAGCTACCTCGAAATCCCCGGCAAATGCTGAATAACTGAAAAGCTCTCACTCGGCCGCTCGGGCACCTGGACCTACACACAAGGGGTGCAAGGAGTAAAGTGAGTACTCCAACTCAGTAAGTAACTAAAGTAAATAAGTACTGAAAGCAGTGACGAGCAGCTCAAAAAGCATGTAACTGAGAAACCACAGGATAACAGATCAACTTTACAGTTAGAAACCAGTTTCGTCAAAGAATCAGCTTTTCCAGTTTAAACATTTGAAATCAGGTACTTAGCAATAATTTCAACAAAGGCTTATTCAAAAGAGAGTGAAAGCAGTGAAAACATCATAACAGGGCCCCTCGGGCAAGAAATCACTCGGAATATAGCCCCTCGGGTAGCCTCTCAGTCGCTCATGACTCAACTCTCGTCACATAATACTCACTATCAGCACTCGGCTCAGTATTATCTCGTAATAATAGAAATCCTAGTAACCGCTGCGGTGTGCAACCCGATCCATATATTTATAGTCGACTACGCTCACTGGGGGTGTGTAGACTCCGGAGGGGCTCCTACAGCCCAAGCGTCATATCGCTGTGGTGTGCAGCCCGATCCAATATATATATTGCTGCAGCATGCAGCCCGATCCATATAAGTATCGCTGCGGCGTGCAGCCCGATCCATAACTCACATATATATAATTATCCTCACGATTGGGTTTTCAACCTCTCTCTCAGTCACAACCTCACAGCCTCTCGGGCACCACAATAGAAAATTGGGGAACTCAGCCCAAACAGTCCTCACAACTAGGAAATAGAGTCATAAAAATAGTTTTGAACAGATATATGGGTAAAACTTGACTGAGGATATGTTTTTAGCAAGTAGAGTGAGGAAACACAGTCAAAATGCCCCTAAGGGTTTCTACAGGTCGGCACAAGGCCCCAAACATGGCATACAACCCATAATACAGTATAATATCCACAATAAGCAGTAAAATAATATTTCCAAACCAAATACGCGGCTTAGTAGTTGCTACGGGATGGACCAAGTCACAATCCCTACCGGTGCACGCCCACACGCCCGTCACCTAGCATGTGCTTTACCGTGTTTATCAAAACAGGTCAAATACCGGGGTTTTGTACCCTCAGTTCCAGATTTACAATGGTTACTTACCTCAAACCGGTGAAAATACTAATCCGCGATGCCTTTGACTCTCGAATCTGCCTCCACTCGCGTCGAATCTAGTCAACATCAGAATTACGGCATCAAAATATGCTAAGGGAACGAAGCCCAAGCGAAAATAATTGAAAAATACCAAAAATTCCGAAAATAGCAAAAACCGAGCCCCGGGCCCACTTCTCGAAACTCAGAAATTTTTACATCAATAGATTCCTTATCTCCCCACGAGTTCATACATATCAAAAGTGTTCAAATCCGACCCCAAATGGTCCTTCAAATCCCAATTCAAAAGTCCAATTTCTCAAGCCCTAGTTCTTCAATTTTTGGCTTAGTTTTCATAATTTTCTAGGTGGAAGTCACATAATAATCGAGTGTTTAGTCCAAGAATCTTACCTCCAAACGATTCCCCTTGAATCCCTCTTCAATCTCCTTCAAAAATCTCCAAAAACGAGCAGCTGTGGGTGAAAATAGACCCACCTTCGAGAAAGACTTCTTTTAAATTCTGCCCAGTTACTTTCGCATATGCGGTGCTATAGCCGCTTCTGCGATACCGCATATGCGGTTATTCTTCCGCTTCTGCGGAATTCACCTGAAAGTCCAAAACCGCATCTGCGATCGTCCATCCGCACCTGCGACTCCGCAGGTGCGGTCCCACATCGCATCTGCGGTTCCTGGAATATTCCGCTTCTGCGGCTCCCTTTCCGCACGTGCGGCGCCGACCTGCGGTCCCCAAACCACAGGTGCAAAAACACCAGCAACAACAACACTTCAGCAGCTTCTAAACTTCAAAATGGTCCGATTGACCACCCGAAACTCACCCGAGGCCCCCGGGACCTCAACCAAAGGCACCAACATATCTAAAAACCTTATTCAAACTTGTTCCAATCATCAAAACACCTCAAACAACATCAAATCACCCGAAACACATCGAATTCAAGCCTAAGTTTCTAAAATCTTCCGAAATACGCTTTTGATAAAAAACCCAACCAAACCTCGTCCGAATGGCCTGAAATTTTGCACACACATCCCAAATCACATAACAAAGCTACTGCAACTCTCGGAATTCCATTCCAACCTTTATATCGAAATCTCGCCTAACAACCGGAAATCGCCAAAATATCAACTTCGCCAATTCAAGCCTAAATCTACTCCGGACCTCCAAAACCCATTCCGATCACACTCCTAAGTCATATATCACCTCCCGAAGCTAACCGAACCATCGGAACTCACATCCTAGCCCTCTAACACATAAGTCAACATCCGGTTGACTTTTCCAACTTAAGCCTTCTTAAAAGAGACTAAGTGTCTCAAACTTCACGAAAACCAATCCGGATTCAATCCAACCAACCCGATACCTCAAAACACAAATGAAAAGAGTAATAATAAGTAGAAGTGGGGGAAACGGAGAGGTAACTCATGAGACGACCGGCCGGGTCGTCACAACTATACATCAAACCAAGATGGAAGTCAAGAACCAAATAGTTCTTTCTACCCTCAAGCAGACCATTCTCGTCACATTCAAATTATATGAACACATCTCGCAGTCATATCATACTCATCACGTAGCCATCCAGCCACAAACTCCACTAACAGGGATATTACCGGACATGTAAATCTAAAAGCACGTGCTCACACAATCAACACCTCAGTGCTTAAGCTACAGGAAAATCCCGGCCTCAAATCCTCCAGACTGGCCCAACATCAACACACAGAAATCACATCTCGCCCCTCGTTCAGGGAATCACAAGCCGTCAATGCACAACTGATATCGAGTGCTCATGTGCGCACATGAATGCGTGGAAGGATTTCAAGGAGTTACGCCTCAAGCTGAATCAAAAACCGCACGATAAGATTCAAGAATGTGAAATTTTCCTAAAGGTTCTGCAGCCTCTCGAAGATAAGTACAAATGTCTTCGTACCGATCCGCAAGACTCTACTAAACCCACTCGTGACTCGTGAGACCTATGTAACCTAGGCTCTGATACCAACTTGTCACGACCCATGTTTTTGGGTCGTGACATGTTGGTATCAGAACCTAGGTTACATAGGTCTCACGAGTCATGAGCAGGTTTAGTAGAGTCTCGCGGATCGGTACGGAGACATCTGTATTTATCCTCGGGAGGCTGCAGAACCTTTAGGAAGAACTTCTTATTCTTGAATTCCTGTCGTGTGAATCTGTTGATGCTAGTACTAAACTTCTGTTATTCTATTCTCTCATAGATGGTGAGGACACGCGCTACCGGTCAGGATGGACGACCACCAGTACCACCAGCTGGGGTCACTAGAGGCCGAGGACGTGGTAGGGGTAGAGGTGTAGCTCACACAGCAGCTAGGGCAGCACCTGCAGATGCACCAGCTGCCCCAGTTCATGATCAGGCTCCAGCAGAGGATGCTCCAGCAGTACCGGCTCAGGCACCAGGTATGCCTATTATTATTCCGGGTCTCCAGGAGACCTTGGCTCAGATTCTGACAGTGTGCACCAGTCTCGCTCAGGCAGTTGCAGTCTCTACTACGGTAGCCACTTCACAGGCCGGGGGAGGCACTCAAACTCCCACCGCCCGCACACCTGAGCAGGTTGCTCATGGACTTCAGACACCGGAGGCTCCACCAGCCCAGCCGGTTGCCCCTGCTCAGGACTATGTAGTTCCAGTTATGCTTGATGACGAGCAGTATCGACTGGAGAGATTTGGTAGACTTCAGCCTCCGACTTTGAGTGGAGCAGAGGGCGAGGATGCCTAGGGTTTCTTAGACAAGTGCCAAAGGATTCTATGTACAGCAGGAATTCAGGAGACTAGCGGAGTCGCATTTACCACTTTTTAGTTTTCTGGGGCTGCCTTCACTTGGTGGGAGGCGTATGAGAGGCGTAGGCCTGTTGGTGCACCGCCCCTTACCTAGCATCAGTTCTCCATTCTCTTCCTAGAGAAGTATGTACCGCATTCCCGTAGGGAGGAGCTGCGCAGGCAGTTCGAGCAGCTGCTTCAGGAGGGCATGTCCGTGATGCAGTGTGAGATGAGGTTCTCCGAGTTGGCCCGTCATGCTATCTGGCTAGTTCCCACGAATAGGGAGAGGATCAGGAGGTTCGTTGATGGCCTCAACTATCAACTACAGATTTTTCTGACCATAGAGAGAGTATCTAACGCTTTTATGAGAAGGTGGTTGATATTGCTAGAGAGTTGAGTCAGTTCGTCGCCAGGAGAGAGAGAAGAGGGAGGAAGAGGCCTCGGGGATCTGGTAGCTTTGATGGTTCTTCTTTGGGAGGTCAGCTTCAGAACTACAGAGGCCGCCCATGTAGGCATGTTCAGCCAGCCCATTCAGGTCATCGTGGTGGGTCATCTGGCCATGGTTTGCACAGTTCACATCAGGGTCACTCATCTCTCAATGCTCTTCCAGCTTAGAGTTCGACTCAGGCACCATCAGTCCAAGGCTCATCTATTCCTGGTTCTTCTAGTGGGTATCCCAGTGCGCGTAGCTCCCTCCAGTCCCCATCGCCATTTGCCGCGAGAGGTTGCTTCGAGTGTGGAGATTTGGGTCATATCATCCCAGCAGAGGAGTCAGCCTTCAACTTCAGCACCAGCTGCTTCTCTACCCGCTCAGTCGGCTAGGGGTGGAGGTTGGTCAGCTAGTGGTCGCCCTAGAGGGGGAGGCCGGTTAGGTGGTGGCCAGGCCCGTTTCTATGCTCTTCCAGCCAGACCAGATGCTATCGCTTCAGATGTTGTGATCACACGTATTATCTCAGTCTTCCACAGAGATGCCTCTGTATTATTTGATCCCGATTCTACTTTCTCTTATGTGTCATTATATTTTGCCCATTATTTGGATACGCCCTGCGAGTCTCTCGTTTCGTCTGTTCATGTCTCTACTCAGGTGGGTGATACTTTTGCGGTAGACCGTGTATATCGATCGTGCGTTGTGTCTATTAGTGGTCTTAAGACCCGAGTGGATCTTCTATTACTTTGCATGGTGGACTTCGATGTGATATTAGGCATGGATTGGTTATCTCCGTGTCGAGCTATTTTGGATTGTCACGCCAAGACAGTGACTTTAGCTATGTCGGGTGTGCCACGGATTGAGTGGTGGGGTCTGTCGTTTATGTTCCCAGCAGGGTAATCGCATTCTTGAAGGCCCAACGTATGGTTGGGAAAGGTTGTCTTTCATACTTAGCATTTGTGACGGATGTCAGTGCAGAGACTCCTAGCATTGATTCTGTTCCAGTTGTGAGGGATTTTCTCGATGTGTTTCCTGTAGACCTGTCAGGAATGCCACCGGACAGGGATATTGATTTTGGTATTTACCGGGTGACGGGCACTCAGCCCATTTCTATTCCACCGTATTGTATGGTACCAGCGGAGTTGAAGGAGCAGCTTCAGGAACTCCTTGATAAGGGGTTTATTCGGCCTAGTGTTTCACCGTAGGGTGCTCCTGTCCTGTTTTTGAAGAAGAAGGATGGCACTATGAGGATGTGCATTGATTATAGGCAGTTGAACAAGGTTACAGTTAAGAACAAGTATCCCCTACCTCGCATTGATGATTTGTTCGACCAGCTCCAGGGGGCGAGGTTGTTCTCCAAGATTGATCTCCGTTCAGGTTATCACCAGCTGAAGATCAGGGACTCGGATATTCTTAAGACAACTTTCAGGACCCGATATGGTCACTATGAGTTCCTTGTGATATCATTTGGGTTGACCAATGCCCCAGCAGAGTTTATGCATTTGATGAACAGCGTGTTCCGGCCGTATCTCGACTCGTTTGTCATAGTTTTCATTGATGATATTCTGGTATACTCGCATAGTCAGGAGGAGCACGCGGAGCATTTGAGAGTGGTATTGCAGAGATTGAGGGAGGAGAAGCTTTATGCAAAGTTCTCCAAACGTGAGTTTTCGCTCAGTTCAGTGGCATTCATGGGGCACGTGGTGTCCAACGAGGGTTTCAGGTTGATCCGAAGAAGATAGAGGCGGTTCAGAGTTGACCCAGACCGTCCTCAGCCACAGAGATTCGCAGTTCTCTTGGATTGGTGGGTTATTACCGTCGGTTCGTTCAGGGGTTTGCATCCATTGCATCACCCTTGACCAAGTTGACTCAGAAAGGTGCTCCATTTCAGTGGTCGGATGAGTGTGAGGCGAGCTTTGAGAAGCTCAAGACTTCCTTGACCACAGCTCCAGTGTTAGTTTTGCCATCAACTTCAGGTTCATATACAGTGTATTGTGATGCTTCGAGAGTGGGTATTGGATGTGTGTTGATGTAGGAGGGTAGGGTTATTGCTTTTGCTTCTCGTCAGTTGAAGCCCCATGAGAAGAACTACCCCATTCATGATTTAGAGTTAGCTTCCATGGTTCACGCGTTGAAGATTTGGAGGCATTACTTGTATGGTGTGTCTTGTGAGGTGTTTACTGATCATCGTAGCCTCCAGCACTTATTCAAATAGAAGGATCTCAATTTGAGGCAGCGGAGATAGTTAGAGCTGTTGAAGGATTATGACATCACTATCTTATATCATCCGGGAAAGGCCAATGTAGTGGCTGATGCCTTGAGCAGAAAGGCGGTGAGTATGGGCAATTTGGCATATATTCATGTTGGGGAGAGACCTCTTGCAATTGATGTTCAGGCTTTGGCCAATCGGTTCGTGAGGTTGGATGTTTCGGACCCTAGTCGGGTATAATAGCTTGTGTGATTTCTCCGTCTTCCTTATTTGATCGCATCAGAGAGTGCCAATATGATGATCCTCACTTGCTTTTCCTTAAGGACAGAGTTCAGCATGGCGATGCCAGAGATGTGACTATTGGTGATGATGGGGTATTAAGGATGAAGGGACGGATATACGTGCCCAATGTTGATGGACTTCGGGAGTTGATTCTGGAGGAGGCCCATAGCTCGCGGTACTCCATCCATCTGGGTTCCGCGAAGATGTATCAGGATTTGAGACAACATTATTAGTGGAGAAGAATGAAGAAGGACATTGTGGGATTTGTTTCTCGGTGCCTCAATTGTTAGTAGGTGAAATATGAGCATCAGAGACCGGGTGGCTTGCTTCAGCAGATAGAGATTCCAGAGTAGAAATGGGAGCGAATTACCATGGACTTTGTAGTTGGGCTCCCACGGACTTTGAAGAAGTTCGATTCTATTTGGGTGATTGTGGATCGGCTGACCAAGTCCGCGCACTTCATTCCTATTTGTACTACCTATTCTTCAGAGCGGTAGGCAGAGATCTATATCCGAGAGGTTGTTCGCTTGCATGGTGTTCCAGTTTTCATTATTTCAGATAGAGGCACTCAGTTTACTTCACAGTTTTGGAGGGCCGTGTAGAGAGAGTTGGGTACTTAGGTCGAGTTGAGCACAACTTTTCACCCTCAGACGAAGGGGCAGTCCAAGCGCACTATTCAGATATTGGAGTACATGTTGCGCGCTTGTGTGATTGACTTCGGTGGTTCATGGGATAAGTTTCTGCCGCTCACGGAGTTTGCTTATAATAACAGCTATCAGTCGAGTATTCAGATGGCTCCATATGAGGCTATATATGGGAGACGGTGTAGATCTCCGGTTGGATGGTTCGAGTCGGGCGAGGCCAGGCTTTTGGGTAATGATTTGGTACAGGATGCTTTAGACAAGGTAAAGGTATTCAGGAAAGGCTCCGTACAGCACAGTCGAGGCAAAAGAGTTATGCTGACAAGAAGGTCCGTGATGTGTCCTATATGGTTGGGGAGAAGGTTCTACCGAAGGTGTCACCCATGAAGGGTGTTATGAGATTTGGGAAGAAGGGTAAATTGAGTCCTCAGTTCATTAGGTCTTTTGAGGTGCTTCGGAGGTTTGGGGAGGTGGCTTAAGAGCTTGCTTTGCCACCCAGCTTGTCGAGTGTGCATCCGGTGTTTCATGTTTCTATGCTTCGGAAGTATATTGGGGATCCGTCTCATGTCCTGGATTTCAGCACGGTTCAGTTAGAGGGAGATTTGACTTATGATATGGAGCCAACAGCCATTCTGGAGCGTCAGGTTCGAAAGCCGAGGTCGAAGGATATATCTTTAGTGAAAGTGCAGTGGAGAGATTGGCCCGTGGAGGAGGCTACCCGGGAGACCGAGCAGGAGATGCGGAGCAGATATCCTCACCTATTTGAGGCTTCAGGTATATTTCTTGACTCGTTCGAGGATGAACGTTTGTTTAATAGGGGAGGATGTAATGACCCGGCCGGTCATTTCATGAGTTACCGCTCCGTTTCCCCCATTTCTGCTTCTTTATGCTTTGATCATCTGTATGAGGTGTCGGGTTAGTCGGTTCGAATCCAGAATGGTTTTGGGAAAGGTCTGAGACACTTAGTCTCTTAAGTTGGTCTTTTGTTGGAAAAGTCAATCGAAAGTTGATTGTGAGCAAACGATCCCGGAATTTGGGTTTTATGATTCCTATATCTTCGGGAGGTGACTTGGGACTTAGGAGCGTGATCGGAATGTGTTTTAGAAGTCTGGAGTAGATTTAGGCTTGAATTGGCGAAATTGGAATCTTAACGTTTTCCGGTTGATAGGGGAGATTTTGATATAGGGGTCGGAATGGAATTCTAGAAGTTTGAGTAGGTCCGTTGTGTCATTTGTGATGTGTGTGCAAAATTTCAGGTTAGTCGGGCAAGGTTTCATAGACTTTTTGATCAAAAGCGGAATTTGGATGTTTTTGGAGTTCTTAGGCTTGAATCCATGGTTAATTTGATGTTCCAATGTTGTTTTCGGTGTTTCGAAGATTGGTACAAGTTTGGATAGTGGTACATGACTTTTTCCGTATTTTTGGTTGAGGTCCCGGGGTCCTCGGGGTGATTTCGGATGGTTATCGGAAAGTTTGGAACTTGAAAGTTGCAGCTGAAGTTGCTGAACCTGTCATAACTGCACCTGCGACTTGGGGACCACAGGTGCGATCCCGCAGAAGCGGAAATGAGGTCGCAGATTCAGCCAAGAGAGGGAGAGGCTGGAGCCGCAGAAGCGGAACTCTGGGCGCACCTGTGATGGTGCAGGTGCGAGATTTTGATCGCAGGTGTGGTGGCTGGGCGGATAAGTGAAATCTGCAGATGCGCACCTGGTACCGCAGGTGCGGGTCCGCAGGTGCGGTAATTAGACCGCAGATGCGGTTCTGGGCAAGAACATATATATTTCACCCTTCGCAAATTTGTGTTATCTTTCATAACATTTCAAATGGGAAGAAGATGTGGAGAGCAAATTCAAGGGAGAATTCAAGAGTGTTTCTTAGAGGTAAGGTCCTTGGTCCCTAAACTCGTTTTTATGATGATTTTTAAGGTTGTAAGCTTGAAATTTATGGGAAAATCAGTAGCAAATTGGGGGTTAGGGCTTGGAAAATTGGAGACAGGAAATTAGGGAATTGGGGGGTCATTTGTGGTTGGATTTCGGTAAATTTGATATGCATGAACCCGTGGGAGGATAAGGATTCCATTGATGTTAATTTTGTCGGATTCCGAGACGTGGGCCCGGGGGTCTGGTTTGGTCAATTTCGGGAATTGTGTTGTAATTTGATTAATTTTGTATGGGTTTCACTCCTTTAGCATATACTGATGGTTATGAACTGATTTTGGTTAGATTCGAGGCATTTGGAGTCTGAATCGAGAGGAAAGGGCGTCGCGGGCTAGAGTTTGGCTTGGCTTGAGGTAAGTAACGCTTCCAAATCTTGGTCGCGGGTTCGAAACCCCGAATTATGTGTTTCATGACTATTATGAAGGTGACGCCATGCCAAGTGACGGGAGTATGGGCGAGCACCGTGGGAAACGCGGCCTGGATCATTCCAGAACACCGCTTAGTGGTTCTTTCTTATCGATACCTGTGCTTTAATTATGTGATTTATTGTTGAGCTGTAAACCATGCTGATTATCATGTTAAGGCTTCACGCCGATATTACTGAGACCCAAGAGGTCGTTTCTTGCTATCATATCTTTTATTTTATTGATGTTCGGTACTCAGTCTTTTTCATGCATATTATATCCTGTCCCAGTCTCGATTATTACTATTTGCCACATTTTATTGTTGACCGGGCTAGTATCATGACATTTAGAGCCCGTATGTGAGACTGATGAGTTATGACTGAGTGAGGCCGAGTGCCTGCTATTGAGTGACAGTATGAGATTGGGCTGCACACCGCAGCGAGATACTGAACAAGCCTTCGTTGGCTTTGTTATGGCGCTTGGGCTAATGGGAGAAGCCCCTCCGGAGTCTTTACACCCCT
Organism: Nicotiana attenuata; assembly: GCF_001879085.1. Taxonomy (NCBI): domain Eukaryota; kingdom Viridiplantae; phylum Streptophyta; class Magnoliopsida; order Solanales; family Solanaceae; genus Nicotiana; species Nicotiana attenuata. The sequence goes on along the minus strand of NC_031989.1, from coordinate 71,033,981 downwards.
AGTGAGCGCAGATGATGACATTGAGGGATGGATTTTCCCTGGACATGGACCTTATCCGAAGCATTATACCGGGAGATGGATCTTCTCCGTGAGGCTGGATTGGCCTGTGTCCTCGGTACTGGATGACTGCGGTCAGTGATGTATATTCCGGGATGGATCTTCCCTGGGCCGGATGGCCATATACAGTACCGAGGGGTTGAGTACTTGTGAGTGAAGGTTCATGGAACATTGATCATGCTAGTTGTGCATTGGTATATGTAAAATCTCTGAGTTTTGAACTTCGTACTGTAAAGGCATTTAAATACTATTGAACTTTACTTGGACTATAAGCATGTCTACTTTTCCAGTTCAGATATATGTTATTACCTGTTGAGGTTTTGGTCCGTCACTACCTGTCAGTCCATAGGTTGGACTTGTTACTTACTGAGTTGGTGTACTCACGTTACCCCCTGCACCTTGTGTGCAGATCCAGGTGTCTCGGGTCACGGTAGCGGCTGCTGATTATATTGTGCGGACTTTCACTTGGAGATTGCGAGGTAGCTGCTTGACGACCATAGTTCCGCCTTCTCCTTCCCTATCTTCCTCTAGTTTATGTGTTGGATATTTTCAGACTGTACTAGTTTTGTTATTTCGAACAGCTGTAGTAGTTTTTGCTCATGATTAGTGACACCCGAGGTTGGGCTTGTATTTTCTTTCCGCTGGTTTTGGAACTTCTATTTTTATATCATTGGATTTCTGTTAAAACATGATGTTTTCTTAAGCTTGTCAATTGGAAAATAGAGAAATTAGAAGTGAGTGGCTGGCCTAATTCCACGATAGGCGCCATCACGACCGGGTCGGTTTTTGGATCGTGACATGAATATACCACACTCACCTCTAAAAGAAGGTTTGAGATGATATAAGAAAACAATGTATTATTATGGCATGAATGGTCATTGGTCACGTACCTATTGTACGCCAAAATATTTTGTAATGTGATTATTAAAGAATAACAGTAATGCAAGAAACAGATCTTGTATATAATTTTGACCATGACTATAATGGTATAACTTTCTCTTTAAAAGAGATATTCACCATATGATGTTGATGAATATGTGGTAGTACAAAATTAATTGAGAGCTCTGGAAGAGCCAATTATTATTATTTTGGAGGAATAAAATTGTTTATCAATAAGGCATTATGTTGTAGTAAGTCTCAGGAAAACTTAACTGAGTTTCTAAAGTGTTCGCGAAAGCGGTTGGTCATACTGAGACTATAAATAAAGGAAAGATTTAATATCTTCTATTACTACAACTTGTGGCGGGGTAATATGTATGTGGAAAGTTACTCGCTTTATTCTCCAGTTTGTACTACAGAAATAAAAGAATACCACAATAAAATGGATGTTTATTGACATAAAAATCATAATAAACTTGAGTTTATTGATAATTGCGCACGTCATGGTGTAAATCTGAAGTTTATCGATATTGATAATTTATTCAGTTGGCATAATTGGTTTAGCTATATCAATTTAAGTATGATGTGCAAAAATAAAGAGAATTCACATGGGTAAATATTAAAGAACTAGAAAGTTCTTTACGAATTCTCTTATGTTGCTTGTTCTCATTAATTAATTGACCAACTAAATTGGAATTGAATCCCATGAATGCTGGAAATATCAAAGGTGAATATGGACCCATTCACCTGCCATGTATGCCACATAAGATGCATCTATGAGATGGTTACATGTGCGATTATTATTAACCCGCAACGTTGTGTTTGCGAGGTAACTTGCTCAATAATTTAATTTAGAGCATAATTTTCAGATTTTCTATTCAAGATAGTTTATCTTGATAAGTTGGTTTACATCACAACCGGTTTATCAAGATGATCTATTGAGTGCCTCACTTAATAGCTAAATTGTTTCTTATGAGAACAAAGTTATCTATATCAGTTTGATATACGTTATATACGAAAGTATATTACATTCTCCCCTCACAAGTGGTTCAAGGTCAGGAATCAAATAATTCTATCTTATTATTATTATTGATGTGTGATGTATATTTTCATTAACACCACAGTGCACAAAGATGGGTTTCCAAAATTGAGGAAGAAAGTTAGTTTTTCTAATATGAGGGGGAGACATGATAAACAGTTGAGAAAAAGTTACGTGGAAAGAATTATCATTTTTACATCTAGATCCTTGAATAGATAATATGAATTTGAAGTTCATAAAAAGTTAATTCATGTGCAATATATTGCAAAGCATGCCAGACGCATTTGCTGACCCAAAGAAACTAACTATATTCTCACTGCAAATACTCCTATTAGAATAAGTCCTAGAAGGACAAAGTCTATGGTACGCTTAAAGCGTATAGACAGATCGGTTTCAAATAAACTTCTTGATAAAGAAGATGAGCAAATGATCATAATAAAGGCAAGTGATCTAGAAGATCACATTACATAATACTTCATAAAATCTCAAGAGAGGTTTAGGTACCAGAAATAAATGAAGAGATCTCTATGTTATGTCTTTATTAAAAATGTTGAAACCGATATAAAATTCTCGTCGACGACATCTATGATACGCTAAATATATATGAGGATCTTAAGTCTGGAGAAACAATTTCGAATAGAATTGGTTTCATATGAAAGACATGTAGTTTTGAACATGTAGTTCAAACACTTGAAAGTATAAAGTCAATGATATGTGCAATCAGTTTTCGATATCTTATATGTCTAGCATGACATAAAAACTTGATATGCATCTAAAGTCTACAATATGGCTTATATGACTTAACTTATATGACAATCCTTGAAGGATTTAAATCGCTTGAAGCATATACGATTCTTGGTCCTGAAGTATCATATAATAAGTATAATTTGTTGTGACGACCCGACCCGTCGTCACGTGAGTTACCGCCCCGTTGTCCCCATATTATGTTCCCCTGCATTTCAGTATTGGTATTTGAGGTGATCGGATGGAATTGAATTGGTTTTAGTTGGAAATGAGGCACTTAGCCTCTTAGAAGGAAGCTTGTTTTGGAAAAGTCAACCGGAAGTTAACTATATAGTTAGAGGGCTCGGATGTGAATTCCGATGATTCGGTTAGCTTCGGGGGATGATTTGTGACGTAGGAGTGTGATCGGAATTGAATTTGGAGGTCCGGTGTAGAATTAGGCTTGAATTGGCGAATGATGAATTTTGGCGAATTCTGGTTGGTAGGTGAGATTTTGGTCCGGGGGTCGGAATGGAATTCCGAGAGTTGCAGTAGCATCGTTAGGTGATTTTGGATGTGCGGGTAAAATTTCAGGTCATTTGGACATCGTTTGGTTGGGTTTTTGATCGAATGTGAGTTTCGGAAGTTTTTAAGAAACTTAGGCTTGAATCCGATGTGATTTAATGGTTTTAGCATTGTTTGACGTGTTTTGAGGATTGGAACAAGTTTGAATAAGGTTATAGGATGTGTTGGTGCTTTTGGTTGAGGTTCCGGGGGCCTCGGGGTGATTTCGGATGGTTAAACGGGAGTTGGAAGCATTTGTTGCAGGTCAGATTTTTCTGTCTTCTGGTATTTCCGCATCTGCGGAAAAAGGAGCCGCAGAAGCGGTTCCGCAGATGCGGCGGAGAGGTCGCAAAAGCGGGCAGGTGTGGCCCAGGGATTTTTCCGCATAAGCGGACGTGTAGGCGCTTCAGCGAGTCCGCAGAAGCGGTTGGAGGTAAACCGCATAAGCGGGTGTTTGGATCGCATAAGCGGTCCCAGGTGTTTTAAGTGAGACCGCATAAGCGATCAATTTGTCGCATAAGCAGTACCGCAGGTGCGGTTAAAGGGCCGCAGAAGCGGAAATCTGGACTGTGTTTAATGAACAGTGTTCGCGAATTTCAGAAGTTAAGAAAACATTTTAGACTTCGGGAAGAGGCGATTTTGGGCGATTTGGAGAGGATTCGAAGGGGATTCCATCAGGTATGAATTTATAGACTCGAATAATGTTGTTATGGTGTAGAAACAAGGATTTAAACACTGAAATTCAAGGAATTAAAGGGGTAAAAATGGAGGTTAGGGCTTGAAACCTAAGAAGGTTTGAATTGTTGATTTGAGGGGCCAAATGGACTCCGATTCTTGTGTATTTTATATGTACGGACTCGTGGCGAGACAAGGATCCTGGTGATGTGAATTTTGTAATTTTTCGAGAAGTGGGCCCGGGGCTCGGGTTTTGCCAACTTCGTGATTTTGGTTGTTTTTCGAGTCTTTTCGATTGGGTTACGATTTGTTAGCCTATTGTGACGTATCCTTTGTGGTTTTGGTCAGATCCTACGCGCGAGGAGGTCGATTCGAGAGGGAAAGGCTTGGCGAGCAAGGTTATTGGCCGGCTAGAGGTGAGTAATGACTTTAAATGATGTTCTGAGGGTTTGAAACCCCGAATTTTGCACAACTTGGTGCTATGTTGAGTTGAGACACGCGTTCCATGACGAGCGCGGGGTCATTTACTATTGGGGATTGTGACTTGGTCCAGTCCGGATGATATTTTACCGCGTATTAGCAATGACTTGTTGTTTTCACCATGATTTGGGCTTATTGCTATATTTGGGGCTTATTGCCGACTGTTTGAACTCTTTATGAACTATCATCACTGTTTTTCCTCACTGTTAGAAATATTATTTGAACTCAGTCCATGTGATTTACACTGTTTCTTGAACTCAACCATATTTACTCAATTTGGAGTTTTAAACTGATATTTGAACTATTGTTTGAGCTGAGTATTATTGCTTTACTGTTGCCCGAGGGGCTGTTGACTATTTCTGGACTGATTAAGGCCGAGGGCCTTGTGTGAGGGCATGATGAGTGAGGTGAGGAGGCTTTCAGGCCTCGTATTGATACTGTTCAGGCTTTCAGGCCTTGTTGATAGCGCATGGGCTGTAGGAGCCCCTCCGGAGTCTGCACACCCACAGTGAGCGCGGGTACCCATCTAGAGTGATTTAATATTGAACAGTGGTAACAATGACACTGTTAAATGTGATTGGTCAGGTAACAATGACTGACCAGTCAGGTAACTATGATTGACCAGTGGTAACAATGACACTGGAGTACGCGTTGGTCAGGTAATAATGGCTGACCGGTCAGGTAACAATGGCTGACTTACTGATTGAGTATAATTGATGTTTAACTGTTTTCAAAAAGGTTTTTCTTATATTTTTCACCGGTTTCTACTATTATTCTGGAGTTGCTGCTTGAGATAGCATTATTGTGCCCTTGTGGGATTTTATGTTCTCAGTCATTATTTATTTTTATTGCTCACTGGGTCGGAGTACTCACATTACTTCCTGCACCATGTGTGCAGAGACAGGCACCGCTGAGTTCGTACCTGAGCGCTGATTTCCTTCCAGACCAGGCGGACCGGGAGAGACGAGGTAGCTGTCGACGTCCACAGCCCCGTTTCTTCCTTATCTTCTGCATATTTTATTCATCTTCAGACTATGTTTTCCAGACTTGTAGTATATTTTTCATCAACTCTGTAGTAGCTCGTGACTTGTGACACCCCGATCATCGGGCTGAGCTTGGGATGGTTGTCTCCCGTTATGTTACGTTTATTTCCGCACGTGTGATTAATCAGTATTCATGGATTAAACCTATTTATGCTAAGAAAATGTTAAAAGCAAATGTTGATTGTTTCTGTTGGCTGGCCTTGTCTTCACGAGAGGCGCCATCACGACCGGGTGGGAATTGGGTCGTGACATTTGTGCACATATGTATCTTGCTATAACTATAAGCATGATAATGTGATAGCGAGAATACCTCTATGGAGATATTGAAAAGACTATTCCACGATATTATATGAAGGGATTATATATATACAAGAATGGTGATTACAAGGTGCAACATATTCATTCAAGTGATAATATGGTTGATTTGTTTATCAAATCTCTACCAACGATCTTTTGAAGGTGACGCACATGATTGGAATGTGAAGGTTCAAGTATGTGAATTAATGCTCTTATCAGGGGAAGTTAATACGCGTTGTACTCTTTTTTCCTTGCAAGGTTTTGTCCCACTGGGTTTTCCTTTCAAGGTTTTTAACGAGGCAACCAAAAGGCGTATTGTTAGATATGTGTACTCTTTTTCCTTTACTAGAATTTTTTTCCACTGTGTTTTATTTTAGTTAAGGTTTTAACGAAGTACATTATCAGGTAGATAGACACTCAAGGGGGAGTGTTATAAACAGAATTTTATTTATGGTGAATGTCTATATTTAAAGAGATTCTAGGATTATTACTTGGTGGATAAGTCACTGTTTCCCTATAAATAGAGGGTTCTATTCCATTGTAATTCATCTCAAAGCAATAAGAACTCTCTCTACTTTTCTCTGCAATGTTGTTCTTCTTCTTTTATTGTTTCATAACATGTTGCTTGATTTAACCTTTTTTCTTTTTTCTTCCTTGTTTTTTTCTTCTTTATGTGAAGCTTAATGAAACTTCAGGAGCTTATGGTGGCAATACAGTATCAACTTGATACAAATTAAAATGCATGTATGTATTGTATTTCTTAAGGAACTTTAACTTCAAATATGTTGTATGAACTTTTATGTTTTCAGTGACGCTTCAAGTACCTTGGGTCGGTTATTCAGGGGGGAGGGAGATCGACAAGGATATCACATACCGTATTGGGGTAGGATGGATGAAGTGGAGGTTAGCATATGGAGTCCTGTGTGACAAGAGAGTGCCATCGATACTCAAAGGTAAGTTCTATAAAGCGGTGGTTAGACCGGCCATGATGTATGGGACAAAGTGTTGGCCTATTAAGAACTCACATAACCAGAAGATGAAGGTAGCAGAGATGGGGATGTTGAGGTGGATGTGCGGGCACAATAGGATGGATAATATTAGGAATGATGTATTCAGGAGAAGTTGCACGTGGGCCCCATTGATGACAAGATGCGGGAAACAAGGCTCAGATGGTTCAGGCATGTTCAGAGGAGAAGCCCGGATGCTCCGGTGAGGTGGTGCAAGCGGCTGGTTGTGGAGGGCACGAGAAGAGGTAGATGATAGCTTGAGAAGTATTGGGGAGAGGTGATCTGACAAGATATGGCGAGGCTTCAGATTTCCGAGGACATGACACTTGATAGGAAGATGTGGAAGTCGAGTATTAGGGTTGTAGGTTAGGAGGTAGTTGAGTATTGCTTTCCTTCGTACCTTTGCGAGACTAGTCTGGTAGGGTTTTTTGTCTAGGATAGCTAGTGGCAATGTTGTATCTTACTATTTCGCTTTTCAGTGCAGGACCTATTTACTAGCTATCGTTTTAGCTTTGCATATTTGTTCTGGATTTCATGTTGTCCATATTTTTCCTATGATTTCTGTGGTGATACTAATATTGTCTCCTTTTGTCTTTTTATTTTCTTGAGCCGAGGTTCTTTTGGAAACAGTCTCTCTACTCCTTCGGGGTAGGGGTAAGCTCTGCGTACACACTACCCTCCCCAGACCCCACTAGTGAAATTTTACTGGGTTGTTGTTGTTGTTGTTGTTGTTGTTATTGATGATGATGCTATAAGTTATTCTTGATTGATGGAAATCCAGACTGGAAGCTTATTTGATGTATTCCGGAAAAATTTTCTAGTCCAAGTTGATCAGTGAGCTCTAAGCAGTTCTGCTGAAGGCCATGCATGACTAAGTCCATACTGTTTTTCACATTGACATAAATTACATTATGTGAAAGTTTGACTTGGTTTTCTAGGCTTTTGGACTATATTTGTACCTTCTCCATTTCATCAGTATATGTACTATTGGACCTTAACTTTCTTAGGGAGAAATTCAAAAATAGCCAGATTTATAAGTGGTCATTCAAAAATAGCCACAAAATTTAAAAGTAACCGAAATTTAGCCACTTTTCATATAAAGATAAATCTGAACGAAAACACTGTTCAAAATCCCGAAAATACTCCAGCATAATATACTGGAACTCCAGTATCTTATACTAGAGTTCCAGTATCTTATACTAGAGTTCCAGCATAAGTATACTGGAACTCTAGTATATTATACTGGAGTATACTGGAACTCCAATATAATATACTGAACTTCCAGTATAATATACTGGAGTTCCAGTATAATATACCGGTTCGGCATAATATGCTGGAAGCTCATACACAGGTGCTCCATTATCCAGTATATTATGCTAGAACTTTCCGCGTGTTGGAGTTTCAGTATAATATGCTGGAAGTTCGTACACAGGTGCACCGATCTCCAGCATATTATGCTGAAACTTTTCGTGTTGCAGCAAAATAGTAGCTATTTTTCAATGACTTTGCAAACGCTGGCTATTTTTGAATGATCAATCCGAAAACTGGCTAGCCCGTGCTATTTTTACACGTTCTTATTGTAATCTCTAGCATATATCTGCTAGGTGTGTAATCTGTAACAATTGAAGACTGCACATTTTCAGATATTTTCTTACTGAGAAATTGGTCCGGAGGATTTCTCTGACCTCAACAACTTCCAGGATGAGGAATAGGGAAAAGACAGTTTTTATGTTCCAATTTTGAAAAGAAATACACTTCCCCTGTTTCATTGTAGGCCTCTACTGCCTAAGACTTATTGAATGTCATGGCTAACTACACAAGTTCAGTTGGTGGCGTTGCGACCCAAGGTGTGTGATCACCTGGCGTGACTCCGGCACCACGACCATCATATGCATTATTCAAACAGAGAACAATGCATTCAATTGAACCCATAATTCAATTTCCTGTGTCGGCTGCCTGCTAGGATGGATATCATGCTGTAAGTTACGCTATAGTGAGGCAAGAAAAGTAACAAGAGTTTAGTGTGCGTATATTATGCTACACGGTATTATATGACAAATATTGTATTATATTATGCTGTATAATATATTAGAAAACTTGGGCTTTATATAATAACCAATACAAGGACCTCTACATCCAGCAATAACACCTTAAGTTTTAATATATATTTTTTTATTTTCAGAGATTATCACATTGACATAGTGGTAGAAGGGTAAAAAAAAGTTGTTTCACCTACTTGATCCTAAAAGGAAGAAGAAGCATGGATAGTATTGAGGAATAGAGTTATTAACGAGAAGAACATTCTAGATAATTACAAGCACACATGTGTGAGGCACGTGAGTGTTTGTTATATTTGTTAAATACTGTTAGATGATGTAACAGTGTAATTAGAAATAAAAATCATCATCTTCTTTTTCCTCTCGATTATCTGATTCTTCTAGAATCTTTTCACTCGATCTGTGACAATGCATAAGATCTAGATTCTATCATGATATCAGAGCGGGTAATTGAGAATTGAGGCGAAATTCTGCAACATCTGGGCAACAGACATTATTGGAGCTCGAGTTTAATCAGCCATGTGGGAAACAATGAACCTTCAAATTGATCACAATCATCCTCTATTCTTAGCTGCTACAGACATGCCTGGAGTTGCACTGCATGACATTAAGCTCACATGATAGGACACACAGTTTCAGCAGAATTACAACCTGGCATCATTTATGCTTCAAATGCAAAGACAGTGTGGAATAAATTCAAAGAAAGTATTGAAAAATCTAACCTCACACGATTCTATCTCATGTGGATACAAATTGGATATCCTTAAAGCAAGGTACTGATTCTGTGACATCATACTATATAAAAATGAAAGGCCTTTGGGACGAAATTGATATGTTACTACCAACACCTAGTTGTAATTGTGGGGAGACTAAGCCTTTCATTGAGCAATTTATGAATTTACGACTGTTGCAATTTCTTGTTGGTTTTAATGAGAGTTATAGTCAAGTAAGGAGTCAAATACTACTTAAGACTCCAGTATTGATAGTAAATCAAGCTTATTCATTGGTCATTCATGAGGAAAGCCAACAGGAACTAGGTATAGTTGAAGTAAACAAAGAGCCCTTGACTATGATGGCAGGATAGAATCAAGGATACAAAGCTAAGAAAGTTGGGATAATCTGTAAATATTATGGATACAAAGGACACCTGAAGGAAAATTATTATAAAATTATAGGTTATCCTCCTGATTTCAAAAGCAACAAAAAACAAAAGGGATAAGGAGTAGAACATAAGCTAACATGATCTCATGAAAGACCACAAGTTCTTCTCAGAAACAACCTCAAAGGCACTTCTTCACTGCAGACCAGTATAAGCAGCTATTGAATCTCCCGAATAAAACACTTGAAGGTGATGGTCATACACTCATGGAAGTATAGCTATACTATTGCCCAATGCTTTTTCATGTGAGTGGATAATAGACTGTGGAGCATGCCCATATGTGGCTGTTTTAACTATTGCCATGCTCTCTAGTATTTTCGTTGTGTTTTGCATTCTTACATATTCGTGAATTGAAATTGTGTATTGCCCTTTTTGGGGAAAAATATTTCAAGTTAAATGATTTGTTACTTGTTTATGATATTAACTTGTGCTTCGATTGCCAATCATTTTGATCCATTTCTTGGAAAGAAATCCATTGTGTTTAAAGCCTTCATTACTAATGAACCTAAAGTTGTGATTTCGGAAATATTCTATTCGTTGATATTTATGATGATGATCCATGAAAGGGAAGAATAAAAGTGTAGAATATGAAATATGGCCATTGTTCCATGAATGAAGAATTATATGTATGGCCAAGAGAGGCTATGAGATAATGATGTTACAAGTTGTTGAAAATGCTAATGAGGCTATATACGGTATGAAAGGTTATGAGGTAAATGCATTTTTATTGTTGTTTCCTTTGCAAGTAAATTAAAAATATTTTTGGGAGTATCGATAGTTACCGAGAAAGGATAGGTTGAAATAACATAACCCCGAAACTACACACGCCGGTGTAGGAGTGGATTGTAATTATTCCCCCTGATTTGGAATGTGATTGATGTGATAAAATTATTCCCCTTAATTGGGATGAGATGATTGATAGAAAAGGATGATGTCGATCCACATGGCATTATGGTGAGACGACCTAGCCGATTGGGTCGTGATCGGACTCCGTGCTAAAAGTACAGTGATATTCGTATTGTGAACGGTGGTATATCGGTGCTAAATATCTCCCAACCAAAAAAATAATATTATCTTCATATTTTGGAAATTATCATGTTTTAACTTGGAAATTAGATATCATTGATTGTTGATTGTTGTTTCCATGGGTTTCCATTTATGTTGGCATTCTATTTTGAAAGAGGAGATTTAGCTTTACATACAAATACTATTTCATATACTAACATCCATTTTTATGCCGGGGGCATTGCATCTTCAATGGATGCAGGTGGTTCCACAGCAGGAGGCATTGATCAGTGATAGCGGTACACTCTCTTCAGCTGACTTGGTTAGCCCCACTTCATTTCGGGGTCATGTATATCTTGTTTCTCATGTACTTTGTGTTTTGAGGTATAGCAGGGGCCTTGTTATCGGCATTTCTATATTACTCTTCAGTTGTACTTAGAGGCTTTGTAGAGAGGTTGTGGGTGGTGTTTGATATTGGGAATTGAATCAGAAATGTTGGTATTTGGCAAACATATTTTTCTCGTTGAATCTATAAAGTCGTACTATTTTGGAAATATTAAATGATGTTGTTATTGGGAATGAAATGGAAGTGGTTAATGAAATTTTTTGGAAGTGATTAATAAAATCTTTTCAGTGTTTGATTAATGGAGTACATCTCCTCTTCATTCAGGGATGATTTTAGGTAGAATGAAATATAACAGGCTTGCTCAGCCGGGTTTACTCGATTGAGTGCCGGTCGCGCTCCCCGAGTTTTGGGCATGACAGTTTGATATTTTTTATCCTAGACGACTATTACTACCTAGAGTTTGACTGCATTCATGGATTCGATCTTGTTTCATCTTGCTGTTATTCATACTTGTTGCAATTACCTTTTCTATTCAATCGTTCTCTAGCCGAGGGTCTATCGGAAATAACCTCTTTGCTCTTCCAATGGTAGGGGTAAGGCTGCGTACATCTTACCCTCCAGCGAATTTTCTTCTCTTCTTTGCTATTTAGTCACATACAATGATACAAATATATTGTATTCAGTACAAATACACTGAAATATATTGTATTTTTGTATAAATACATTATTTTTTGCTTGTATTTATGTATTCCAAAGGTCCGTATTTTCTTAATACAACCGAATATCACTATGTTTTGTGATTTTTTGTTGTTTTGAATATAGCCGAATTGAATACGGTGAATTGAATACAATGTATAATAGTGAATATATGTGATTTGAATACAATGTATACAATCGAATTGAATAGAACGGTATACACTCTATTTTCTTGATTTTTTGTTGTTTGAATACAACTGAATTCAATATAGTGAAATTGAATATAATTTAATATTGCGCTTTGTGTTATTAAACACTCGTAATCACTTTTTTTAGGCGAATTATCTCACTGTATTTATAAATACATTTGCACGAATACATGAAATACATAACTAGACATCTGTAATCCCTGTTTTTTACTTTATTGTATATATAAATACAGTCGCGCGAATACATGGAATACAATGCAATAGCAGTGAAATTTATGTAGAATTGATTTTGTTAAGTTAAATTAGGAGTGATACACGCTAATTGATCCTCTTTCCGTTATTAAACAACTGGATTCTTCTATTTTTAGGCTAATTCCGCAATTGTATTCATGAATACAGTAGCGCTAATGTAGCGAATACAGTCGCGTACAGATGGATTCCCCTATTTTTAGGCGATTTTTGCTACTGTATTCATGAATACAGTAGCGCGAATACATCGAATAGACTCGCGTAATAACTGGATAGTAGCTATAAGAAGTAATTATGTATATGGCAGCTATAAGAAGTTAATAACCACTAAACAATAGTGGTTTCTGAAAATTCCTCTTCATAAATAGTATTAATTTTTCAGATTAAGTACCTGAATATAGTTGTAGTTATCCATACTCAAGTGACAACTTTGATGCACTATGTGACTAAGTACCCCTATAGGTTTGGGGTTCGATCCCCGTATAGTTCTTTTTAATGAATGCATTATATATATAATAAACAAACAAAATCCTAATTTTTCATCCCCTTTTTATTTAGCTAGCGTTTGGCTATAGATTCCCAAATTTATTTTGAAAAATCTTATTTGGGTGAAGTTTGGTTTGAAGATGAAAATGTGTTTGGACATCAGTTTTCAAAACATATTTCCCAAATTTATATTGGAAAAACATGAAACATGACTTGTACCTACAAGTTTTAAAAACTATCACAAATACCAAACAGAACCATTATCAATAACATTCATTATATTATCGCAAACCATAATCCTGAACATAAATAAATTTGGTACAAAATTATTATTTTTATAATGAACCATGATACACTATCAGATGACCGATATGAAGCAGTATAGTTACAAAATAATAAATGGCGGGCTCCTTTATAAAATACAAATTTTTGGCGCAATTTTTTTAAAATGTAATAGTGATATTATGGCTTTGAGATTTGGAATTTTGCGAAATGTTGGCAAAATCTATGGCCAAACATGTGTTTGCCAAATAAAACCTAAATTTATTTTGGCAAAATCTATGATCAAATGGGTCCTTAATATAATGGTATATTCATATGCTTAAAATCCTAGTTACGCCTCCGCAACCGCTATCACTATAGAATTCGTTGTTACCTATGGATTGCAAAACTAAATTATTGGCAAATCGTGTGTCAATTTGTTTTTAAGTTGGTATATTTGTATCAATTTTTCACACAAACAAAAAACAAAAGATTTATCAAGATAAACTTTGCTTGGGAGGTAGGCAGGGGTGAATGTAGTATTGAGATAACATATTTAATTGAACCTATTACTTTTAACGTAGAATATAAATTTAAGTGTAAAAATTTATTAAAGGGAAAAGTACAGAAATAGCCAATTTAAATACAAACTTACCGAGCTGTAGCCCAAAATTAGACACTTACCAAAAGTAGCCCAAAATTAGAGATACACGTAAGGAAGGATTCTTCTATCCGAGAATCACGCTAAAAATCCTCCTTCCTTCCCTGTGTGTATCAATTTAACAGATCACGACATTCTCTACCTCTGTAAATCACGGCATTCTCTCTCAAAAATTTCTCAAAATGAGCTCCAAATTTCACTCAAAATCGATCAATTTCACTATATACCTTCGCAATTTCTGTGTAGATACAGCTTTTGCAATTTCTGTGTAGAAGGAACTACGAACTGCAATCACAATCAATCAAGGAATTAGTGAGTTTTGACCTAATTTCAGCTACTTCTATGGCAAATTTACCAATTTTTGTTCAGTAAGGTGGCCGATGGAATGTTGACAACAACTTTGTAGATTATAATGCAGACGCTGTAATAGTTACTCCAAATATAAGTTTTGAAGATTTTGTAGACGTGATTTCGAAACAACTTAAGATAGATACTTCATTGAATGATATTGAAATCAAATACACTGTCCAAAACAGTTCTCCGCCAATAGTGATACACAATAGTATGGGTCTATGTGTATATCTTGAGCTGAAAAAAAGCTCAGAATTTACAATGTATCCCCTTTGTATAACATCGAGTGAAAAGGATATGGACATGATCTGCTACAATTCCAATTCTGCTGTGATTTTGCTCAGAATGTGCACAAAGCTCAGTTGTAGAGGAGAGATACAATGGCAATGCAAATAAGATGATCGAGTTTGGGGATGGAGAAGACTGGAATGATACAGAATCTGATGAAAATACAATAATAACTGACCCTCAACACACAGATGTAAAAGAAGGTCAAATTTATAAAGACAAGGCAACGATAATCAAAGTCATGAAGCACTTGGCATTAACGGAAAAATTTCAGTTTAAGGTGCATAGATCAAGTGAAAGCAGGTATCAAAATTTTTATTGTATAATTATGTATCTCAATGTATATCGCAGTTGATGTTAGAAGCATAATTATGCAGAAAATAAGTTGTTGCTTGTAAGTATGTGGCTGTACACTTTTAAATTATGGTTGTCACCGTCTAGTACTGTATAGTCGTTGTATTTTTTCATCTAGTATTGTTGATTGCAGTGTGTATCACTATGTATCATTGTATTTCATGTCGCTCTGTTTATTGATGGAAAAGTTTATATCCTTGTCGTAGGTACTGCCTAGTATGCATCAACAACAACTGTGATTGGTATTTTAAGTCTTCTTGCCTGAAAAAAGCAAACGTTTTCAAGGTCAGAAATTTCAGCAAAGTGCTCATGCCCCCTGAAAGACAGATCTTACGCACAACGTCAAGCTACTGCAAAACTCATCGGCAGTCTTCTGATAGACAAGTATAAAGACCCAAAAATAATATACACTCCTAATGACATAATTGGAGACATGAACAAGCAGTATGGTCTTCAGATGACATATATGCAAGCATGGAGATCGAAAGAATATGCAGTTCAAGTACTGAGAGGGAACCCAAGCGAATCATATGAAAAGCTGCCAAGCTACTTTTATATGCTGGTTCTTACAAATCCTGTGTCGGTGGTAAATTTGAAAAAAACAGAGGAAGACTTGTTCATGTATGCTTTCGTTGCACTATATCCGTCTATAAAAGGATGGCAGTATTGCAAACCGGTTGTTGTTGTAGAAGGAACTTTTCTTGAATCGGCATATAGAGGAACATTATTGATAGCATCAACACAAGATCCAGCAGGTAATATCCTACCACTCGCATATGCTATAGTAGATTCAGAGAATAATGCTTCCTGGGAGTGGTTTATTGCGAGATTCAAGGATGCATTTGGGGAAAGGGAGGGAATGTGCATAGTCTCGGACAGGCATGAAGGCATTGAAAATGCAGCAGCAACATTGTATCCACAAGTACCTC
Source organism: Nicotiana attenuata (assembly GCF_001879085.1). Lineage (NCBI taxonomy): Eukaryota > Viridiplantae > Streptophyta > Magnoliopsida > Solanales > Solanaceae > Nicotiana > Nicotiana attenuata. Next base: position 71,018,166 of record NC_031989.1, on the reverse strand, counting down.
ATTGTGTCTGCATATGGCATCTATGGAATAATGTAAAAAAAAATTACAAAAACAATCATTTGCTGCTCAAAGACATATTCTTTGCTATGGCCAAAGCATACACAGTTGAGAAGTTTGATTACCACATGGCAGAGGTAAAGAAAATTGATAAGAGGGTCAAAGATTACTTAATGAATGTTGGGTATGAAAGATGGTCGAGAGCACATTCCACTGTCAACAGAACATTGACAATGACTTCAAACATTGCGGAGTCGATCAATGCAGCGCTCAAGGCTGCTAGGGAACTCCCAGTACTGCCTTTGCTAGACTACATAAGGCAATTGATCGGACGATGGAATGTTACAAACCTAAAGAATGCAGTAGAGTCATTCACTGATCTTGGAAAAAAATATGATACAATACTGATGACAATCTTGAATTGTCACATCAGATGAAGGTATGACTGGAATCTGTAAATACTTGTGCATAGAATATGTAATCATGCCGAATTTACGGATCTGTTATATCTTAACCCTTTGTGTGATTCTGTTAAACTAGTGTTTACATGCACAAAAGCAAAGGCTTTCAATTTAATGTAGCATTTATGCCTACCCCACTCTTGAAATATTGCTTGGTTTGACATGACATTAAGCTATTTTAATCTTGTAGGCTCTCTAGTATATGTATTTTGAGGGCATCTGCTTTGTCACCACTAATGATAGTTGATAAATTTTGTAGGTGACCCCTTCGACGAGTTACTTATATTCAGTACTTGACAAGGGTAAGCTGAGAATGGTGTTCCTAAAAGATCGAACTTGCAGCTGTAGAAGGTTTCAGTTGGATGAGCTGCCATGTGCACATGCTTGGGCAGTATTAAAATACAAACACATTGATCACATTGAGTATTGCTCGGTGTACTACACCACGAAGTACCTATTGAAGACCTATGAAATTCCAATTTATCCGGTTCCTGATGAAAGCACATGGGAAATTCCTGCAGAAGTTCTAAATGAAAAAGTCTTGCCACCAGATGTGACTAAAACAATAGGAAGGCCAAGAAAGGGGAGGTGCAAGCCAATATCTGAAAGGGAACGAAAAAGGTCGATTAAATGTGGACAGTGTGGAGAAGAAGGTCACAACAGAAAAACTTGTAGAAATAATCCAAAGAGAGGATGAAATATGTCAAATTTAGAATTACTTGTTATTTTACTTTACTGAATATCATAGAGATTTAGAAGAATGCAATATATCAAGAACTATATCATTGTAGAATGTCATTTGAATTTTAGATATAAATAAATATTTGACCTATCATTTAAAATCGTGTTGCAAGTTTATATTATACATCTGTTTGATTTAAAAAGAAGTTGTATCAGCTATGTATCACATTTGTATCATATATGTATCGCTTGTGCAACACATTTGTATCATCTATGCATCACTTGTATATCAACTATGTATCTCTATTTATAGGCTCTTACTCATGCCTGCATTTGTGTAGTAACAAAGCTAACTAATGGTAGCAGCTAGAAAACTATGCAAAATAGTTTTAGAAATTTGCAAATATAAGTGGCTTCATCAATACATATTTGAAAAGTATGTATCATTTGTGTAACATATCTGTATCATATGTGTATCATATCTGTATCATGTATGTATCATGCGTGTATCTGCAAGAGACACTGTATCACAAACTACCGTATATTTATCATATCTATAATTCACAACACAAAATCAAGGGAGAAAACACCAAAATAAACTAAACTGCAACAATCCAATATCGCACTGAAACTCATTAAACCTTTATAACAGAACAAACATCTCATTTGCCATACGATTCTTAAAAGTATTGATAAAATTCAAACACAAACAAATCTGATCTGTCTTCCAATAATGACAACATAACAGAACAGAATACAAAAAACAAAATTATAGAGTTCATCCTACAACAATGACAAAAGTAACTACTTCTTCTGCTTCCCCGCCTTATTCTGTCGACCAATAATCTCATCATCAGTTTGCGCGTTCAGTTCCATCTTCTTTCTAGCATAATCCCACAAGAAAGCACCAAATCTGCGCCGGTGTGCATAGGCATTGATTTTTTTAGGAGGCGTCTTGCCCTCAATGAAATACTCGGCAAATGATGCCGCAAATACACCGCAATCACTGCAAAAGTAATAAGAATGACAACTATCAAACTGCAGAATCTAAAAGCAAAACAGATTGTGTTGAAAGAAATTCATACGCTTCGACTTGTTGAGGCAATCCTTCAACCAATTTTACATCAAAGAGGGTAATCAAGTCTTTTGATTTGTAGACACCAGTGCGCCAATTGATATCTTTTTTGTTTAAATAGAAATGCGTGTGCACGAAAAAATGAGGCAGCAACACAGTATACTTGGACATGGCCTTATGAACTTTGGCTTGATGAGCAGCTCTACCGCGCATAGAGTCATACACATAAATGCACCTATCCTTGAAGGACATCACAGCCATTATCCAATGCCATTGTTCTGCAATATTAATTGGCATTAAGACACACTCGACAGTGTACCATAGAACATTGGCATCCAAGACAAACCCCTGAATATACTCTGCAATGACATGTTTCGAATTGCACACATCACTGTCTCCATCTGTATCAATAAACGCCTGCCACAACTCATTAATTTTCTCGTCGAAGTACCAATCTGTGGTGGTGAATGTTACAGGTAGGTCTTTGTCATACTTGCCCTTCTTCCTCAGATAATAGAACAAAACATCAATGTGCTGAAACAAAACATAACAAATAACTAATCACTAAACGCGCTCGAAAGCTTTAAGCAGCTACAGTTTTTCAAACCAAAATCACAGAAAATAAAGGAAAATGAATGCTCACTGCTAACTTAACAGGTCTGAGTGTTCATGTGTACACTGCCTAAAATTTAAAAAAAAATACTGCAAAAGTAAATTCTACATACCGAGTCATCCAAGGGCTGACCATTATATGCCAAAGTGTAAAACCAGTTTTTGTCTTCAACATGAAATATACCAAGATCATAAGCAGGATTGAGTTCACTAACATGCTTCGGGTAAATTTCATTCCTGGCAACATATATACACAAAAGAGTACACAATGATTTGATATAAAATAATTCTATAAGTGACAATATATTAAAATATAAAACTGAAAAAAAAATTAGAAGTTGGAAACATACTTCTTTCTGGACTTCCTTTCTTTGACCCACGCAGCAAAAGCATTCAACAAAGAGCTGTTAACACCAGTTCCGATTTTTCTTTGAAAAGGATGCTTAATAGCATAAATTTGCTTTTTTGCTTTCGCTGCAACAACACCAGTACTGGAACCTGAATCAAACACAGTAATGAACGGAGACTGCACGGCCTTTGCAGGACATCTCTTTCTTTTTTCATTTGCGGTGATACTTCAGGAAGTAATTCGGTATTGTACAGAACCATCTCCCCTGCCGCATCATCAACACTTGCAGTCGCACAAACAACACCAGTCCGAGATTCAGGAACCTTTTGTTTCTCATATTCTTCCTCCGTCTCCCCTGGCGCCGCATCAACACTTGCAGTCGCACAAACATCACCAGTTTGGGATTCAGCAACCTTTTGTTTCTCAGATTCTTCCTCCGTCTCCCCTGCCACCGCATCTGCAATCTCACCAATACCGCCACCATGTGCTACATTTGGTGTGAAAGTTACTTTAGCAACAAACATGTCAACTTTCACACCAGAAGGTCCTTCCATAGCATTGACACCTAACTGATCTGCTACATTAGTATCTCTTTGAGAATGTGGAACATCTTTGCCTTCACTTCCACCAACCTATTTTTTTTAAAAAGAATCGAATTATCAAAAATAACAAAGAAAAGAAAAGGGAAAAGTACAGAATGCACAACTAAACACACCTGACAACCATCCATTTCAACATCTTCATTGCCACCAAACTCCATATTGCTCACAAAATCATTATTGTCTTGACGACCACTAGTGTCTTCCTCTGGATGTGCACCATAATTGACTTCGCTTACACCAAGATATCTTTTAAAAAAGATATAGTAAGTTAACTAAAAAATAAAAAGAAATGCACAACGGAAAAGAAACACATACCTTGGAATTTATCAACTCAAACACCTCCTTGAATTTATCAGAAACATATTCCATGAAGGAATTTAACTGCTTATGGAGCTACAAGATGAAATAAATAAAAAAGATAATAGACTTTGAATATACAATTTGCAAAATAATTTCAAAAAAATATATAAAAAAGACCAATACATACTTGCTTCACATCAGCTTTCAACTTCTGCAACTCACGGTCATAATCAACAGGTTGGACGCCTGGCACGTTTTTTGGCGCCTTTTTTGGTGGGACAGGCTCCTTAATGTGTTTCGGGGGTGGCGAGACAAAATCATCGCTATCATCAATAGGAAGTTTTCCCCTGTTACGTGATGTAAAATATTTCTGATACTCATCGGTAACTTCAACAGGCAAAGTAAATCTTCTGAGCTCTTCAATTGTCGGAGAAATATTTTTAAACTACAAAGGTAACCAAAAGTGCTTCAGTCCTAGATGTATCAAAGATGTATAAAAACTGTATGTTTGATGTATCATAATGAATTATAGTGTATTATAAATGTATATCCCATCAAGACATAAAAGATTGTACCTTATTCCCTGTGCTGTTGAAGAAACCAGTAGAGAAGTCTTCACGCGTTGGTCTGTCTGTCATTTCCCAATTCAATATGCGTGGTGTATGATCTCCAACGCGAACAGCAAATTTTTGATCAACTACAGTGCAACATTCATAGAACCACACCTGTAGTGCAAGAGGAAATCCACCAATCCTATAAAACTCAGACTTCCCCCTCAACCTGTCCCTCACCGACTTCATTAAAGCTCGAAACGCAATCTTACCCCATGGAAACGACACATACTCATCACTCTCGACAAGATGGAAATCACGTTTACTTATAAATGTCTTCTGAGCCTGAGTGGACATTAGAAATGTGTTTATGAAATAAATGATTGCAATCTTAACTGCATCTTCATCAGACTGCCATTTCTTCTTCTCAAAACAATCAATAAGTGAGTTCTTTGACACCACTTCAAAACCAGAAAAATAAGTATCCACCAACCTATTGGGTCCACTGAATTTACCCTCAACAGGTTCATTAACACAACAGTTTAAACCACTTACAATACCAAATTCTCGAAGACCAAAATGTAAAACACATTCGTCATTCAATTTCACATACAATTGGTCACACTTATCTTGAACCAACTCCCTAAACATTAAAGAACGAATAAGTTGTGCCTGGATAGCAACTCGAGGTAAATCAAGGAAATAGCCAAAACAGCTTTCCCTAAACATCCGAAGCTAGACATCAGTCAACTTTGACTGTAAAACCGATACAATGTCCACATTAGTGTATGATGACCAATGAGTAACAGGAAACGGCTCACCAACTGGAATATAGAGCTTCCAAGGCTACAAATACATGACACGAATTAAAAACAAACAAATACAAACTAAATCCAAATTTTAAAAGAAGAGTCAACAATAGAAAAAAGTATAACTGAAATTGTATATACCTTACAAACTTTGTCAGGAATTTTAACTTTTTCTGCCTTCTGAACCTTGTTTTTTTAGGTTTGACACCCAAATTCACTTCGTCCTCCACGACACGTTTTCTCTTGCTCTTCTTTTTCTCAGTTTTTCCAACAATATCCTTTCGAGATTCTAACACTTTAACACTGTCGGAACGATTTTGACTTCGCATATTTTGTTCATCAATCGATTTCTCAACTAAAACCGGGGTTGAATGAGGAGATAAACTCATCGACCTAGTTTTTCTTCTGATGTTGCTCGATTTCTCTATTGAAACAGACTTTGAATAAGGTGATGAACTCATCGAACGAGTTTGTCTTCTCATATTGCTCTGTTTCAAAATTGAAACTAGGTTCAATGACAAATTTTTTTTAGAAAATATACGAACAAAAGGTTACAGAAATTTGTGAAAAAATTAATACAAAAACTCGACAAAAACTTACAAAATCAGTCGCAAAAGCCTAAAGAAAAGCAACATCGATTCTACAAAAACGCATGCAATCAAAAAAATATACAAAATAAGAGGTTTTCTACTCCAAAATACCTGGAATCAGACGAAAATAACCGAAAATGTATCTTGTTTTGTCGTCAATTTCATCAATTTTGGTTGAATTTAGGAAAAAATCGCAGAAAGAGTGAGTGAGAGAGAGAGAGAGAGTGAGAGATATAGAGAAAGAGAGGAACTCGGTTTTGTATAATAACGGATACAAAAAGAAACTGACATTATTTGAAATTATTTGGGCCAAAAATGACATTTGGGCCTTTTTTAGTAGATATTTTATTTTGGGCTATATTTTGTTAGGAAAGTTTGTAGAGTGACATAGCTGGTAATTTCCCAAGAAAATTTTCTCTAGTGATCAGTTGCAAAAGGAGATGCTTTTTATGATGAACTTTTGAGTAAATTAATTTTAGAGAACTTTACAGAATGTATCGGGAAAAAATTATTTATCGCACTTACCATAGAATAGCATTTACCATTTATTACCAACTAAAATACAATGGTATACAACACTCAAAGTACTAAGTCTCACGATCTAAATCCGGCTTAGCTGTGATAGCAGCTAATCCAAACCCGTTAGGAAAGTCAACTAACAATACGTCATTCAACTAATAATTCTTAATCATTAAAGAAGCAAAATTATAGAAATTATTAGAACTATTCCTCAAGAATTGGTGGTCCAAATAATAAGCAACTAAGATTTGAATTACAACATCGGCGAGAAGAAATATATTAGCGGTTTGAAAGTTAATTAAATAGAAATACAAGTCTATACTACCATGAACAACATTATAGTAGATAGCTGGAATGCTGAAGTCTTCAATATTCGCCCTCGGACTCTGCAACCGCTTATCTCCAAAATATTTTCATGCAAGATATAGAAGTGTAGTATGAGTACACCCGAACTTATATACTCAATAGTATCTTGACTAACCTCTATAAAGTAGTGGTGAGGTTTTTAAATCAAAATATACTCACTAATATAACTTGTGCAGTTAACAAGCAATAGAAATAAGAAGACAAATAACAAGAATAAATAAGAGAAATAGTAAATCGATTAACTTAAGAAATAACGTTCATGTTTCTCAAAGATCACAACCAAATTGTTTCTTAGCAACTCAAAACAAGGGGATGAAACAATATCCACGAAAAAACCACATTCAAAACCACATATCCGCATTAAAAAGAAATATGCACAAGATATCAAATTAAATGGCACAGCAATACCTTTCGTGCATTTATCTCATCCTCGTGACCAAGCATCAAAAAACCGTTCGTGCAATACCACTCTTCCTCACCAATAACATATATAATAGCACAAAAACAAGTAGAAAGCTTATAGAAAGCAGTAACAATAAGGTCGAAGGCATAAATGTAATGACAACAAATAAGGTAAAAGGCATATGGATGTTAGTAACAAACACGATAGAAGGCATGAAGCTATTAGTAACAAACAAGACAGAAGGCATATAGATTGTAGTAACAAATAAGATAGAAGGCATATAAATAGTAATAACAAACAAGATAGAAGAGATACATATAACAATAGCAAATAAGGTAGGTGGCATATAGGCAACAGTGAAAAACAAGATAGAATGCATATAAGTAACAGTAACAGACAAGGCAAGATGTACCTAAGTGACAACAACAGACAAAACAGGTGGCACATAAGTAAGCACAACAAACAAACAAGGTAAGATGTAAATGAGTAACGGTAACAATCAAAGCACGATACATATATTTATGTATATGAGGGAAAGATAAACACAATACAATGCATGTCTCTCTTCCACGCCTGCACGAAAACGCCCTTCGTGCCGTGAACACTCATCCGCACATGTATGAAAACACACTTCATGTCATGAACGCTCATACTAACTTGCATGGAAATACCTTTTGTCCCATGAACTCTCATACCCACTAATACGAAAATATCATTCATTCCAATATCATATCAAAATGCATGAAAATACCCTTCGTGCTAATATCATGTCACGATCCCAATTTTTCACCTTAGGATGTCGTGATAAGTTGGTATCAAAGCTCTAGGTTCATAGGTGTTATGAGTCATAAGCAATTTTAGTAGAGTCTTGCGGATTGGTACGGAGACGTCTGTAATTATCTTTGAGAGGCTACAAACTGTTAGGAAATTCCACTTCCTTGATTCCTTATCTTGCGAGTTTGTTGACTTCAAAATCTGAAATATTGTCTTCTATTCGCTCATATATGGTGACACGCACTGCTATATCCGATGATCAGACAACCACGCCCCCTGCTAGAGCCGCGAGAGGTCAGGGTCGGGGTAGAGGACGAGGAGGGGCACGTGCTACAGTCAAAGCACCTGCCCAAGCAGCGACTGAGGAGCCACCAGTAGCTCTGGTTGGGGGACAGGCACCCGAGGTGCTTGTTGCTTCCCTTGGACTTCAAGAGACCCTACCATAGTTCTTGATCATGTTCAACACTCTAGCTCAGGCAGGATTGATTCCCCCTTGCACCAGCTACATCTCAGGCTGGGGAGGAGCTCAGAGTCCCGCGGCACGTACTCCAGAGCAGTGGGTACACATTGATTAGGTCTCGGTTGTTTTTCCAACACAACCCGTTATCGCGATTCAGCTTGATGTCTGGCCAAAGGCATCTGAGGAGGAGCAGAGGAGACTTGAGAGGTGCAAGAAGTATGACACAACTACCAATGATACGTAGGATTTCTAGAGAAGTGCCCCCGTATTCTCCGCACCATGGGTATTGTGGAGGTGAGAGGAGTTGCTTTTACTATATTTTAGTTGTCGGGAGCAGCGTATCGGTGGTGGCAAGCTTACGAGAAGGGTAGACCAGATGATGCAACCCCACTCACCTGGGGTCAGTTTTTAGAGATGTTCTTGAGAGAGTTTATTCCCTAGACCCTTTGTAATGCATGGCGCATCGAGTTTGAGCCACTATGTCAGGGGACTATGTTAGTTTCTGAGTATACAATTAGATTTAGTGAATTGTCCCAACATGCACCAGTCTACACTCAGAGAGCAAGTTGGCAGATTCATCGAGGGGCTCAACTATGGTCTTAGATTCAGTATGACTCGATAGTTGGAGATAGATACTCTGTATCAACAGGTGGTAGAGATCGCGCGGAGGTTGTATGGTATGCAGGGCCATGAGAGAGAGGATAGGGAGACAAAAAGGCCTCGAGATTCGAGAGGATATAGCGGTGCCCGCGCTCCCGTTGTAGCCCATCATGGCGGAGTCTTTGTGATATGCCCAGTTCATTCAGCACTTCCATCTTCTATCAGTGCTCCGGCTATTCTAAGTTGTCAGATTGCCCATTTTGCTGAGCCATTTTCCAATGCATCTCCTGCACGGGTTGCCTTCAGCGGTCAATCTAGCCGACCAGGCCAGAGCCAGTTTCAGCAGCCATGCCCATCGAGAGTAGTGTGGTGATACCATACATATGGTCAGGGACTGCCCCAAACTTAGGAGGGGTGCACCTCCATAGACTACATAGGATCCACGGATTCCACGGGGTCCACAAGGTTCACAAGCCATGGTTGCTGCTCCGTTTATCGCTCCACTTACCCACCAGCTAGGGGTGGAGGTCAGGAAGGTAGAGGTTGCCCTAGAGGGGGAGGCCAGGCTCGTTTCTATGCTTTTTCTGGTAGGATGGAGGCGGCTGCATCGAATACTGTCATCACAAGTATGGTTCCGGTCTATCATAGGGATGCATCGGTCTTATTTGATCCGGGATTAACTTATTCATATGTGTTATCTTACATTGCTCCGTATCTAGATATATCACGTGATTCTTTGACTGCTCTTGTATATATGTCCTTGCATATAGGATATTCCATTGTTGTGGACCATGTTGATCGGTCGTGTTTAGTCACTGTTGGTGGTTATGAGATTGTGAAATGGACTAGTTGTCGCCCTATCATTCTATTTTGGACTGTCACGCCAAGACTGTGACATTGGTTATGCCAGGGTTGTCGCGATTGGAGTAGGGGGTAAATTGAGTTATATTCCTAGAAGGGTGGTGTCTTTTCGAAAGGCACAAGGAATGGTTGAGAAGGGGTGTGAGGCATACGTAGCCTTTATGAGAGATGTTAGTGCTGATACTCCTACATTTGAGTCAGTTCCGGTAGTGAGAGATTTCCCAGATGTGATCCCTGCAGACTTTCCAGGCATGCCGCCCGATAGAGATATCAATTTTGTTATTGACTTGGTGCCGGGCACTCAGCCCATTTCTATTCCACCATATCGTATGGAACCTATGGAGTTAAAGGAGTTGATGGAGTAGCTTCATGAGTTTCTTGATAAGGGTTTCATCCGGCCGAGTGTCTCACCTTTGGGTGCTCCATTTTTGTTCATGAAGAAGAAAGATGGATCTATGCGGATGTGCATTGATTATAGGCAGCTAAACAAAGTCATAGTCAAGAACAAGTACCCATTACCATGCATTGATGACTTATTTGACCAACTATAGGATGCTAGAGTGTTCTCAAAGATTAATATGAGGTTAGAGTATCATCAGCTTAAGATTCGGGACTCGAATGTCCCAAAGACTGCTTTTAGGACTCGGTATGGTCACTACGAGTTTCTAGTGATGTTATTTGGGCTGACCAACGCCCCAGTAGCATTCATATTCCTGATGAACAGTGTATTTTAGCCATATCTTGAATCATTCTTCATTGTGTTTATTGACGACATCTTGGTATATTCTCGCAGGCGGAGGATCATGAGCAGCATTTGAGGATCGTGCTCCAGACCTTGAAAGAGATAAAGTTGTATGAAAAATTCTCAAAGTGTGAATTCTGGCTTGATTCGGTGGCGTTTTTGGGTCATGTGGTGTCGAGTGAGAGGATTAAGGTAGATTCGAAGAATATTGAAGTAGTTTAGAGTTGGCCTAGAAATTCTTTAGCTACTGGGATCTGTAGTTTTGTTAGATTCGCGGGTATTACCGTTGTTTTGTTGAGGACTTCTCATTTATTAATGCACCTTTGACCAGATTGACCCAGAAGGGTGCTCCATTCTGGTGGTTCGACGAATGTGAGGAGAGCTCTCAGAAGCTCGAGAGTGCCTTGTCCATAGCTGCAGTACTAGTTTTGCCTTCAGCATCGGGATCATATACAGTTTATTGTGATGCTTCGCGAATTGTTATTGGGTGTGGCTTGGTATAGGAGGGTAGGGTGATTGCTTATGCTTTGCACCAGTTGAAGCCCCATGAGAATAGGTCTGTTATGCTATTTAGAACTTGTCTACAAAATTTGGTGTCATTTGGAGTTGAATTGAAGAATTTTACTTTGAAATTCATGCGTTTTGGTGTCTGATTCGTAGTTATAGATGTTATTTTTGTGATTTGATCATGCAAGAGATTTCGTATGATGTTTCTAGACTTATGTGGACGTTTGGTTTGGAGCCTCGAGGGCTCGGATGAGTTTTGGACATGTTTCGGAAAGTTTTGGACCGAAAAACGGAATTTGGTGTGCTGATGCCTCTGGTGACATTTGCGAGCACCAGGGTTGCAATTGCGACCTTAGTAGAGGGGCCTCGAGTATCACAATTGCAATACCTAGGTCGCAATTACGAATAGTGATAGGAGGTTGGGTAGATCGTATTTGCGACAAAAGAGTCGCATTTGCGGTGAGGACAGGCTTTGCAAATGCGAAGCCAATATCGCAATTGCGACCTCCTCTTAGGCTGTCAGTGTCTGCATTTGCGAGGATTTCTTCGCAATTGCAAACTCATGTCGCAATTGCGACAACTGCAACTAAACAAAAGGTTAGTAAAGTCGGGATTTAGTCTCATTTCTCATATTTTAGAACCCTAGACTCAGTAGGAGGCGATTTGGAGAGGGGATTTTCATCTAAAAACATTGTGTAAGTGATTCTAATCAATTTTCAACTATAATTCATGATTATATCTTGGATTTAACATCAAATTTATGTGAATCAAGGAGGAAAAAGTAGGAAATTTTGTCAAATTTTTGAAAATGAGAATTCGAGTGTTGAGAGTTGATTTGGACTCGGAATTTGAATCTAATCACATATATGGACTCGTGCGGCTATGGGTAGTCAGAATCTATTCTTGGACCCGGATTTTGACTGGGCGAGCCCCGAGTTGACTTTTGTTGACTTTCTGGAAAAAATGTAAGATCATATCTTTATCCATTGTAATTGTTTTCCCTTGCATTGTTTGATGATATTAAGTCAATTTTGGTTAGATTTGATCCGTGTGGAAGAGAATTTTAGGGAAAAAACTATTTTCGAGTGTTGAGTTGGCCTAGTTGAGATAAGTATCTTGCCTAACTTTGTGAGGGAGAAACTACCCCTTAGGATTTGGGCTTTGATTGTGTTATTTGTGTTATGTCAAAGCCGTGTACGCAAGGTGACAAGTTGGTATACGGGTTATATGTGGTATTTGACCGGTTTAGGTTATTTAGACTCTTTTTATGCCTTTAATTGAATTGTCTTATCATGTTTTAATTCTCATTGTTAATCTACTCTTACATGTATTATTCTATTATTACATGTCTTATTTGACTTTGTTAACACTTGTTCTACCTCTTGCTTATTGTTTTGCTCTTATATGCCTAGTTGAAGTTATTGCCTTCCTTATTACTTTGTTACACCTTTAATTGTTAAATCACTTGTAATTGTTAAGCAATTCACATTTATTGTTATTATTGATATTCTTGTACACATTATTATTGAGCCATGGTAATTGTTGTGGAAATATTGATATTGTTGGTTTTTGGCAAGTTTTGGCACATGGGCACTTGTGGTGCGAGTTGTTATTGTGTTGTGGTATTGATGCGCATGCGGCAGTATAAAGATAAGGGTTGATGTGCATTCAACGACATAAGGTGGGATTTATGTGCGTGTTGCTAGTAAGGGAATTACTTGAAGCCACGTAGCGTCATAAGGTGGGCTAAAGTGCATGTAGATATTTCACGAAAAATATTTTCAAAACTATCTAAATGTAAGGCTCACGCGACGGTATAAGGAAAGATTGTGTTTGAAATTGAGAAATGTGAATATAAGACGGTACCTCGGTTGTGATTCTTGTTGTATACGAGGGGTACCTCAGTTGTGATTCTTGTTGTGCATCTCATGTTGAAAAAAGTTATTGGTGGAATAGTTCTTGTTGCTTTTATTTTTCCTTGTCTTATCAGTTTTGTCCATATTGACTATTGTGGTTCTCTTATTTGCTTCTTTCTCGTTATCTCTATGCATACAATTTTATCATTAGTCTATGTTATTAACATGTTTCGTTATTATTTATCCGTTACTTCTCATTATTATATTTTCGTTCTGTTTATTATGTCCTAATATGTGTCTTGACCTGGCCTCGTCACTACTCTATCGAGGTTAGACTTGATACTTATTGGGTACCATTGTGGTATACTCATACTACGTTTGTGCACATCTTTTTTTGCAGATTAGGTACGTCTGCCCGTGTTGGGCATTAGTGATTGATTGTAGCTGTTTTTCGAAGACTTCAAGGTATGCCTGCTCGACGTCCGCAGGCCTCAGAGTCACCTTCCATCATCTTTTCATTCTGTTTGCATTTCTTATTCAGACAGTGTTGTAGTAGACATTCTGGATTATTCAGTAGAGCTTATGATTCACTTCCACCGATTTTGGGAGAAGTGTTGTTAAGATCCTATTTTGGAAGGTTACTATATGAGTATATCAGTTTTACTTTAGTATTTCTGTTTGATTATTTCGGTTAAGTTATTATTAAATATTAGGCTTATCTAGTCTTAAATATTAGATGTCATTACGACATCCTAAGGTGGGAAATTGGGATCGTGACAGGTGCTACATATTGTCTCTTCCTAGGTTTGAATCGTCCCAATTTTGTTCAAAGTCTTAAAATTATTTAGACATTATTCACTTAAAGATTTTTGATCAATGTGACCTTTAAACACTACTAAGTTTGTTACAAACAATCACAACCACCAATACTAGCCTCAAAAGCATAACCACACCACCACCTACCTCCATCTCCGGATATTTGCATCCTCTGTTTTAAAAGGAAGAATAGAGACTCGCCCCGGGGCGAAGCACTCGTAAAATGCCCCTAGGCTTATGTGTGGGGCTTAGTTCCGTTAGGCTTACTCGTTGGCCATCAGGGCTTATGCCTCGGGCACGTCCAACGCCCAGTGTACTAGGCTCGCCTAATAGAACTTTATGCAACTGTATGTAACTAGCCTTGTAAATCCTTAATTTTTCTTAATAAATCGTTGACTATTCAAAATTACTTTTTTCTTAATCATAAATCATTAAGTTGAGAGTATTTTATGTCATAATTAAAGTAAAAATTAATGCACGTTATCCACTAAGACTACTATGTTGGTTAATCTTAAATAAATCTTTCATTTAAAAGTATTTATTTATTAACTTTTGTTATGTCTTTACTATATAATAATCAAAAAAAAATTATAATTATTTTTTAAATATTATTTTTTCACGTTTACGAGATACAATACTTATTAATTTAATAGCTTAGTATTAGCTAGTAACTATTTACAAATAATTAGTTATCATGGTATCGTATGGTGAATTATATGTCACTTTATTAACTTGTTGAAACTTAAAAATAAATGATGCTAGAGAATCATATTTAAATTGTGAATTATGTTTTTATATGCATTCTCTTTCAAATAGAAAGCATATTAAATAAAAGGAGTATTTTGAGAAAAATATCAAATTATAATATCGAAATTCTTTCAAGATTCATTACTCCTTAAGAGATACATATCAAATACATTAATTTTGATGTTGAGTTGTAACGACGTTGCAGCTAATTTGCATTATGATATATGTCATACTTTTCTTATTTTTCGTAGTTGAATAATAAATTATAAATATTTTATATAGATTATTTGTTATAATTTTGTGATTTTAATTTAATTTTAATAATTATTTGTTATTTATACTATTTTAAAATTCTTGAAATTAGTAAAATTTAAAGATCCGTGGGACTTACGCCCCATGTATCAGCACTTACGCCTCACCTCGTCAGAGATAAAACGTCTCGCCTCACGCCCCGCCTTTTAAAACATTGTTTGCATCCACCACACCATCATCACTAGTCACCCCAATAAACCAACACCATTCACCAGCCATAACACTATTAGTTACTTTCACCACTAACCACTTTTGTTGCAAGCTACCAAAATCATCTACCTTTACCATAAGCATTGCCTCCCGCCTCCACTTCTTGTCTCTACCACCAACTTCTTCTACCGCCAACCACAAAGAACAATCACCNATATATATATATATATATATATATATATATATATATATATATATTATTCGCCATCACCTCATAATTGTCACCATCGACGATAATAATTACCAAATGTTATCGCGGTTAGATTTTATTAAACAAACAGTTATTTGTAACATCATATAAATTAAAATTTTCTATAAAGCATACTCCTCTATAATTAAAGCGAAATTACTTTCTTCGTTCGTTAAGGTAAAATAAGCTATTTTTTACAACATTAATTCCAATTTTAGGGAGGAAATAGAGGTATTTAAATCAGTAGATATCAAACTAAGAGACTTGCATCATTTCACAATCCTAAAATAGTAGCGCTGGGGCAACGATTACTCTACTATACTTAGAGGCGTTCGGACAATATTTGATTGAAGTTAATCAAAAATAAAAAAGAAAAAGAAATTATCTAAAAGTAAACTTAGTAACAGTATTTGGAAGTTGGCAGCTTTGTAGTAATAATCTTCCTACAAGTAAAAACGTTAAAAACGAATCAGCTAATTCGGGAACCAATTTATGATTCAGAGAAAATATATAGGACATTTATTAGTTTTACTTGATTGCAAATGTATATGGAAGTAAATAAATTAAAGGTTGATTTAAGCAATCTTTTTATCTGTTCTTCTCTATTCATTTTAATATAACTTAGATTTAGCCCAACAATAACCTTTTCTTAATATTTTGGTCGGTGTATAATCTAGTTGGTAATTTCCTTCACTTATAAGTTATATGAGAAGTGATATATGTTTAAACAATTGCATTTATGAGTGAGATTTGGATATTCAAAAATAAATAATAGAAATCAAAGATTGCTAAGAATTCGTTGGGCCGTGTGATTTTAATATGGCTTATGGCAAGCTAAATCAGTGTAAAACCCGCAATCGAATGGTGTTTGCGTGTGCATACATAGAAAGGAATTTTTTTTACCTCCTATAGCAAAGGTTAATACCTTATTTAATTTATATAAATACCATTTTTAAAAAATTATATTCTATAGATATCTTTTAAGGTTTATAGCAAAATATTTAATTTTGGTTACCTCCTAGCCCTAAGCCACTAAATACGCTAATCAATTATACTATTTTCTTCCTCTCTCTACTTTGATACATCCCAGAGGAAGGAACAGATGACGTAGCAGAGCTTGTCTCCACAATTGAATCCCGAGTTTGACGTTCTGATCGTATGATAACAACATCTCTTCTCAAAGAATTATCTTCTTCAGCCGCAATGTGACTAATTGGTAAAACTTGCGAATTGTTTCTTTCGCGAATGAGGTCTGTGAGTGACGATGCAAGGTCCTCAAACATCTGCTGTGCATTTTCTAATTCCGATGAAAGAGAGGCAGCACCCTCTGATAATACCCTCGGAAGACGATATAGTAGACTGGATACTAGGTGGATTATCTCGTTGCTCGACGACGGATTCGCCGGAAATTAGGGTTTGTTCTTGAACAAAGACGACGAAATTTGGGGCTGAGCAACTTGATTTTCTGTTAATATATTTCAATATATTTTCAATGTATCACGGTGTATTATCATGTATTTCATCGTATTCATTGTCGTTTTTTTCATTGTAATTCAATGTATCTCGTTGTATTCCATGTATTTCATTGTATTCACTGTCTTCTTTTCATTGTATTTCAATGTATCCCGCTGTATTATATGTATTTCATTATATTCACTGTCTCGCTATATGCCATGAATGTATTCATATGTTTTGTTTAATTAATATAATTTATGTATTAAGATGTATTATATAATTTCTCTGAAGATTGCTATGTATTTGGGGTATTTTTCGGTTGAGAATTTTTTTTATAACTAAAAATACAAAATTTGTATGTTATAATTGAGTTTGTTGATTAGGAGTCTATTATGTTAATTGATTCACTTTCCGTTTTAAAAAACAGTGTAATCCCTTTTTTCACGTTGTGAATACAGCCGAATACAATAATCTGTCCAGCTGTAATCCCATGTTTCACTCCATGAATACAGTCGAATACACTCGAATACAACAACTGATTAGCTGGACTTCCCTGATTCACGCCTATTTTTGCTACTGTATTCATGAATACAATAGCTTAAATACATCAAATACATCTTATAACCACACAAAAGGTATCTATAATCCGTAATATAGCAAATGATATCTATAAATGACTAATTACTATCAAAAGATCGTGTTTTATAAAAATTTCTCTATATAGAATAATAATCTTTCACAACTTGGTAGCCACATTTCATTTATGGTTTTTCTGCAAAAGAAAACTAAAAGGAACTTCGATGATTTTGTTCTCTATGTATGATCCGAAAAAGAGTGTGGTATGCATTCAAGCATTTACCTTAAAAAAAAGACCAAATACATACACATACCCTTAAACTTGGCACGAAATTTCATTTTGGCACCTTATCTCAAGCATGTTCCAATTGGGCACCTCATGTACTCTTAAACTGTGTCATTTAAACCCCTCTTGACTTGCCAACAAAAAATATTGGATGCGTGAACTATACGTGCGTGATGTGGCAAAAATATCAAATGAAAACAAGTCAAGTGGCTTTGAGTAAAATTCCTGAGCTAAAAAGAACACTATTTTGAAACAGCCCATGAACCCCGCGACCCTTTCGTTGCCATTGCGTCATTTCTTCCCGGAATCCCTCTCCTCCATAGAACCCCTCACCATTTCCAGACCAGCTTCTCCCACTCCCCCGCGCACACATCTATTTTGCCTTAAAGACTGCTGGACTGTCTAGGGCAATGAATATTTAAACAGAAAGGCAATAGGTTGCACTTGGTTTTAGTTCAGTCTTTGAAAAACTAGTTTTGGAGAAATAAAGAAAATAATGAATGTTAAGACTAGATTTTGAGAACGATTTGTTAAATGTACGAGTTAGTTTTTAAAAAAATCTAAATCTACATTAGATTGTTTAGTTCTCCAAAAGCATTTACACTCAAACTCTATTCATGCTTCTTATTTTGGTTCTTGAAAATATTTAGAATACAGTTTTACTTTATGAAACGAAATTATCATATCATTATTTAATGGACATTACTGTATAAAAAGATCAATGAAGCTTTTCCAGCAATGAATCTGGGAAGACGAAATATAATGAAGGTGGATTATGAGAAAATATATGGAAATTTGTTAGGGAATTGTTGGTGGAAACATGAAGTGGAAGAGAGGAACGTGATGGAAGTTGTCAAAAAATTCGCCGGACTCCAATGTGTGGCGAACGCCGTCCCGGAACTATGAAAATAATCTAATTTTAGGCAAAAGAGTAACTTAGCAAACCATTTCACGCGCTAAAAAGATGGGTAAAACACACATCATGCCACATCAGCAATGTGAGTTTAAATGACACGGTTTGAGCATACATGAGGTGCCCAATAGGAACATGCCGAAGATAAGGTGCCAAAATAAAATTTCGGGCCAAGTTCAGGGGTCTGTGTATGTATTTGACCTTAAAAAAAAGACTGACATATTCAGAGATCATATAAAAAAAAGAAATTTATATTGCAACATACTTTTACACACTATTGAAATTTGTAATCTTAAAAATAAATAAAAAAGATTACCTACTACAAAAGTTAAATCAGTATGATATTTTAAAAATTCTTTACACCATCCATGGATATTATTTCAACTCTTTAGAAAATATATATTATAAACATCATGAAACAATAATTTAAGTCTGAACAATAATAGTGTCAAGTAGAGAATTCTTCAATTTGTGGACTGCTTTGCAAACATGAACAATATAAGTAGAGTTCTTCAAAACTGTATTCTCTTGTTTGTATTTTATAAATACTTTTTCTTGCGACATTATCATTTTCTTTGGTCTAGGACTATCATTTACAATATATCATTGGCGAAAAATTCTAACTTTTAGCGAGCAAGTAGGAGAAAAATTAAAGATATAATAAAGGAAAATAATAGCATGCAAGTCCGTTTTTCTCGTCTCACACTTCTTTAGCATGGTATAAGGGATAGTTTACGGAGATTACAATCCTAACTGTAATTAAAATCTGTATCTTGAACACGAAAAAGTCTTGGATCTTAACTCAACAGCTTTCCTCTTTCAAACATTTGAATCCCAAGCAATTGACCTAATAATTAACTTTATTTTTTGTTTGCCGTTTTCTAAAGCAAAACCTTGTGTGGCTGGTGTGACAATACCAACATGTTTAACATTAATTAAATTAGATGGCTACAAAGTAGATAATTCAGAAGCTTCATATGATTATATCAAACCATATATATTAAATTTGAATTCATAAACATTGACAGCCTAAAGAACATTGTAATATATTAAAAACTAATTACATATAATTTTCGGGCTTTTTTCACTTTTAGTCCGCAACAAAAACTATTTACATTTGGTCACCGAAAAAGTATATAAAATTTATATAATTTTTCTATATAACGTACAGAATGTATATATACAAAAAAAAAAAATATACATTTTTTCAGCTATTATTTTGAGAGCGGCTATACAGTGTCATTTTCTAATAATTTTCCATAGCAAAAATGAACTGGTTATCTGCAATTTGCAAACCATATCACGTGACCCGGTGCAACAATTAAACCTCTATACTGAAAATTCTTTTTCAATCAGTGCTTATAATCCAAATCCTATATTATTATAAATGAAACCAATAATTTGAAGGAAATAATAACAGAGTGTGACAGATCACTTCTTATCTGTCTCACCACTATATAAACCACACACAGACACAGTCCTCTGTCCCGCTAAAAAACTCAAGTAGAGAGAACATAGTAGAATGTTGCAATATTTTTATATTCCTCTCCTTCTTCTTGTTCTGAATTTTGGAGTTGTAGCGATTAGCGAAAAAGCTTTGGCTGAACAAGAAGCAGACCGAGTAAACCGATTACCCGGTCAGCCGCCGGTGAGTTTCAAGCAATATGCCGGATATGTTACTGTCAACGAGACTCATGGAAGAGCACTTTTCTACTGGTTTTTTGAGGCCACTGCCAATCCTGAAAAGAAGCCACTTCTCTTATGGCTCAATGGAGGTAAGTACCAATCAACACATAAATATATTTATTTTAATTCACACAAATTGTCATTCTCATAATGTATACCATTTTATGCTAAGAAGGTTAATTAATTCTATTATTTTTTAGGTTACTTATTACATTTTTTTTTTATGTATGCTTATCCATAGTGATGGAATAGTTTATTAGCTATGTTTGAATCCAACTCAATATTTTCGACCTGAAAAATAAGTTATCCGTTTCTTCAGTTAGGTGCATCTATCTTTTGATGCCATAGTGTCGAAGTTAAACTCCTCACAAAATTAAGTTTATGCTAGTTACTACTCTCTCCGTTTCAATTTATGTGAACCTGTTTGACTGGGCACGGAGTTTAAGAAAAAATAAAGACTTATAGAATTTGTGGTCCTAAACAAGTCTAAAAAGGGCTCAGAGTATTTGTGTGTTTATAAAAGCTTCTCATTAAGGATAGAATTGTAAGTTTAAGCTAAATTGTTACCAAATTTAGAAAGGCTTGATTCTTTTTGGGACGGACAAAATAAGAAATAGGTTCATATAAACTGGAATTTGTTTTTTCATGTCCCGTCATACAATTTATTTCTGTATGTACTACAACCTTGACATGTTGCTATCTTATAGTTATGCATTGAATTCCGTGAATTTCATATCTTTCACAGTACTCTAGCCGTGGATGATATGAAAATAATAACATTTGATGATCTAAGGTAGTCTTTGTTATTTATACATATACAATTACAACGTACAACCGCACTGTAAAATTTGACATCATAGGCTAGCTGTTGGATATGTGTTATTGGCCGTTGATGTGAATTTCTTTAACAAACAATTCTTATCAATATTCTTTTATCAAATATAAGATAGTCTCCTATTTATAACTATGAGCGAAATGAACTAAGAATTGATTAGATTATTATTTTGCAAAGGTAAAAGTAACCAAAATTACAGAACAAAAATGCTTAGACATTTTCTATATAATTTTCTGTTTTATCTAGTTAATTGTTTCATATGTTTGACGGCTTTGTTATTTTTTTAGTCTGTCAGAAACCAATCATTCTTGTAGTAAGTACTATATAAATTAGAATTTTCTCTTGCTTAAGCAAGACAATATATATGGCATATTTTCGTTACAACCTCCGTTCCAGTTTATGTGAACCTATTTCCTTTTGGTCCGTTCCAAAAAGAATGACTCCTTTCTAAACTTGGAAATAATTTAGCTTAAATTCCCTATTCTACCCTCAGTGAGAAGCTTTTACAACCACACAAATACTCTGGACTCCTTTTTGACTTGTTTAGGACCACAAATTCTAAAATTCTTCATTTTTTCTTAAACTCCGTGTCCAGTCAAACAGGTTCACATAAATTGGAATAGAGGAAATATTTATTAATAAGATTTGGTAATTAGACAACTCTCTGTCAGAATTTAACTCATTATCACATTTTCATCCTTAATGCCGGCAATTATTAAGTTTCTACAATTATTAAGTCTAACTTATAACCATATTTATAGCTTTGTGGACAAGATGAATTGATTGATTTCCTTCATATAAATTTTGTGGACAATATGAATCTTGAATAGACACCCAACTTTACAAGGATGGCTGTTTTTTTTTTTTTTATTAATTTATAAGTATTGGAATTTATTATTGTTCAGGCTTTGACCAATGCTGAAACCATGACCTTTCTATCAGCAAGTATATTTTTGTTTCAAAAAAATTGGACCTAATTAGGTAATGTACATACAACATATATGTAGACAAATTTTCTATTGAAATAATACCTTAAGACATTCGAAATGAATGGGCAGCTTTAAATTATGATATGTCATAATCTCCAGCTATGCTTAAAAGCAAAGACAAGTAATGAAAATCATACCATACAACAAAGAAGAAAAACATGTGCAAGACTTTCTGGATTTTTATGGCACCTAACGAATTAACTTTCATCATTTCATTTTCCTCTTTTTTTTTTTCTCTAATTAATAAATTCACTCTAGGTATAATTACAAATGACATTTTTGTTTTGTCTTCATTGACATTTCAGGCCCAGGATGCTCATCAATTGGCTACGGTGAAGCAGAAGAGTTAGGGCCTTTCTTCACACAGAAAAATAAGCCAGAGCTCAAGTTCAACAAATTCTCATGGAATAAAGGTAAAGAGGAAAAACAAAAAGAATTTATTGGATAAAAAGTTATTTAAGTTTTGTTGAGCATAAATACTTGTCAGGTGAAATTGACTTTAAAATTATCAATTTCATAGAAGAAAATAGTCTTCCTTATGCAACCAAATATCTACTCTAATTAATCAACATTAGAAGTATTAATTTTTCTGCATTAATGTAGAGCCTTCTAATGTTTTTGCCTTAAAACGATTGATCGTTTTAAATAACAACCCAGCTTGAAATTAGATCGAAAAATATTTTTGTTAGCTCATACTATTTCTATTCTTCATCAAAGAATTAGAAATCAAAATCTCTTGGTAGTACTAATTAATATTAATATTTCCAGCTGCAAACTTATTGTTCTTGGAATCCCCTGTTGGTGTTGGATTTTCATACACAAACACCTCTAGTGATATCACTGAGCTTGGAGACACTGTTACAGGTAAAGAATTGGTTATTCTACGAATTTAATTCAAATGTTTTCCTCACAAATATCTAACTTCTTAAATTTTATCTCTGCTCATTATTTATCAGCTCAAGATTCATATAAATTTCTGGTCAATTGGTTTCGACGATTTCCACAGTTCAGGTCCCATGAATTCTACATTGCTGGCGAAAGCTACGCTGGTAAAGAAAAAAAAAGCCACAAACACACAACATGTGGATTATCTCTTTTTGTCAACTTATTTCCTTTTTGTATATAATCAACTCATCATTTTTTCAGGGCACTATGTTCCCCAGCTAGCAGAGCAGATCTTTGACAACAATAAAAAAGTCATAAAAGAGGACTACATAAATTTCAAAGGATTTATGGTACGTGTTTACCAACTCCATCTCGACCATTACTGCAGCAAATTAACATCTTACAGTCAAAGGCAGATTTAGGATCATTTACGAAAGTTTAGCTGAACTTATTATCTGAATAAAATCATATTCCTTGTAAACTCATTGACTTTAGGTTTTGAATTCGCCTCTATTTATATTTAATGACACTATAAGAGATGCTCTCATTTGTGACTAATTACTTATAATTAATGGACATGTATGTCACAGATTTGTGACGATTTTATGACAAGATCATCGATTTATGAAATTTTTATCCTCATATCACAAAACATTTGCGACACCCGAATTTGTGTAGAATTCCAATGCTCACAAGTATTATTCTTTTATTCTTGTACATAGTGAGATAAATGATACTTCCTCCATCCCAATTTATGTGACAATTTTTGGATTTCTAAAGTCAAACGAATTATTCTTTGATCATTTTTTCATATGTCTTTTAAATATTTTGAATTATTAAGTATTGCGACTTATAATACTTTTTACATAGTTTCCAATTCAAGAACTTACAGATTCTATGTCCAAATACACAGTCAAAAATTGAATCTCGAAAAGTAAAAAGTGTCACATAAATTGGCAGAGAGGGGGTACAATATCACAAGTTAAATCCTAATCCATCCAGTAAATTCTGTATTCGAATTTATCAAAAACGTTATTATTATTTCATATGATGAGTTATGAAAATATGAAAAATTGCAGGTAGGAAATGCATTGATGGACGACGAGACAGACCAAAAGGGAATGATAGACTATGCGTGGGATCATGCGGTAATATCAGATCATTTGTACCATTCCATTAAGAGAGTTTGCAATTTCAGCTTGGAACATCCTGGCGATGACTGCGACAATCTTCTTAATCAGTATTTTGATGTTTACAAAATCGTAGACATGTACAGCCTTTACGTCCCTAAATGTGTTAACAGCAACTTCAGTAGCAGCACCACCACACCCCTTCCAACTATTCGTGGAGTTGCCCCCAAGTCCTTCTCCAGAATTGTAAGTCCGTACTCGATATTTATATCAAGCCACATCAGTTTAGCATGATTAATTAAGTGATAAATAATCTAGACGCATGCATGTCACGTTGAATCTAGGATTTCTAGTACATGGGTGCACTACTAAAAAAGGAGGAAAAATGTATTAAGTGGGAATTGATCCCTATTTCTCTTGGTAAATAGTTCAACCTTCAACCAAGTGGACCATTCAACTTTCTTGGAGCAGGGTGCCAAAAGTCAATATTATACAGATTTTAGAAAATATATACATAAAATATCTAATTTTGCGAAGAAACCATAGGTTCACGTGCCCCGTAATATCCTTATAAATCCACCCCTGCACGTATGTATATATTGTTGGTGTACAAACTAGTATCGCTAAGTCTTTCCTCATCAGGAAAAAACGCGGTGTTTAAATACACCAAGCCGAATTAGTTAACTCTAGCTAACTGATAATATTGAGGTGAGAATGTATATATAAATAACTATGGCTAAGTGATACTGAACTACCCCTCAATTTTCCCATCTTCTTTATATTTTTCCCTACCAAAAAGAGTTGAGAGATTTGTTGTTTAAGAAATCATTGCTAGCTCCTCTTTTACTTAATTAGCAAAAAAAGTACTTTCAATGCTTTATTACTATATACAGGAATAGGAGGGATTTTTTTATTTTATTTTTTTATTTTCTGGCCTAACGATTCAAAATTGTAACATGCAGGAAGGATGGCACAAAAGACCAACAGGGTACGATCCTTGTCTGTCTGATTACACAGAAATTTATATGAATAGACCAGATGTTCAAGCTGCACTCCATGCAAATGTCACAAAAATTCCTTATCGATGGACTCATTGCAGGTCAGCAAAATGCCCTTTGTTATTTTAATTTCTTTTTATTGGAGTATTTCGTTTTCGAAAAATCACTTGCCATTTCTGTGTAATGAGTTTAACTTTAATTTGCTTGTAATAATTGGAACTAGTTACCTGAAAAATTACATAGACAGTGTACGTAATATTAAAATTTTAATAATTTCCTTTATCTTATATGTAACTAATAATTTTCTTATTTTGCAGCGAGAATATTACGTTTTGGAATGACGCACCATCGTCTATGCTTCCTACCATCAAGAAACTTATCGATGGTGGTCTGCGCGTTTGGGTGTATAGGTAAGTGATATGTAATTTTCTTTTGAAGATTTTCAATTGACCAATATTTAATAATCTTAAAATATTCTCTATCTATTTATTTTTATCAGTGGAGATACCGATGGTAGAATCCCAGTCACTGCTACAAGATTAACTTTGAGAAAACTTGGATTGAAAATCAATGAAGATTGGACTCCTTGGTACACTAACAATAAACAGGTATACATATTACTTATTTTTCTTTTATGGTATATATATTTTTTAATTACTTGAAATTTACATTGTACTTAACATTGAGAACTAATCTAAACGTGGGAAATCTTAATAGGTTGGTGGATGGACAGTTGGCTATGATGGACTATCCTTTGTGACAGTAAGAGGAGCTGGACATCAAGTTCCAACATTCAAGCCAAAGCAAGCTCTACAACTAGTTAGACATTTCTTGGCCAATAAGAAGCTGCCATCTGCCCCGTTTTAGCATTTCCTTCCTTTTAGTGCTAATAATCCCGGGTCTAGCTTATAATTTTTAATCTCATCGTTCTAATCCCCTAGAAAGAAAAAGGTTGTCAATTTAGATAATATTCATTCCAATGTTAGGAAGTAAGGGAAAAAAAACAAGTAAAAGTCTGATTTAGTTGAAAGATTGCTCTCTCTCTAGATTATTCAACTGTATCAAACGCTTATTAGTGGTCAAGTTACTCTATCAAGCGCAATAATCTTAGCCAAGTTACACAATGAATCTCATTTTAAACTATGTTACATATGGATAAGCAATAATTTTCCTAAATAGGAAATCTATTACAAATTCAAACAATATGGATCAACTACATAAAAGCACATATTTATGTTCAAGTATATAAAAGTAGATATCTAGCTACGTACACTTGATGTCATCCAATTTAAAACCATAAGAGAGCGTATTATTAAGCCGTAGTCCTGTAAATGGATAACCATAAACGCATGCAATGGCATTCAGCCGATATTATTAGTGTTCAACAAATAAGACCAATTTCCACCACAAGTAGTGGGCTTTATTGCTATTTCATTTTAACTGATTTAACTGTCGTATCCATCTTTATATAAGCCAATTGGCTTCACAGATATTTCAATGTTTGGAATATGCGATATGCAACACGCATAAGGTGGTTTCTCATTTACATGCAATACTTCGTTACTTCTCATTTTCTTTTACATGCGGCATTAATTGGCCATGATGGGAAAAGGTATTATTTGGACTCGTTGGAATTTGTATGTAAGCACGTTAGAGGCGTGAACATGATGATTATGCGCCTGGAACTTGATATATATTTATATCTATTTATATTATCATAAAAGTGGGAAGTTCAAAAATTAAAGTGCCACGACTCGAACTCAACTTCGGAACTATGATGGCGCCTAACATTTCACTTGCTAGGCAAGCCAACGTTAGAATAGTTTTTAGCCTTTTTAGCAATTCAAATTAAATAATAACCAAGAAACTGAATAAACTGAAATAGTGTGAGAAAACCACACTACAACAAATTTGATTTTTAACCACGAAATTATTAGCTACGACGAAAAATTCGTCATTAATTATTTATTTTCTGTGACAAAAGTTACATTTTGTATACAAATACATGAGCCACATAGTTTTAGTGACGAAACGTGAATTTTGTAGCAAAGTTTTGTCTCCAAAAGTTTTCCTCCAAAAATATGATGGCGCCATTTTTTTAGGCAATCTTTAGCTACGAAGTGAAATTATTAGTGACAAATTATATTTGTCATTGATCCACTAAATTATCAGTGACAAAAAATTGTTCGTCTTAAAAAATATTTACATTTAGACACGAAAAGTTTTCGTCACCAAAATTAGATGATTAAATAACGACAAATCGAATTTGTAGTAAAATAAAGTAAACTTTGGCCACGAAATTTTGTAATTAACTGTGAGCATTATTTTTGTCACTAATAATTTAAAAAATCTGTGATAATTTTTAAATTATCTTTATGTAATCTGAAATTTAGCTACAAGAAGGGTTTTTCTTAAAATAATACATACAATGTTTAAAAAGGCTACGAAATAATTTCATCACAAATTATTCATTTTTTAGTGGCAAATCACATTTTATATTTAAAAATGCATGAGTCACATGTAATTCGATAATTAAGTATAATTTTTGCAGGGATAGTAAATATATCATGGATATTCATTAATTTTCACCGGGAATGATTTTTCTTTTGCATCATAAGTTCAACTATTGTTTATAATTGGATTAGTAATCAAATCTACTTTATAAATTAACTAGTTACTATGTATGTACATTCTTAGTTTCGTATATTTAAAAAAAAAAGTGCTATCGTTCTAAAATGTTGATATTCAAGTAAGATGGGATTATATTTAATTTGAAATTTAGAGACAGTTCCATGGAAGAAAGTTTTTATGATACTTAATTTCCTATATGAAATTATATGAACTTGATACTTTTCAAGAAAATTGGAAGGCGGTGTAGCTTAAAAGCAGGCATATTCTGCCCGAATTTTACCCAGAAAATTGACCGAAGTCGGTCGGAAATTTCATATTTTTTTCCAGAAATTCAAAATTTCCAACCGAATTTGGACGAAAAATTCAATATGAAATCTGCAAAATCTTGAAATTTCCGACCGAAGTCGGTCAGAAATTACTTTTTAATTTATTTTACTATACCGACCGATTTCGGTCGATTTACTATAATTTACAAGGATTATAAAATTATTATATATTTAAAATTTTGACCGATGTCGGTCGCTATTTGAAAAACAATAAAATAAAAATTTTAATTAATACCGACCGAATTCGTTCGGTATATTTATCTTTGTTGTCAGTCAACACATTGAATTAACCGACCGACTACGATCGGAAAATTGCGACCACCTTCGGTCGCAATGCGTTAGCGACCATTATTTTTTTTAACTAATTAAAAGCGTCGGAAATCTAGTTATTTTTTCTCAAATTTCGATCGATGTCGGTCGGTATTCTTGGACGAAATTAGGCATTTTTCTAGTAGTGATAATTGAATAAAATATTCCAAATGGTAATTGGTAAGTCATGCCTCTCAAACACATGACTTATTTTAATAATTTGATATGTGAGTAAATTGTGATACGTGATCAGTTTTCCTTAATTATTTTTACTTTTTTTGCATTCGTTTAAAAATTGACAACTTATTTACTGTAAAATATTAATTCAACATGAGTCATTTTAGAGCTTTATGTTGTTACTTATCATTTTCATTCTAGGAGCGATAAGACGAACTTATCATTCCTAATTTTAAAAGACCAAAAAATCACTTTATCAATTTGAAGTAAATTAGTTCTATTTCTCAAATAGTAAAAGAAAAAAGAAAAAAAAGAAAGTTAAATGACAATATTGGACACATCATCCCCAACTTTACTTCACACACTAGGGAGTAATTAGATAATTCAATTAAATTTTTCAGATCCCCGCTTGTTTATCCACGTTCAGAAGTTATGAAATCAATTAAGGCTCAATTCCCGCGCCTCTAACTCAGGAAATCTTTCATAGAGCAAGTGGCGGGCGCCCTCTCTTCATCATCTTCTCTACAGGGCAAGTCGCCACAATCCGAACAAAAAAGGTTTGTTCTTCGTCATATATTCCCTCTTTTTTCATGATGCTTGGTTTTGTTTGGGTACAAAGAGATTCTCATATACTAATTCCTCATTTTAATCTGGTTCTAAATCCTAAACAGTTTTGATTTGTTTCCAAGTTGTCAACGAACAGATGGATTATGGTTTCGATTATACGTTTGAACAATTGAACAGTCCCGAGGTCTGAGGCTGAGAACCTTTTTACTTATTAGAAAATTTTTGTAGGGGTTTCACTTAATTTACATACAATTTCATCCAGAAAATTCCTAATTCTTAATTTTAAAATATCATTGAATCTCTTGTATCTTATCATTTGCACAGGTCACACAGGTTAAGATGGTGGCAAACGGATAGATCTTATATCTAGGTGAAGTAAATTTCCAACTCTTGTTTACTTTGATGATATAATTTCTATAGATGAGTTCAATTTATAATTTTGGTTTATTCGAGATCTTTTTGAATGGCATTTTTTTTGTATAAGTAAAATCTGGATGCAGTTTCTCCAACGAGTGCTTATACTTGCATTCTAGATTTTCTCCCGGAATTTCATCTTAATTTCTCTGTTAGAATGCACAAAATTATATAAATTTTGCTCCTCTTTGTTTTCTTTCTTTGCTATAATCTATTACCACTACACTAGAATCTTTTCTTATATCAAGCGAATTCAACAATTCATATATACCTAAACTTTTTTTTTACCCTATTTATGTATTATAATTTTTCGGCAAAGGGGATTAATTTGAATGCCTTGGCTCCCTTTAGCTCCACTACTGCTCACCACTATAAAATAACAAAATATGATTTACTTTTCTTGTGCTAGACTCTTTTATTTAGCTTTTTGGTGCCTTACAGAGCTCCGAACCTGCTTTGGCATGTAAGGTAACATGATCTCATTCTTCATATGAAATGATTAATGGAATATCTTTAACAAGAAAAATTCTAAAGGGTTTTCTAAGACTAGATCATGCTCTCTGTTATAGCACATTTGTTGAAGATAGTTAATGTCAATTTGGAGTCTGCTTTCCAACAATTGAGTATCCAGCAACCAAGTATGACTAAAATTTTATGACATTTCTTAGCTAGATGGAATGATGGCTTGTTCAGTAGTTAGTAGGACTTTGGATATCCAAATTTAGGCTAATATTTTGAGCCACAATGTGGAGAAAGTCATCCTTTTAATATGGCTTGCAATTTAGATATGGTCTTATATATCCGTCTGGAGAGGGAAGTTGTGAAATCCATTGTTAATGATGTGTGTAGGAACAAGCAAATGGAGAACATTAAGCTATAATCTTAAATCTAAATCTGGGGATAGATAACTTGAGATGGACTTGCTGTTGCATCTAGCATGTTGGGTAATTCCTTTTCCCTTTTCAATATTCACTTATACTCTTTCCTCTACTACAATACTCTTGTCTTTGCTAGTTCTTTATCTAGATTCTCCTTCTATGTGACTCAATTGATCCTTCTAGCAGTTTTATTAAAATTTCTCACCTATACTACTGTTAATCATACGTACGATCTGTTTGGAGAAAAATTTGAGTGATCTTTTGCTTGTTGGTTTGGCTGATGAAGTTAGAGTGTGAATAATGTAGAACATTAAAATGACATAGTAGTTAGTTGGAACATCATTCTGTAATCTCAACTGTGAAGGAGATATTCTATACAGATCTATAGATCAACAAGGTCTAGGAATTTTATTCTTGGGTTGCAGGCTATATTTCTGATACTAGAGTAGGCTACAAGTTATAGCTTTGTTAAATTCAGAGGTGGTCTTACTGCTAGTCTTGCCATTGCAAGTCTTTTCATTCTAAGATAAAGAGGGTGCTTGGAGGATTTTATATAATGAAATCAAGATAGTTAGGAGAATAAATGGGGAGCTTAAGTTGATTGTTCAAACTGTGCCCGAGATTATCGAAGTGGTTGGCAATGCACGCGCAGAGCAAGTATTAGACTTGAATGAGGATGGTGAAAAGGAGAAAGTTAAATTAGTGCTAAAATCAGTGTTTACTGAGGTAATGTCAGCAAGGAAGGATATGATTGCTGAAGTGATAGCCAAGCTGATTAGTCGCCTACACATAAAAAATCAAGCAAGGCAGCTGACTGAGAAAGAACAAGTGGTCCTAAGACTCGAGAAGCAGTATCGAGCTGATGTTGGTGTCTTGGCTGCATTCTTGTTAAATTATGTAAAACTTAAACCTGGTGAAGCTTTGTATTTAGGGGCAAATGAACCTCATGCTTATATATATGGTGATTGTGTTGAAATCATCGCAACATCAGACAAGGTGGTATGTGCTGGCTTAACTCCAAAGCACCGGGATGTTATAACTCTATGCTCAATGCTCACTTACAGACAGGGTTTTCCTGAAATTCTGAACGGTACTGCAGTAAATCCACACACTCTGTGGTTCGTCCCTCCTTTTGGCGAATTTGAGGTCGATCGTTGTATTCTTAATTCCCAAACAATCAACTGCTGAATTCCCTACTATTCCTGGTCCCTCTATTTTTTTGGTCATAGAGGGAGAGGGAACAATGAACACATCATCAGACGAGGTTGTTTGTGAAGGTGACGTCTTATTTGCACCAGCAAACACCAGCATTACAGTTGCAACATCTTCTGGTTTGCACTTATATAGAGCAGGAGTAAGAAGCAACTTTTTTGAGAAGTGAGAGTTGTGCTACATCTGCTATAATTGGCCGATCCAGCCTTGTAAGTCAATTGTTTCTTATATTCACACAAGTATATGCTTTGTGTGAAAAGATAGACTAATGGAATTTATGTCTTCAATACAACGAAACTCTTTTTCCATTTTATTCATTCATCTTTTTTTATTTTAAAAAAAATTCATATCATGTTGATGTTCAATTTTATTTTGTCATTTCAGGTCATATGCTATGATGTTCAGAAAGTTGACATGTGGAAGACTTCACTATGATAAAGAGTTAGAGAAACTGTTATGCGTTGTGTATCGTCTATTATCGTAGTAGCTATTACCAGTTGTTGGACACAAAGTGACACTAATAACTATTAGATTAGAATAGTTTACTTTTTGTTGTTGTTGTTGATACCTTTAATGAAATGTATTAGTATTATTTTTGAATGTAAATAGGCATAACTGCTTTGTTGGGAAAGTTCCTTATTCATTTTTATTGGCAATAAAAAAGTTGTTAAATATAATATTTGTCATAGAACAACCTTTTTATCAATAATATATTTCATTATCTGACTACGAATTAATATTGTATTTTATGACAATTGTAAGTGTCACTAATTATGACACTTTATGGCGATAATTTTGTATTGTCGGTGGGTAAAAGCAATTTTTTTAGTGACGACATGATAGTTTTCAACTACAAAATTGCAATTCATTTTTGTAAAAGCAAAGTCGTCACTAATTTATTCATTTAGGGACGAAATATTTTTTTTGTATATAAAATATCGTCTTAATTAGTGACGAAATCACATTTTTTTCAGCTACGAAATACATGTAACTTTAGAGACAATTAACTTTGTCACTAATTGAACTAAATAATTAGTGACAAGGTAGTTTCGTCGGTATTAATAATTTTTTAGTGACGAAACCACATTATCACCTACAAATTTTCAATACTTTTTCTGACAAACAAATTCGTCTTAAATACTGTGCATTTGGGGACGAAAAAAGAGTTTCGTAGTTAATCTATCTTTATTTAGCGACGAAACACTAAGTTGTCTTTGTATACTTTTAGTGACCCACTTTTAAGGACGAATAATTGACAAAAAAATTTTCGTCGCAAAAGATCTTTTGTGACGAAATATGGATTTTAAGTGACGAAATAAAATGTAACCGATAACCAAATTGTTGTAGTGCCATAACAACAGCGATGTCTAGATACAACCCCAGAACTAGTGTCACAAGTATACCAGCGACTAGAGTAAACCAAACAATGGTTTGAACGAAAACATGACTGTCTGAAACGAAATAAACAGTTAGGATAAGGTAGAATGGGACTCCAGGGTTGCGAACGCTGTACAGCTGTACCTCAAGTCTCTGTCCGGCAATCAATCAGAGCAATCTACTAACAATCGCTAGAACCGACTCCAAAATCTTCACAAGAAGTGTAGAGTGTAGTATGAGTACAACCGACCCTATGTACTTTGTAAGTGCCGAGCCTAACCTCGATGAAGTAGTGACGAGGCTAAGGCGGGTCACTTATAATAACCTATACGCATTATAATAATAATAATAACAGGAAAGGTAAGGCAGTTAACTTATGAAAATAAACTCAATCCTCGAAATCAATAAAACCAGAAACATCAGTCCTCAGAATCTTGTATGAAAACACTCAAAGGTAACACAGTGCAATAATGAATACAAAACACACAATCTGTTGTGGCGCGTAACCCGATCCCACCACACAAACATAATCCTCTCTTATTTCACCGTATCAATATCAATATCAAGAATAACATGTAAAAATCCATTGCGGCGTGCAACCCGATCCCATCATAAAATCAGAATCAATATCGTAATCCTCCCGTATTTCACCATATAAAATCCGCTGCAGGCGTGCAATCCAATCTCACCATATCAATATCAATCTTCCATTATTCCACCCGTTGCGGCGTGCAACCCGATCCATAAACAAAATCGTAAATGCAATCAATTCAACAACTCAACTCACACGAATCTCTATGATTAAAGAATACGAAAGCAAAGTCATAAAGGAACCTTGTACCAAATCAAGAAAATGCTACAACTAATACAAAGCAACAAGTCAAGCCAAATATATGACAATTAAAATGTACAAGTAAGCCAAGTAAGGCAAGTAGTAATCAATCATGGAATCATGAAAAAGAAACGAGTATTTCAATACAAGAGTAAATAGATGACAAATAACAAGATACAACATAGAAGCAGTTAAGACATGGAAGCAGATAATTAATGAAATACGGGAAAATATGAAAAAACACTATTTTGACGGCTTATATACACTCGTCACCTCGCATATATGCCGCTACACATGTAATTCACATAGCACATAGCTCAAGGGTTCCTAAATCTCTCAAATCAAGGTTAGACCCAACACTTACCTCGCTCCGCAAGCAAATCAAAGCTCAATCGGGGCCTTTTCTTTAAAATTTGCCTCCAAACCAACCAAATCTAACCCAATTCGACTTAATATTAATAAAAAAATACCAGGGAAATCAATTAAAATACATAAAGTTAAGATCTTTGTACTTTTTACAAAAAGTCAACAAAAGTCAACCTCGGACTCGCTTGGTCAAAACCCGAGATTCGGACCAAAATTCGATTACCCATTCACTCCCGAGCCCGAGTATGTGATTAGTTTCGAAATCCGACCCCAATTTGAGGTCTAAATTCCAAATTTACAAAACTCCCCCAATTCTACCCAAATCCCTAATTTTTACCATGAAAAGCCTAGATTTAACGTTGAAAATACTTAGAAAGTAATGAGTAATTGAAAAGAAATAGATTAAAGTAACTTACCAAAGTTTTTGAGAAGAAAATCCTCTTAAAAAATTGCCTCTATGGTGTTTAGGGTTCCAAAATATAAAAAGTGAGGCTAAAATCCCGTCCCCTTAGCTATTTGTCTAGGCGCAAATGTCGCAAATGCGACGCAAATGTGACGCAAATGCGAAGAAGCAACTGAAAATGCAAACTCCCCACATCTCTGCTGCCATCGCATTTGCGATGATATATTCGTAAATGCGAACTTGGACAGATCGCAAAAACGATCAAATGATAGCAAATGCGATCCCTGCTGCCCTAGGACGTCTTCACAATTATGAACATGATGTTTGCAAATGAGAGCATCACAGACTTGGCCATTTGTCGCAATTGCGACCTCTGATCTCGCATTTGTTAGACCTGCACACCAGATCACACAAGTTACTACCAAACTCTCAGAAACGCGTCCGAAACTCACCCGAGCCCCGGGGCTCCAAACCAAAGATGCATACAAGTATAATAACCTCATACGAACTCGCTCGCGCAAAAACACTAAAAAAATACCTAGAACTATGAATCAGACATCAAAATGAATGATATTATCAAAGAAACTCAAGGACATGCAACTTTACAATCGGACGTCTGAATCACGTCAAATCAACTCAGTTTTGCACCAAATTTTGCAGACAATTCATAAATACTTAAATGAACCTATACCAAGTTCCGGAACCAAAATTCAAACCTGATAGCAACAAAGTCAACCTACATTAGAACTTAGGAATTCTTTAAACCTTTAAATTGCTAGGTTTCAACAAATCATGTTAAAACAAGTTAGGGACTTCTGAATTCGATTTCAGACATACGCCCAAGTCTCAAATCACGATACGGACCCACCGGGACCGTCAAAATACTAATACAGGTCCATTTAGACAAAATGTTAATCGTAGTCAGCTCAAGTGAGTTATAAGGAAAATTTTCACATTTTCATCAATTTTTCACATAAACATTTTTCGGAAAAAGACACGGATGACGCATGCAAATCGAGGAAGGCTAAATGGAGCAATTCTAGGTTTCGAAACACAAAAATGAGGACTAAAACTGAAAATAACCTATTGGATCATCACATTCTCCACCTCTAACTTCTTCTGATTCCGTGGATCCTAAATAGTCTTGACTTTATCCAAGCCATCTTGAACCAAATCGGTACCCAACAACTGAGCCTCTCCCGGCTCGAACCATCCAACTGGCGAACAACACTGCATCCCGTTTAATGCCTCATAGGGAGCCATCTGAATGCTAGACAGGTAGGTGTTGTTATAGAAAAACTCTGCAAACGGCAAGAACTTATCCCCAGAACCCCCGAAATCTATATGGCAAGAGCGAAGCATATCCTCCAATATCTAAATAGTTCACTCGGACTGCCCGTCCATCTGGGGGTGAAATGTTGTACTCAACTCAACCCGTGCACCTAACTTACGCTGTACGGCCCTCTAGAAGTGCAAGGTGAACTGCGTACCTCGATCAAAAATGATAGACGCAGGCACACCGTAAAGACGGACGATCTCGCAGAAGTAGATCTCAGGTAACCGCTATAAATAATAGGTGACTGCTAGTGGAATGAAATGTGCCGACTTGGTCAACCTATCCACAATGACCCATACCACGTCAAACTTCTTCTGATTCTGTGGAAGCCCAATAACGAAATCCATGGTAATACGCTCCCACTTTCACTCAAGAATCTCCAGCCTCTGAAGCAAACCACCAGGCCTCTGAAGCTCGTACTTTACTTGCTGACAATTCAGACACCGAGCTACGTATGTAACTATATCCTTCTTCATCCTCCTCCACCAATAATGCTGCCGCAAGTCCTGATACATCTTGGCGGCACCCGGTGAATAGAATACAGGGAACTGTGGGCCTCCTCAAGAATCAACTCACGAAGACCATCCACATTGGGCACATAAATACGACCCTGCATCCGCAAAACCCCATCATTCCCAACAGTAACCTACTTGGAACCGCCGTGCTGCACCGTGTCCTTAAGGATAAGCAAATGGGGGTTATCATACTGATGCTCTTTAATGCTCTCATATAAAGAAGACCGAGAGACCATGCAAGCTAGAACACGAGTGGGCTCCGAAACATCTAACCTCACGAACTATTGGCCAAAGCCTGAACATCTGATGCAAGATGCCTCTCACCAACTAGAATATACGCAAGGCTACCCATACTCATAGCCTTTTTACTCAAGGCATCGACCACCACATTGTCCTTCCCGGGATGATACAAAATGGTGATATCATATTCTTTCAACAGCTCCAACCACATCCTCTACCTCAAGTTAAGATCCTTCTATTTGAACAAATACTGTAGACTCCGATGATTCGTGAATACCTCACACAATATGCCATAAAGATAGTACCTCCAAATCTTAAGCGCATGAACAATGGCTGCTAACTCTAGGTCATGAACATGGTAATTCTTCTCATGAACCTTTAACTGCTGCGACGCGTATGCAGTCACCCTACCATCCTGCATCAATACTGCACCGAGCCCAATACGAGATGAACTACACCATGTAGGATTTTGAACTTGTGGGCGACACTAACACGGGTGTCGTAGTCAAAGCAGTCTTGAGCTTTTGAAAGCTCAACTCACACTCATCCGACCATCTGAATGGGGCACCCTTCTGGGTAAATCTAGTCAATGGGGCTGCTGTGGATAAAAACTCCTCCACGAACCGGCGATAATAACCACCCAGGAAACTCTGGATCTTTATGGCTGAAGTAGGTCTAAGCCACTTCTAGATTGCCTCAATATTCTTAGGATGCACCTTTATTCCCTCTGCCGATACAACATGCCCCAAAAAGGCGACTGAATCTAACCAAAACTCACACTTTGAAAACTTGGCATATAATTGACTATCCTTAAAGTCTGAAGTACAATCCGAAGATGCTGCTCATGTTCCTCTCGACTGTGGGAGTAGATCAAGATACCATCAATGAATACAATCACAAAAGAATCCATATAGGGCTTGAACACCCAGTTCATCAAATACATAAATGTTGTTGGGGCATTTGTCAACCCAAATGACATCAATAGGAACTCATAATTCCCATACCGAGTCCGAAAAGCTATCTTAGAGACATCGGATGCCCTAATCTTCAACTAATGGTATTCAGACCTCAATCAATCTTCGAAACACCTTGGCACCCTGAAGCTGATCAAATTAGTCATCAATCCTCGGCAATAGATACATGTTCTTGATAGTGACCTTATTCAACTACTGATAGTCTATTCACATCCTCATTGGCTCATCTTTCTTCTTCACGAACAACACGGGCACACCCCAGGGCGAGACACTAGGTCTAATGAATCCCTTATCAAGCAAATCTTGCAACTGATCCTTCAATTCCTTCAACTCCGGCGGGGCCATACGGTATGGTGGAATAGAAATGGGTTGAATGCCCGGAGCCAAATCAATACAGAAATCAATATCTCTATCGGGTGGCATCCCTGGTAGATCTATAGGAAAAAGCTCTAGAAACTCACGCACAGCTGGTAATGAATCTATGGAAGGAACCTCCGCACTCGAATCACGAACATAGGCCAAATATGCTAGACATCCCTTCTCGACCATACGTCCAGCCTTCACAAAAGAAATAACCCTATCGGTAGAATGACCAGGAGTCCCTCTCCACTCTAATCGAGGAAATCCCGGCATGGCTAAGTTCACCGTCTTGGCGTGACAATCCAATATAGCACGATAAGGTGGCAACCAATCCATGCCCAAGATAACATCAAAATCTACCATATCAAGAAGTATAAGATCTACCCTAGCCTTAAGACTCCCAATAGTAATCACACACGAGCGATAGACGCTATCTACAACAATAGAATCTCCCGCAGGCGTGGACACATACACAAGAGCACTCAAAGAATCACGAGGCATAAGCAGATATGAAGAAAAATAGGATGACACGTAGGAATAAGTAGAGCCCGAATCAAATAGAACTGAAGTATCTCTATGGAAAACTAGAACAATACCTGTGATAACGGCGCCAGATGACTCGGCCTTAGGCCTAGCTGGGAAAGCATAAAATTGTGGTTGGGCCCCACCACTCTGAACTACATCTCTGGGACGGTCACTAGCTGGCTGGCCTCTACCTCTAACACCTGACCTCCACCTCTAACGGCTTGACCTCTACCTCTGGCTGCCTAACCCCTGCCCCTAGCTGGCTGAGTAGGCGGTGGAGCAACCGGTGCCGGAATCATGGCACGAAAACTCTGTTGTGGCTTGCTGCCCAATAATCTCGGACAGAACCTCCTGATATAATCAGTACCTCCATACTCAAAACACCCATCCTACTGGTGTGGCTGTTGAAGCTGAAGCTGACCCGAATAGGCTGGATAACCATGGTAATAGCTTTGAATC
Source organism: Nicotiana attenuata (assembly GCF_001879085.1). NCBI lineage: Eukaryota > Viridiplantae > Streptophyta > Magnoliopsida > Solanales > Solanaceae > Nicotiana > Nicotiana attenuata. The sequence goes on along the minus strand of NC_031989.1, from coordinate 70,979,122 downwards.
GGAGGTGCACTAATAGGAGCTTATGGTGCATTGTAGGATGGCTTTCCAAAATAAGGCACATAAGGACCACGACTCCCTGAAGCACTGTGAGAGGTCTGAAGCGTTGACTGAAATGGCCTGGGAGGATGGCCTCTATCAAAAGTACCCCTGCCTCTAGATGAGGCACCACCGAAACTACTGAAATGACGAGACCTCTTATCAGACACTGGTCCCCTCTCCTCAGCATGAACCATCTCGATCCGTCTAGCAATATCTACAGCCCTCTGGAAAATAATATCATCTCCAGCCTCGTTGGCCATCTGTAACCTGATAGTGAAAGTAAGCCCATCAATGAATCTCCTCACTCTCCTCCTCTCAGTAGGGAGCAAGATAATGGCATGGCGAGCTAGGCTCACAAATCGAGTCTCGTACTGGGTAACAGTCATACTACCCTGTTGAAGACGCTCAAACTACCTGCGGTAATCCTCTCCCACAATGACAATGATGAACTTCTCTAGAAATAGCTGTGAAAACTGATTCCAAGTAAGTGCAGGCGACCCACCTGGGCTAGTCAACATATAATATCTCCACCACCTCTTGGCGGAACCAGTCATCTGAAATGCTATAAAGTCGACCCCAATGGTCTCAACTATACCCATGTTTCGCAGCACCTCGTGGCAGCGGTCTAGATAATCCTTTAGGTCCTCAGAAGGTACACGACTCAAATGAATAGGAAAGAGCTTGGATAACTTGTCCAACCATAACAAAGCCTCAGAAGACATAGCGGGCCTATCACCGGCCTGTGCCGCAACAACCGGCTGAACCACCCCAACTGGCGGAGCTACTGGAGTCTGATACTGGGGAGCTACCTACTCCGGGGTGTGAGTAGCTGGAGTCTGCGCTCCCCCTAGCCTGAGAGACAGTTGGTGCCACCGGGAATGTACCGGTCTGGGCCACACTCTCCATAAGTCCCACCAAATGGACTAGAGCGTCCTGAAGCACTGGAGTGGCTATGAACCCCTCCGAGACCTGAGCTGGTCTGACGGGTACACTCTGAGCTGGAACCTCCTTCTCGTGATCAATCTGAGGCTCCACTGCAGGTGCTGCTGCTCGAGCTCTAGGCTGAGCTCCTCCTCGGCCTCGACCTCTGCCCCTAGTAGTAGCTTCCACGGGGGGCTCCGACTCCTGTCCGACTATAGATGTAGTGCGTGTTCTCGCCATCTGCGAGAGAACAAGAATAGAATGGTTCAATCATCAATGATAGAATAAAATCACATGATAGAGAAAGAAAGAAGTGAAATTGTTCCTAAACTCCATGGCCTCTGGAAGATAAGTACAGATGTCACCGTACCGATCCTCCAGACTCTACTAAGCTTGCTTGTGACTTGTGAGACCTTGGAAATCTAGTGCTCTGATACCAACTTGTCACGATCCTGTATTCCCACCCTCGGGATCGTGATGGCGCCTAACATTTCACATTCTAGGCAAGCCAACTTTAGAATAGTTTTTAGCCATTTTTAACAATTCAAATTAAATAAAAACCAAGAAACTAAATAAACTAAAATAATGAGAAAACCATAACAACAGCGATGTCTAGATACAATTCGAGAACTGGTGTCACAAGTACATCACCGACTAGAGTAATACAAATCATGGTTTGAACGAAAACATGACTGTCTGAAACGAAATGAACAACTAGGGTAAGGTAGAAGGGGACTCCAGGGCTACGAACACCGTGCAGCTGTACCTCAAGTCTCCGTTCGGCAATCAATCTAAGCAATCTAGTGACTGCCGCTAAGACCGACTCCAAAATCTACACAAGAAATGCAGAGTGTAGTATGAGTAGAACTGACCCCATGTACTCTGTTAGTGGAGAGCCTAACCTCGACGAAGTAGTGACGAGAGTAAGGCGGGCCACTTACAATAACCTGTACGCAGTATAATAATAATAACAGGAAAGGAACACAGGAAAAGTAAGGCATTAACTTATGAAAATAAAGTCAACCCTCGAAATAAGTAAAACCAGAAATATTGGCCCTCAGAATCTCGTATGAAAATACTGAAAGCTAACATAGTGCAATAATGAATACAAAACACACAATTCGTTGCGGCGCGTAACCCGATCCTACCGTACAAATATAATCCTCCCTTATTTTACCATATCAAATCCGTTGCAGCGCGCAACCCAATCCCACCATATAATCAGAATCAATATCGTAATTCTCCCTTATTTCACCATATCAAAATCACATATAAAATCCATTGCGGCGTGCAACCCGATCCCACAATATCAATATCAATATCAATCCTCCCTTATTCCACCCGTTGCAGCGTGCAACCCGATCCATAAACAAAATCAATAAATGTAATCAATTCAACAACTCAACTCACACGAATCTCTACGATTAAAGAATACGAAAGCAAAGCCATAAAGGAACCTCGTACCAAATCAAGGAAATGCTACAACTAATACAAAGCATCAAGTCAAGCCAAATATATGACAATTAAAGTGTACAAGTAAGTCAAGTAAGGCAAGTAGCAATCAATCATGGAATCATGGAAAAGAAACAAGTATTTAAATAGAAGAGTAAATAGATGACAAATAACAAGATACGACATAGAAAGCAATTAAGACATGTAAAAGTTAAGACATGGAAGGAGATAACTAATGAAATACGAAAAACATGAAAACAACTATTTTGACGGCGTATATACACTCGTCATCTCGTACATACGCCACTACGCATGTAATTCACAAAACACAGAGCTCAAGGGTTCCTAATTCCCTCAAATCAAGGTTTGTCACGACCCCAAATCGGACCCGGTCATGATGGCGCCTCTCGTGAAGACAAGGCCAGCCGACACAATTCCCAAATTCAGTTTTAACAGTTTAATAAGTCAATTTAAGTCATTTATAAGGATAAATTCCCAACAAGTACAAATCTAACAAAATAACAAGTGCGGAAATGAATACAGCCCGACATCGGGGTGTCACAAGTCACGAGCATCTACCAAGGTCTAAAATACAATGACATTCTGGAAAATATACTAGAATAATCTAATGACATCAAGAGGGAGTAAAGTTGTGCTGCGGACGTCGGGCAGCTACCTTGCTAAAACTCCAATAACTCTGCCTCAGCTCAGCCAATACCCGCTACCGGGTGCTGAAATACCTGAATCTGCACACAAGGTGCATGGAGTAAAGTGAGTACTCCAACTCAGTGAGTAATAATCATAACTAAAGTCTGAATGGTAAGAAATCATGAAAAGTGCATCAACATGCTGTATAGAAGCAGTTCAAAAACCATTAAGAAAGCAATGAAGCTGTAAAATCCCTTAAAACATCTTAGCTCAGTTTAAACTTCTTTGAAAATGACTTTTTCAACAGTTACGCAAATGAATACAGAACAACTAGTGCAGATAAGCACAGAAATCCGCCCCTCGGGCACAAATACACAATTAAACAGGTAAATGACAGGTAAATATGAAAGATAAACACATAAAGGTTCGCCCCTCGGGCACAATGTCAACAACTCCGCCCCTCGGGCAATATCTCAGAACAATACCAGCCCCTCGGGCAATCATATAGAACAGTACCAGCCCCTCGAGCAGCACATAGAACAATACCAGCCCCTCGGGCTATATCTCTCATCACAATGGGTACCCGCGCTCACTGGGGGTGTGCAGACTCCCGGAGGGGCCCCTTACGACCCAAGCGCAATAACAAGACATCTCGTGGCATCACAAACAGGCTCTCGGCCTCATATCAATATCAAGCCACCTCGTGGCGTACAATCTCAGGCCCTCGGCCTCATAATCAAAATCAGTGTATCACCGCTACGGCGTGCATCCCGACCCAAAAGATATCCTCACAACACAGGCCCTCGGCCTTACTCAGTCAAAAATCACATAAGCCTCTCGGGCAACAGTAAAACAGTGTTTCTCAGCCCAAAACATCATTTAAATATCATTTGAGTATTAAAACTGAGTGAACATGGCTGAATTTTGAAAATAGTAGAAAATAACATGACTGAGTTCAAGTATAAAGTCAAAACAGTGAGGAAATATCAACAAAAATCCCCAAAGGGTCCAAATAGTTGAAACGAAGCCCAAATGTGGTATTTAGCCCAAATAATGATGATAACAAATAGATTTCAGTCAAATACGCGGTAAAATCATCAATCAAAACGGACCAAGTCACAGTACCCAATAGTGCACGACCCCACGCTCGTCATCAAGCATGTGCCTCACCTCAATATAGCACTACGATGTGCAATCCCGGGTTTCAAACCCTCAGAGCATCATTTACAATCATTACTCACCTCGATGCGGTCAAAACTCTAGCCCGCGAGGCCTTTGCCCGCACGAATCGGCCTCCGGATGCTCCAAATCTAGCCACAATCAGCACATAATCATTAAGATATGCTAAGGGAACGAAGCCCACTCGAAAGTATCCAATTTGCATCAAAAATCCCGAAATGGCTCAAACTCGGCCCCCGGGCCCACGCCTCAGAATCCGACAAAAGTCACCTCAATAGAATCCTCGTCCTCACACGAGTCTATACATACCACGAACATCAAAATCCATCCACAAATGACTCTTCAAGTCCCAAATTTTAGGTCTCCAATTTCAAGCCCTAGTTCTTCAATTTTTGGCTTAATTTCCGTGATTTACTAGGTGAAATTCACATAATAATCGAGTTTTAAGACCAAGAATCTTACCTCCAAGTGATTCCCCTTGAATCCCTCTTCAATCTCCTTCAAAAATCTCTAAAATGACCAGCTATGGAGGAAATAAGCCTCAAAATCGCGGACAAGACGAGCTTAAAACATTCTGCCCGGGCATAATTTTCTTTATCGCAATCGCGGGAGAACCTTCACGATCGCGAAGCACAAAAACTCAGCTCTCAAAATTTACCCTATGCAAACGCAATAAAAACCCTGCGAACGCAATGCTCTGCCCTTTACTCTACGCGATCGCAGACCCCATGTCGCGTTCGCAATGAACAAATAGCATCCAAGACCCCTGGCCCGCTTAACTCTATGCGAACGCGGCCACCTCCCCGCGTTCACGATGACCCAGCTCCTCAGACTATGCAACGCAACTCCTACACCGCGAACGCATAGAACAAAAATGGACTACCCCTCAAAAAGCTCTACGCGATCGCGAGACTCCCTACGCGATCGCAAAGGGCAAAACTCTGCAACAGCTGAACCTGCAAATCTGCAGCATCTCCAAGGCATGAATTGGTCCGATTGACCATCCGAAACTCACCCGAGGCCCCCGGAACATCAACCAAAGGCACCAACATATCCTAAAACCTTATTCAAACTTGTTCCAATCCTCAAAACACCTCAAACAACATCAAATCAACCAAAACACATCGGATTCAAGCCTAAGTTTCTAAAATCTTCCGAATTTTTCTTTTGATCAAAAACCCAACCAAACCACGTCTGAATGACCTGAAATTTCGCACACACATCCCAAATGACACAACGAAACTACTGCAACTTCCAGAATTTCATTCCGACCTCTATATCAAAATCTCACCTATCAACCGGAAAATGCCGAAATCTTACTTTCGCCAATTCAATCCTGAACCGTCCACGGACTTCCAAAATGCATTCCGATCACGCTCCTAAATCCCAAATCAGCTGACGGAGCTAACCAAATAATAAAAATTCTGATCCGAGATCATATACAAACAAGCCAAATCTTAGTCAAACCTTTCAAATTTCAAGCTTCAGACTGAGAACTGTTCCTCCAAATTCATTCCGATTACCCTGAAACCAAAACCAACGATTTACATAAGTCATAATGCATCACACGGGGCAAGTCATGCCCGAGAACTGACGAACAAAGTGCAAAAGCTCAAAACGACCGGTCAGGTCGTTACATCCTCCCCTACTTAAACATTCGTTCGTCCTCGAACGTGCCTAGAGTTGTTCTAAAAGCTAACCAATCGTTGAATAACCTTACCATGCATATACCCGGGGGTGATCCCACGTCACCCTATCTCATATGGGTCCGATAACACATTGTAACTGAAATTTCGCAATCCAATCTAGCCCATAAACTATAGAACCACATTTCCACTTCTGAAATCTTCAATACGATCAGAATCTCACATTTATACTGTAAATAAGCCCGAACAAGCTGTAACCACCCATACCTGCAACCTCAGGTTCAATTACATGATATACGACATAACTCAAACGCTTGCAGCGATAACTTCTAATCACAGCAGCTGCACACAACAACCCAATACCGATAGAAAACCTCTTATCAACTAAAGTCTCATTCAAACACTTTCATATACCGCCAATGATAAATAAAACACACAGTAAGCCATAACCATTTCTTAGATCAACCATTCATGAAGCCACTTCTCCTTTGGCAAAGATCATAGCAAATTTCTGAGCCGAACCTCGATATTTATCCTTTCAACATGCTGAAATCGAATCCGTTCGTATTCATTAAAGATCCCAATGATCTCATCTAATCCAACACAACTACTCTAGTGATATGACACCTCAATGCAGACTAAAGTCGCAACTTGCGCAATCCGCGCACCAATAAGAATAATCCGAACATACTCAAATCATGAAAGGGACTCAAATGAAAGACCCTGTCCAAACACCGGTCCACATGAAACACCTCGAGTCATTCTACCCGAAATTGACGACCACGCGCAATTGATGTCTAGAACCAAAGCAAATCATAACAGCACACATCTCAAAAGGACATAACCGATGCGCCATCTGCCGAGCAATTTCCAATACTCCTCCCGCTCGAGCTCTACTTAGAGACCCCAATAACACCGCACTACATGTGCCTATAACCAACAAATCCAAATGCCCTACAACATGGAAAGGTAACCCATATATCTCCTCAGAACACTAATAGGCTCAATAACAATCGAATCACACATCCCTCAGCAATACAACTCGGAGCCAACCAAGTCGACTCAATTTAGAACACACATCCACATTGGCCTGCCAACGGACCCCTTATCAAGGAAACCCTGGAACTGCTCCCTCAACTCCTTTAACTCTGCTGGTGCCATGCGATACGTTGCCCGGCATTAAATTAATACCGAAATCAACAACCTTGCCCGGTGACATGCCCGACCACAAGAACACATCCGAAAAGTCCCTCACCACCGGAACTGAATCCATGGTAGGAGTCTCTACACTGACATCCATCACGAAAGCCCAAATAAGAAAGACAATCCTTCCTGGCCATCCGCTAGGTCTTCAAAATATAAAACCACCCTACTAAGAACATAATCCGTCGAACCTCGCCACTCAATCTGTGGCATTCCCGGCATAGCCAATATCGCCGCCTTAGCGCAATAGCTCAGAATGACACAACATTGCGACAATCAGTCTATACCCAATATCACATCCAAAATCTAACATACCAAGTAGCTAAAGATCCACTCGGATCTCCAAACCCCGATAGTCACTAAACAGTGCCGATACACACGACCCACAAGTACAACATAGCCCGAATATGAGAACTCCCAATCTCCAACTCCATACAGCACACGAATCACCATATTCGATCCCCATTTCTACCGTCCGAGTATACAAAACACCTCTAATACCCAATCAGTCCCACGAAAGATGCTCTTATGATTCTTCTGTACCACCAAGCAACCCGAATATCAGCAGTCGATCCAACAAGAAAGTGCCGCAATACTAATAAAGTACCATTAACTTATTCTCATTGCCTTTTTCTAAAACATATACCCTCATCAAATCACCCCAATTCGCAATACCATTTTCTTAATCATCTGAAGATCATTCCCCTAATCATCTGAAGCTCATTTCTCTAATTATCTGAAACTGCCCGTGCTGCCTAAGATTTTTTATGACCTTCCGTTCAGAACTGAACCATAACCTTACACACGCAAATCTCAATCCTCCACACATACTGCATATACCAAACCATCCTAAAATAACATGAGAACATCATATCCCTTCCGAGCCACAAGCAACTATGTACTCAACCAACCAAGAACTTTCCATTGATCCCATTCAGAAGAAAATCACCACACATTCCTTGCTTCTTACACTCGCAGAAAATACGCATCTCTAACCGCAGTAGAAATCATCAAGAACTCTCCGTCTCCCTTTTTTTTCTTTGACAAAACCAAAGCTGACATGACCGAATCCTTCTAACTCAACCAAGCTACGCAGGCCACCAAAACCTAAGAGCATTGCCGTGAAACGCCTGTAGAAGCCCATTACCTCGTAAACATCCAAAGAACTAATCATATCCTTGCCATACTGGTTCGGCATACTACCAAACTATCTGATGTTCAATCAAAAATGCATATATTTACCCATTGAAGGGGAATTCACGTGGGGGAACATACACCACACTTGGAGGAGGTTTCTAACTAGTTTTTCTTCTCTTCTCTTCCTTTAATTTCATAGTTTCTTTGTTCTAGAGTTTTGGGTGCTACATGAACGTTGTAGTTTGAAGCTTGAATTGTTCTTATTATTTTATTATATTGGTTTATTTATTCAATCTTGCGCTTAATTATTTGATTGCTTGATCACCAATTGAATACTATCTACGAATCAAGGATTGAACTCGGGAGAGGGAATTCTAGATTGCATATAAGATTGAGTAGAGCAAGATCTTAACTCTGAGGGGGGTGGATTTGCGGTTAGGATAGGAATATACCTAATCTCTTTACTTGGTTATTATACGGGAATTATAAATGCGTTCCTGTTATTCCTAATTACATAGGAATATAGGCGTTAGGTTAGCTTGAATAGGCGAGTTGTACTTCGGGAGAAGGCTACGAGCAATATTAACCCCATCAATCAATAAACTAGATAAATTAATTAGATAATTTTGGGTAGAAAACTCAACGGAATTGTTAGCCAACCCATAGCTCTAGAATATTCACTCATATTGAATTTGTCTCTATAAATTCGCCAACTTGTTTTCTTTAATCTATTAATTTGTTACTCTAGATTAATTTTAGTTAAATATTCATACTTTAGGAATCGCTTGAATAGATTAATTGTTTGGTTTAATTTAGTTGATAGTTAATCACAAGTCCCTGTGGGTACGATATCTGGACTTACAATCCTATATTACTTGTCGACCACGTATACTTGCGTATGCGTTTGGGAGCAACAAGTTTTTGGCGTCGTTGCCGGGGACTTAGAAATTAACTTTCTTACTAGATTAGATTTTTACTTTTTATCTATTTAAAGTTTTTAACTTTAGTTTAGAGTAGTTAGTATTATAATTTTTTTTTCATATATGGCATCTTTGAACGAAAAGTGGTGGGATAGTAGGTATTCTTATTTTTGTGATCCTTGTCCATATTGTAAAGGACCCCACTTGTGGCAATATTGTAAATATATTCCTAGTACCGAATTGTGTGCACCATCTCCATCATGTACTATTTGTGATGGAAATTGGAATAATTGTCCTAAGTGTTGTTATTCTACTCCAGTCCCTTCTTATGTTGATTCTAATAATTCTTGTGAGTTTAACAGGAGTAACGAAATGGATGATGTAGAACACGATGTTCACATTCTTAATATGCAGGGGAAATTATTAGAGGAATATGGAGGTTTACGTGAGAAAAATACGAATGACATGAAACAAATTATAGAAGGAAGAGCTGAACTGGGACAAGAGATCGATCAATTTGGCAGTTCTATTCACCACTTGGAGGCTCAATTGAGTGCAAAGGTTGATGCGTGTAACGCCCAACAATTTAATGATGAGTTGTGTGAAGCTGAAAAAGATCTTCTAGGCCAAATTGAGGAGCTAAAACGAGAATACCAATCATTAGATCATGCTTTTGTTAATGATGCCAAGGTTGACGAAGTGCACAAAGTTGAGGATGTCAAAAATTATGCAATTTTGGAGTTGGAGCGTATTGGACCTCATTCTAAACACTTTTCAACATTGTATTTGGTTGGTGACACGGGAATTGATCTAGTCGAGCATATGGAGGAGTCAATGGATGAGGGACAAAGTGTTTATATTCTGAAATTCGCCACACCAAGGAGACAAAACGACATTCCTCACTTGAAGGCCAAGAAGTGCAAGATGCGATACCTATTACTTGGTTTCTTTATTTTTACACCACCGCCCCATGAACGTGATACAAAAGTTGATGTAAAATTGGGGGCGCAATTTATATCTTCAAAGTGGAAGGAAAAGTGGTGAAAGTGATGGCGTCGTGCCGCGACGTTAAATCAAGCGCTTGTTGGGATGCAACCCAATTCTATATTTTTTTCTCTCTTTTGTTTATTTTATACTTTTTTTGTATTTTTTTTTGGTAGTATTATTTTTGTGTTTTGTAGGAGTAGGAGCATGGAGTCAAAGCCAATAGGCGTGTGCAAAATCAAGCAGATGGTTGAAACTAAGTGTGAGGTGCCCGCACAAGGATCATACCTGGGAGAAGTCTGAGTATCCCGTGAGCTGCTAATTCTTCGGCCTTTGGCCTACCAGGGAGTCTCTTTTATCCTCTTGTTATTTTTCAGTGCGCATTGAGGACATTGCACAATTTTAAGTGTGGGGTGAGGAGATTGTTTGGGTGATTTTCTATGCTATCTTAGCTTAGTTGTAGTACTAGTTCTTAGTGTAGTAGTTTTTGTTAAATATAAAAAAGAAAAAAAATGAAAAAAGAAAATCAGAAAATTGGGACTTTTCCTGATGATGGATTTTGTGGACAGCTTTCTTGAGGGACTAAGGTCCATTAAAAAATAATCAAAAAATATTTATTTTGTTTCTAGTTAGTTTTAGTTAGTATAATAA